>NC_079435.1:28255548-28590548 GCF_903798145.1 Danio aesculapii | reverse complement strand
ATGGTAAAACAACAACAATAATATTAGGCCTATTTTGGTTAAAATGCTAAATTTTGTATAGACTTTGAATGGAGGACTTGAACAGACTTTATAATTATAAATAGTTGTATTCTGATGACATCGCTTTACTGTGCATGAACAACCAGGACAAATTTAAAGTTGAATTATTGTGTTTGAGACATATGCTTGCAATCTGTCGTTAATAACATTATTTTATTCACTGGTAAAATCAGACATTTGTCATTATCAGATTCCCTCGTGCATTATATTCAGCATTATATAGGCCAGAGTAGTCATACTCACACTGTGTTCGCTATGAAAGAAAAAAAAACATATCAAATGCTTCATTTTTAAATGATGTGCGTGTTTTTGTTTTCACTTTCACTGAAGAGTGCGCTCATGTCACGGCTGCCGTCACTTTGAGGAAAAAACCTACATGGAAATTATACTTTCCTTGCGGCTCTCAAACGATTGCTCTGTACAACACACTGAATTTTATTTACAACTTTATTACCTGCTATTCACAGCCTATGCAGGTCCTGTTCACTAATGTAGACTTCATTTGCAGGCACGCATGCATCCTCACAGTAGTAAACAAACAGTGCGTCAGCTCATGTGTCATTTCACAGCTGCGAATACATGATTACATTAAGTCAGAAATAACATTTTTGGGTGAATTATATATTATGAATACAGTATATATTGAAAGAGTGTTTCAACGCCATTTGGAGGAACTTGAAAATATAATTGGCTGAATCGTAGAGATGCTGGATTAAGATTGTGTGGGGGGTTGATTTGAGATTCGAGATCGATATTAATCGTGCAGCCCTACTGCATTGTAAAACTTTTTTCTTCAATTTTAATGTGAAAATCATGAAGGTGTGGAAAGTGGCGCCCTCTGAAAACAGCTGATTCTCATGCTCTGTGTATTATTATTCTGCCATGGTACGGCAACTGGGTTTCTTGACTATTGCACCAGAATGAGAATATAGTTCCTTAGTCATTTTATTATTTCTTTACATTTCCATCAGTTTTATTACATGATGTAACTACTAAAGCCTTTTTTTTTTTTTTAACAAAATGCTAAAGGTCGAATCCTATTCAGTTCATTAAGCTAAGCAAAAAGTGACCCCGCCAGAACAAGAAATTGGCTGAATGGATTAAAAAAATGGGTGAAGTCAACTGTTTAACTTTAGGAGACTTGTAAAATGAGCCTTTTTCATAAAGAGGTGGAATGTTCTTTAAATATATATATATATATATATATATATATATATATATATATATATATATATATATATATATATATATATATATATATATATATTTAAAGAACATATATATGTATACAGTTGCTGTCACCTCACAGCAAGAAGGTCGTTGGTTCGAGCCTCAGCTGGGTCAGTTGGCATTTCTGTGTGAAGTTTGCATGTTCTCCCTGCGTTCGAGTGGGTTTCCTCCGGGTGCTCCAGTTTCCCCCACAGTCCAAAGACAAGCAGTACAGGTGAATTTCATGGGCTAAATTGTCCATAGTGTATGAGTGTGAATGAGTGTGTATGGATGTTTCCCAGTGATGGGTTGCAGCTGGAAGGTCATCCGCTGCGTAAAAAACATATGATGGATAAGTTGGTGGTTCATTCCGCTGTGGCGACCAGATTAATAAAGGGACTAAGCTGAAAAGAAAATGAATGAATGAATGATACACAGTTGAAGTCAGAATTATTAGCCCCCCTGTTTATTTTTTTCCCCAATTTATGTTTAACTGAGAAAGATTTTTTCAACACATTTCTATACATAATAGTTTTAATAGCTCATTTCTAATAACTGATTTATTTTATCTTTGCCATGATGACAGTAAAGAATATTTGACTACATGTTTTTTAAGACACTTCTTTACACCTTAAAATGACATTTAAAGGCTTAACTAGGTTAATTAGGTTAACTAGGCAGGTTAGGGTAATTAGGCAAGTTATTGTATAACGATGGTTTGTTCTGTAGACCATTGAAAAAATATATAGCTTGAAGGGGCTAATAATTTTGACCTTAAAATGATTTTTGTTCTTGCTGAAATAAAATAAATAAGACTTTCTCCAGAAGAAAAATATTATCAGACATACTGTGAAAATGTCCTTGCTCTGTTAAACAGCATTTGGGAAATATTTAAAAAGGAAAAGAAAATTCAAAGGGGGGCTAATAATTCTTACTTCAACTGGTTTTGAAACAAATTTAGTTTTTTAATATACTTTTTTATCTTAAATTTGATGCATTTTTTGTTAGTAAATAATTTGTTTAATTAACAAGAGGCTCGAATGAAAGCGAGTGGAGTGAAGTGCATTTGAAAACAAAGCCCACTACCATCCTTCTGCAGCCTCAATCAAAATGCCAGAACAAACCATAATAAAAAAATAATAAATGACATCAAACTGTTCAGCTTTGTGGGAACTATACTTTTAAAAAGATGTGTTCATGACTTGTTGTAATTATGGTAATTATGAGATTTCAAGATGTAAAAAGTGTTTATGTCCTTTCAGAACTCATAATTACATCTCGCAAATGTGGAATAATCTGAGGGAGATGGTACAGCAGTCACAGTAAATTGATTTAGGCACTATATTCAGACATGTTATATATATACTGTATATATATATATATATGTATATATGTGTGTGTGTTTAAATTGTAAATTGGATGCCATCTCAAAATTATGCCATTGTTTGGCTAATTTTCCACAAACAAAATGCTGTTAATTTTCAAGTTGACCAACCAGAAATAGCTCTGAGCCTATTTTTTCAAAGATTGGCTGAAATTTTTTTATTATATGACCTCTCTTAAATGGGATAAATGCACCTTTTTACTATAAGCAATACAAAGAGCCATGCTATACAGAGGTTTGAAAGTAATAGAACAACAAAAGGGGGAGACATACTGCTCACTTTTTTGTGCTGCCAAATTTGTATCACAAGATCTAAGGTCATCTGTGGCAACAGTGTTTTTGCGTACACAGCCAGGTTGTCTGTCCAGAGGTCTGTATTCCTCCTAGTCTGGAGATGCATCATCCTACAGTATTACAACAGTGTAAGGTCAGGGATTTTGTGAAGCAGTAATTACTACCTTTTTGCTCGTAAGCTTTGATCTAGCCTGCAAACGGTAACGACTCAATACCCATAATGCCTCTTACAGGCTTTGGAACACTGAGGGTTTTTTTGTGGTATTTTTGGTATCCAATCTGTTTTGCTTATTTTTGTGACTAATCAGGCTTTGCTGAATGGTTTGCCAGACTTAAGAGGCTCTCCATGCTCTCAACATCATGTTCATTACACTAATCTCATCACATTTAAAACTGGTCTGTGTCAGGAAATTAAAAAAAAAGATGCTTTGCTTATATTTCAAGAGCCAGATGTGATATTCATTGGCATTATGCGATACTTTATGGCTTGATGTATTAATCACATTTTCTGAAATATTTAGTGTTTTGCGAATCAGATATTGACAAATTAGCTACATTTCATAAGTGTCAGCTTTTGATCCTTAACTAATGTTTACCTTTCGCTGCATAATTTTCCGAAGCTCTCTTGATCATCCACAGTCCTGAAAAATCAGTGCAGTTTTTAAAAACGATTTCAAGTTGGTGTTATTTGGAATTATGATTAAAAAAAAAAATCTTACTATCATCTCTTTGAATCAGATTTGAAAACATTTTGACCACTTCTTACAGCATATCTACTAAACTGCATCACATATATTTGAACAGATATACTGACTTTTAAAGATCTAGTTAAAAGAGCAGATGGCGGTACCCAGGGGAGCCTTGAAAGCGATTGAGCATGGGGCTTCTCAAACCGAAGGAGATCTAGGCTTATGTCAAAATAGACACGTTCAATCATTCTGATTTTCCGGGCACTTTTGCAGAGGGGAGAGATCAATCAGTTGCATTATGGGAGGCCTGCTTGACTTAAAATGATCAAAGGTAACAGAAGGGATGGATAGAAGAGAAGAGATAGATTTCTCAAATTTGTAGAAACTTTATTTGTAATGAGTTTTTGGAAGTTGGAAAATGTAAGGTTGAATTTGCAGAGTGTTCTTTTTCAGTAATGAAGTCCTCAATGATAATAACAATAACAACAACAACAATATTCATAATAATATTAATAATAATAATAATAAAACTATTTGTTTGAGCAGTTCAGTCATTATAGTACGGTTTTGCTGTTTTTGTTGATTTGAATAAAAAAATATTGTGAGAGAGTTACAGTGAAGCATGGCAATATAATTGCATGTACACTTGAAAATAATATTAGTACTGTAAATAAAACTAAAATTAATAATGTATTAGTTCATTAACTAATATCAATTCTTATTTAGGGGGCAGCACGGTGGCTCAATGATTAGCACTGTCGCCTCACAGCAAAAAGGTCGCTGGTTCGAGCCTCAACTGGGCCAGTTGTCATTTCTGTGTGGAGTTTGCATGTTCTGCCCGTGTCATGTGGGTTTCCTCAGGGTGCTCCGGTTTCCCCCAGTCCAAAGACATGCACAATAGGTGAATTGAATTAATTAAATTGGCCGTAGTGTATGAATGAGTGAGTATGGATGTTTCCCAGTACTGGGTTGCAGTTGAAGGGCATTAGCTGTGTAAAACATATGCTGGATAAGTTGGCAGTTCATTCCGCTGTGGCGACCCCTGATTAATAAAGGGACTAAGCCGAAGGAAAATGAATGAATGAATATAAAGACAACTGTACAGCTAAAAATTATAATAATTTCTTACTTTAACGTGTTTTCCTTAACACATTAATGTTTTCCAAAACCTATATTAAATCACGCAAAAGCAACTTTTGGAAGCTGTTTGGACAGAAACGTGTGTTTGTGTAATATGTCCACATTCATATTAGAGTGATATAAACACAAGTCTCTTTTTAAAAATCTCGACATTAAAATATGATCCAAATCACAGTGTTTTTGAGACAACGTAACACTGCGGGTATTTTAATTCATTGATTTTTCTTTATTAATTGTAGTTCTAAAACGTCTTAAAATCTTCAGCAGTAGTTTTAGCTACAACACATAAGAAATGAGAGGTCCAAATACAGTTTAAGTCAGAATTATTAACCCCCTGAATTGTTAGCCTCCCTGTTTATTTTTGTCCCCAATTTCTGTTTAATGGAGAGAAGATTTTCTTAACATAACAGTTTTAATTACTGATTTCTAATGACTGATTTATTTTATCTTTGTCATGATGACAGTAAAGAATATTTCACTAGATATTTTTCAAGACACTTCTCTACAGCTTAAGTGACATTTGAAGGTTTAATTATGTTAATTAGGTTAACTAGGCAGGTTAGGGTAATTAGGCAAGTTATTGTATAATGATGGTTTGTTCTGTAGACTATATCAAAAATATATAGCTTAAAGGGGCTAATGATTTTGACCTTAAAATGGTGTTTAAAAATTTTAATCTAGCCGAAATAAAACAAATAAGACTTTCTCCAGAAGAAAGACTATTATCAGACATACTGTGAAAATTGCCTTGCTCTGTTAAACATCGTTTGGGAAATATTTATGAGAAAAAAAAATTTAACGGGGGGCTAATAATTCTTCAACTATATATCTTTAAAAATCTGTACATATATATTCCAAGATCTGAAACGCACTACAATTGCACATACATTTATTTTTGCACAATGTTAAAGATATTTTGACCTCTCATTTCTCACTGATGTGTTTCAGCTAAAACCACCACCAATGTTTATGACTCAGATTCACTGTTTATCTGAGCAGCGAAGCAGATATAGTCAGCTCTGTCCTCTGTTTTGACGTTAACTGCTGTTAATTTGAGTCAGGTTTTGGCGGGGCTCCTGTGTTTTTATGTTTTTTTTCCTGTAACCACTTTCAGCCTCTAGCAATTTAGCTCAGAATTATCATTAACGCGATGTTGCCTGACAAGACCAATCCTCTGGTGGACCATAAAGAGTCACCTTATTCACTGCGTCTGGCACCATGCACAGCCTTTAATACGACATGTTGTCACATGGAACAACTGATATACTACAGAAATATGAATGTAAAACAAAACAAAAAACAAAAACAAAAAAAATCTGGTAAAACTGTTTATAGCAAGGTGACTGATGTAATACCAGACTGGGTTTGACATTCTTAGTAGCACAGAATAAAAGGTATGAATTTGAAGCAGTTGCATTTGCGACATGTAAAGTCAGATAAGCCAATATGTTAAGTAAAATGTATTTATAGGGGGATTTTAAGATAAAAAAAAATGTCTGGTATAGAGTCTAAGCTTGTTTTAACAATGTGATTAAAAGCATATATGCACATTTGTTATCTAGAAGCACATATTTTTCTCTAACACCATCAAATTCAAGTTTTTTCATATTGAAATCTGCTCTTTCTTTCTTTCTTTCTTTCTTTCTTTCTCAACAAAAACAAATGACTTTGCACATGTGAAATGTCTTACTTAATTCACCAGCCAGTGCATAATTGAGTTTAAGCAATGTTTTTCCATTTTTTAAATTAACAATGAAGGGTTGTTTTGCTAGTTTGTTTGATTACATATTTGTTTTACCCGCGGCTGACTGCTGAATGCCAGTGCAATTAACCTGTATGAATGCGAGTTTCGAGTGTGCTGCAAGCATCTAAAATGTCTCTTTGGGGTTTTGTTAGAAGTGAAGGCTGGTCATGTCTTGTGATTTTTGCTTGTTTCCTAATAAACCAAATAATGGCTGTGGATTTACATTGCAGTTGAGTAGTTTATATTTATGTATCTGCGTATATTTAATCAAAAACATTTCCTGTGTCCAAAATTACATACTCTAATGTAAGTAGGCCTACTATATTTGGGTCCAGATTTACCAAAGATTTACGAAGACACAACATCTCATTTACGTGTCGACCAACACAATAAGTGCAGCACAAATTAGTGTTGGGGGGGGGGGGGTGCAGTTATGGCCACACAAATATTCATCATGCTTAGTTTATCTCATAAAACAATTAAGTTAAATAATGACACAAATACCCATAATTTGTTTGATTTAAACATAAGCATATCTGACTGGGAAACTCCTACCAATGCATATTCAATAAAGTCAGACCGAAAATATCTGTTCCTCCCTTTTCAGCACAATTCTTTGCTGTTCTTTTTGCAAATACAGACAGTATGTTCATTCATTCATTTTCTTTTCGGCTTAGTACCTTTATTAATCTGGGGTTACCACAGTGGAATGAACCGCCAACTTATCCAGCATATGTTTTACGCAGCGGATGCTCTATCAGCTGCAACCCATCACTGGGAAACATCTATACTCTTTCACACACATACACTATGGACAATTTAGCTTACCCAATTTACCTAAAGCGCATGCCTTTGGACTTGTGGGGGAGACCGGAGCACCCGGAGGAGACAGAATGTTTTGCCACCAAAAATATCAGACCATTATTAAATCTGCCAATTGGTTAAAAAGTTAATTTACAACCATTAAAAGAAAGTTATTATAGTATACATTTGTGAAGATTAATGAAATTGGAATGACGATACGTTTGCCATGTCCACACATTCTCTATTATGAGATAGTAAAATGTTAATTGGGTCCCATTCATGTGAAGGATTCATCCATATGCCCTTAATCCCTTTGAATGGTTTATCCTCCAGAGTGAGAGCTTCTGAAGGATGAAAACTGTTTCTTTGAACGCACTTCACCTTTTGTTGCTGGAGTGACATATACTTCATTTTGATACTTCATTCTGAAGTGATTAGTTCTGAGCACATTGGTTCGGAATGACCCTTCAATATAGCAGCCATGATTGTTGGCACTCCAAAATGCCCTCAGGAAGAGTTTTAACCTCTTCAGACCAAATTATATTCCAAATTTATGAAAAAAAAGTATGTTTTCACAGTTCTCTAGGCTTCTATAGATGAGACCAAATTATAAAAAGAACAATTCAATACCCTTTAAGTATACATATATATATATATATATATATATATATATATATATATATATATATTTTTTTTTTTTTTTTTTTTTTGTCCATTTCAATGTACGTACATCATGTCACAACAGTTGTACTTCCCGATATTATACCAACATAAAATATGGAAAAAAAAAACAATCTCACAGCAATTCGTAACTTTTTGATTTAGTGGCTAATTCGTTTGAATTCGTACGATCTAATTTGTACATTTTAATAAATTTTGCTCAATCCCCAATGACGGTTGGGTTTACGGGTGGGGTTAGTTGCCACGCCTCCTTTTAAAAATCGTACAATTTCGTATGACTGAACTCGCACGAATTCGTATGAATTAGCCACTAAACTGACAAAACGTAAAATACTTACGTTTTCTCGTGAGATCAGGCTGAAAAAACATGCATGATGGTGAAATTTATTTTTAAAATCACAAATCTTAACATTTTACTTCTATTTTGAGTTTTTGTTGTATAGATTGCATCTTGTTTATAATAACAAAC
The DNA here is from genome assembly GCF_903798145.1 of Danio aesculapii. Taxonomy (NCBI): domain Eukaryota; kingdom Metazoa; phylum Chordata; class Actinopteri; order Cypriniformes; family Danionidae; genus Danio; species Danio aesculapii. Next base: position 28,582,074 of record NC_079435.1, on the reverse strand, counting down.
TTCATCTTCATCATCCTCATCACTCCACATGATGTCCACATCCGAGATATATCCACATCCATCTGCTACATGTTCAAGATTTGTATAATCTGGATTTGAAATACATTCAGCAATGAATTAGTACATTGATATAGTTTATTTAATATAACAAAGTTTAGTCAGCGTTACTGGAAATTTACTTTTAGTAAGAGATTTTGGACCCATTGTACAGCCTAATAGACAGACATATATGAAAATAAAAATCCTGATCTAAAGCTCACAATGTTACAAAAGATTTTAAACTTTAATATTTCAGGGATTGTATGTAAAAAAAAAGAGGAGTTGCACTTACTAATTAAAGTATTTAAAAATACAATACAAAGGATAAAGTCGTCTGGATACTGTTTCTCTACTGTTCATGTACAACTGTTTTTCAACCTTATAGAACAGATAAACTTTCGCTTGCCATTATGTAGTGTCAATTTCTATGATGATGTCACATGAGGTTCACATTTTAAATGATTTAGAACAGATAATGAGGCTTATAATTTTGACCAAATGGATTGGCAGTAAGATACCCATATTTAATGTTAAATGAATGTTTTATTTCACTTCTTTTATGTTCTGATTAGCTATATATTTTTAAATTGTACTTGTGAATTTGTGGCCCAGACTCCAGTCTTTGAATTTTGTTTAAAGAAATAAATAAAAAGCTGGCTGACACTACTGTTTGAGTGGTATACATTTAAACCAATACCTTTTCTGGTTAATCTGTACTAACAATATTATTGTAATTCATATTTCTTCAATATATCAGTTTTTTTAGCATTCCTATTGCATATTCAATGTTACCAAATGTTGGCTTGTCAAAAAATGTCAGCTATTTAATAACATCAATATTCTGATTAATAAATAAATATTAAATAATATGAATCTTTCTGATTATTTCCAGTTCTCTCCATAATGTACTTAAACACAGAGCTTAACAATGCAACTGAATATATATGATAAATAATGCAAATCCCAGTCAGAGGATTCACCTTAGAGGGTTTCTGTGTGTCAGATTCAATGTATAACAAGTGTGTGTGAAGACACATTCTAATTACATTATTAAAGCAGCCATTCAGACATGTCTCGTCGGAGCTTGATTGCACAAATGAATTCACACACCAACACTTGGACAAAATGCAGTGCAATTCAGTTTTATTTAACAACCTTCATTTACATTGAGTTGAAAAATGCATTAATTTAAACAACACTCACTCAATTCAGCATGGATGACATATCTCTAACTATGGACTTTTAAAAACCACAGACCAGGGGTCTCAAATTCAAATTGGTGGGGGGCCATTTCAGTCAGTGACAATTCATAGTAGGGTCGTTTTACATTCAAGCACAAAAAAAAGTGGAAGCCTGACGTAATTGATGCATCTTAGGACAACAGACATGAGTCATTCTTCCACAAAGTATATGCAGTCAAAACTCCAGCTTTTTGTTTCTTGCGGTACATATTGAAGAGGGAGTTTAAATTGCTATGAAAATACTACAAATAATAGGCATAATAATTATATTGTCCCAACCAATTGTGTTGTCCCAGTAGCGTAAGAACAGCAGAAAGAAGGTAAGTAACTTTACCATCAATTGCTCTTCTCAATATCTTTCCTTTTTTTGTAAAACTACAACAAAGAGAGGAAATGTTTAACAAGTTCAATTCAACTGGTAGTACAATTTTTCTAATGTACATAGTTTTTATGCAAATCTTCATATGCATATGAGGAAAATCTATTAAATGAGATTATTTGAATCGAATACTAGCAAAAGTATCATATTTGTTTCACCACCAGCATAACGTGTAAGCCATGAAGAAGTGTTTGTACAACAAAATACTGGTGGTAAAAAACTGATAATAATCAAACGAGCCTTGAATATTTACAAAAATACAGCTTTAGCAAAAATAGAGCACTTACGCACATAGAATTAAAATGTATGTGTGTTACTCGACCGTACACTGAGAGAAAATGAAAGCAAAACGTATCTAAATGCAATACAATAAATGTCAACTGGGTGACGGGTCATAACCACAAGTGGCTAGATACAACTGCACAACATTGATAGTGGTTCAAAAATATGTTTTGGCGAGCCAAATCTCGTTATATTTTTGACGTCAGTTGTGGCCGGAGGGCAGGCCGACAATTTAAGACCCCTGCCATAGAATGTTAAAAATTAAATTAAATCTGCCTCAAAATGTATAATGTTCCAACAGAAAATTACCAATATAATTTCTGTGTATATAAGCATAAAACACTTTTGTACTTTTTGTTTTCCATCTGAAATGCACTGCGAATCAATCATTAAACACCTGTTAATTAAAACCATTTGCTAGTCAAGGTTCATGTTTGACTTAATGAATAGGTGATTTTTAGCCAATATCCCCCCCCCCCCCCACTTGTTTTGTAGCCACTTGAAAATAAATAAGTTGGCTATTATAGGGATAAATATTTGAAAACCGATTTCACTTTCACAGGAGAACTAAAGAAAAAAAACACACACACATGATATATGAGAAAACTGATGCAGTGATAACCATATAATTTTCCTACTTTTCATAGATCAACTGAGCACATGCGAACGTGTGTGTCATACATTTAAAGACTGATGTAAATGTTCTGTGCTGCCGCAGAGTTAAACGCTGAACAATCTATCTTTATCAAGCTAATGGTGCTCAGCTTATAAAATTCCTCTTGCTTTTAATGAAGACCAATTACAACTGATGTACTTTCACATAAGCAGTTCTTATCATCTTTTTATCTCTTGACAACTCGAACTGCTCTAGATCAATAAAAGTCTATAAAATTGCTACTTGATTGCAAAAATCGACTATTATTCCATAATACGTCAACTAGTATGAGCTTCTGCTGTGTGCGTCAGCTCTCACTGTTTCTCTCTACACCGCCAGATCACAAATACCCACAAGCCTTTGCTAATCCTCAAACCTTCCCCAGGGAGACGTTATTCTCACAGGCAGAAAAAATGATCAGAACGCTCTCGGGGAATCAAGTGAGTAAAGCGGATGTTCTGAGAGGTGAAGAGACTGGTGGAGTTCAAACAGCTTCTCCTGTGCTTTACTTTAAAGGCTTGTTCTTCATGCTTGTCCTCAAGGACCCACAGAAACCCTGCATTGATATGTGCGGCAAAGGGGTGCATTGTTGGTCTTGGGATTGATTACGTCTTAAAGAGAATTATGGACAAATTCCAACAGAAGGGGTTACAGAAATATGTAAACACTTCATTAAGTCATTCTTAAATAACACAGTGTGTTCTGAGTATAGTTTTGGCTCTTGACGGAGAGCATTTGAGTTATTTTAAAGTACCAGAAAATGACTGATCATTCAGCCTCCTGAAATACATAATGTACTGTATGGCGTCTGCTTTCATTCTTAAAACGAAAAAAGCCCAAGTCCAAGTACGGTTATTACACTGAAAAATACTGCACACCCCAAAGGAACGGCTGAGAAAAATTGTCTTTAAATGGTGTCAATATGCCACATTTCTGACAGTCGAGGTGCTGAAAGTGCTACAAATGTGTAAATCAGTTATTGCATCCATTTTTCTTTCTTCAAAAACTGAAGAGCATCTTGGTATCCCTCTTGCTCCAGTGCCTTTAGTCTGGGTAATGGAGGAGGAAACAGCGCTTCGTTCAGCCTTATGATGTTTTCCTTTGAGAACTGAGGGTGGAAAACAGTTGTTAAAACTTGTCAGGTTATGGTCAGTGTATGGGGTAATGCATTACAAAAACAAAAAAAAAAAACTTGAGTTATGTAAACCTTTTACTTTTTCACGTAACTAATAAAGTAATACTTTTTGACTGATTACTCTCCTAAAATAATGCTCTCTTTTAAAATAAGTATTGAACACCATTTTTGTCAGGAAACATACTTCTCAAAGTGCTGTTGATGTCAGTAACAACCAAAGTAACCAATATATACAAAGAAAACAAAACTAATTAGTTTAGAAATTAAGATATGTGTAATAAAATGAAATGACACGGGGAAAAAATATTAAACACATGAAGATAGGGAGGTGTAAAAAGGCATGAAAAGCCCAGACAGCAGCCAAAATCTCTTAGTAGTTAGAAAGATGAGTGCTGTGAAGTATTTTCTGTGATTATTGCTTGGATAGCATGTCTAAATATCCTTTGCGAAAAAATAATGGTTAGTGTGGCTTTTAAATATGTTAACCAATACTAACATTCGTCATTATGACTTTTGTAATGTCTTATCATGAGAGAACACAATTATGTTTTAGTCCCACAACAACAGCTAATGGAAACAATGTCATTTCAAAATAGAGTTTAATCAACATTTATAAAATATTTTAAAGGTTTTGTGCATATCTGTGCCATAGAAACCAGACTACCAACACCCAGACAACCTGAGTCGAGGCCCTGAGAAGGAGCTCCCTCCTGGGTTTGGACCAGTGACACTTCTTATTGCCTGCCTTGCCTTCATTCCTGATATTTGAAACTCTGCAGACTTTTTCAATTCACAACCAGCTATATTACACAAAAACTAATAACATAAAAGCATAGTTTGGTCACTTTTAAGTAGCACTGTACAACTATGAAATAAAAGAAATGAGTTAATCTTCACATGCTAAAAACTTACCACAACACTCATGTTGGCTAGTCTGAGGTGAATCTTACTCTTGCCCTTGTGCTCTGGGGAAATATCCTGAGGGCCACTAAAAGGTGACACTGTGATTGTGCGTCCCACAGGAAGAATAGGAAGGCTGTCTGTGAAACCCCCATCTATCCATTTCTAAATACAAAGACATTGTTAACATAAGTAGTGTCACATAATTCTTCTAACACTATTCTAATATTTACTGTACTCATACAGCACAATGCAACAACAGTCATTAAAGAGGTGGTCCACTATGATATCATATTTGAAACTTTAGATGATGTGTAATGTAGCTGTGTGAACATAAACAACATCTCTGAATGTAACACGCTCAAAGTTTATTGCAAAGGGAGACATTGGCTTTTACAGAGTTAGCTTAGCAAAGCTTACAGCGAACGAAGTTTGAGGACTACAAATAAATACATCCAGGTTAATGATGTCATAAACCCTTCAGGTTAAGCGCATTCACGCTGCGCAGCAAGGCAAAGGGGTGTTGCCAGAGGTGCTGTAATGTAATGACGATTCGGGACACTTCATGTATCTGCCGCGCTACAAGAGTGTCTGGTGTGCCGTGTCGCGGCTTCCAGCGGCGCATCCGGTGCCTCAGTCAAAGTTAATTCAGTGTGCGTGGTTATTAGTTTCTGTGTTCAAGCTCGGCACTTGAAACTAGCATACAGTTGGCTGTAAAACTGTACAAAGACACAAATGATTTTGTACTCTCTGCTTGGTCTGTGTCAGAGTCCTACATGTACGACTGAATGCTAAACCTCTCACTCCAGCTCGTTCTCGCAGTCTGCCTGTCAGACTCTGTTGCAAACGCAGAGTAGGTGAGCTCATGGCCCCGTCCCTTGTTACGTTGGCGGGAAGCCGAAACTAATTTACATGTGAAGCAACACACCCATAAATCAGCAAACTGTGGACACGCCCCCAACATGACACTTTTTAACACATTATAATAAAAAAATCTGAATTGTGTTTTAAACTGAACAACAGAGGCCTAAAGCTATTGAACACATTTGGATTGAATTATGTTAAATTAACATCAATAAATCATTATCAATAAAGACCATGAGGAAACATCAATATAATGTACAATCCCTAAGAGCTACTCCAGGAATATGAATTTCGGACTGGAGTCATAATCATGTTAATATAAAAGAACAACTTGACGTTTTCACATGGGATGACTAAAGAGTTGATTTTCACTATTCACTAGATTTGTTATAATATATGGGATAGTGAAGTCTCAACTCATTTGAATTCAGAAATCTCAATAGCCATTTATTAGCACTGTTTAGTCATTATTTGTTGTTTGTGTCTGATAGAGCATTTGCACCCAGAAACTGTGAGGTGTAACATAACAAGCAGATTGCAACTTTACAATTGCTTTGGCTGAAAATACCACTTCATTTGGATGCTAATAGTTTTATCAGACCTCTGTCAGCGGAGGGCACAAGCAGAACCAGAAAGCTGGTTTGCTCATTCATCTAAATAAATCTACAGAGCCCAAAACTAAACAGCAGCTCTCAGCAGAGCAGCAGACAGTGCTGGGCCACGAGAGACTCTATTACCTGCCCTTGGAACTCCACTGGCTTCACTCCAGCATAGACAGGCACGAAACAGCTGGCCAAGAGCACCTTTAAAAACAATAGTCATAATATGTCAGTAGAATGGACACACGGAGGACTAGAAGATTAAAAAGGGAACAGAAAAGAAAACATATTTAGTTTAACATGCGGGAACTTGTGAAGTAATACCAGTATTAATGTACTTTATTTTTTATACATTGATTAAATGTGTGTGCGTGTGTGTGTGTAAAATAATAATTACTCCCTTAAAAAGTTTAATATGATTACAAACCAAACATTTTTTCTTTCTTTCTTTAAAATATGAATTGATTTCATGACTGATGAAAATATTGACCCCCTGAAATTTTCATATTTATATTTTACACCTAGAGCTAACCTTATTAAAAAAAAGGTACAATTACTTAATTATTTGATTAAACCAAAAAAAAAAAAGATTTGTTGAATTTTATTTTTTTTTTGCTAACAACACTTTAAAATAATGGTCCATCAGTTAATGTTAGTTTATTTATGCATTTATTTAACAAGAACAAACAATAAAAAAGCTCACTAAATTAACTAATGTAACAAGCACAACTTTTGATTTTAATAATGCATTAGCAAATGTTAAGATTAATAAATGCATTAACTAATGAATCATTATTTTAAAATGTTACTCGTTTTGGTATCTAATAAATAACTATAATTATACAGAAAAAGCAGCTTCAATGTATTGCCCTGACATTTCTGACTTAATGCACCCAATGTATTTTTAGGTTTAGGCCCATTATGCCATAAATCAGGGATGTCAAACTCAATCCCTGCACAGTTTAGTTCCAAGCCTAATTAAACACACCTGATCAAACTAATTGAGTCCTTCAGGCTTGTTTGAAACCTACAGGTAAAGCTACGGTCACACCAGGCTTTGTGTGTGCGAAATTCTGTCGTACGGTGCTGCGAAAAGGGGCGGGATTAAACAAGCTTATTAGACATTTAAAAAAGCCAGCGATTGCTCCATGTTTTACATTTCTGCCCAGAGAGGTCGTGTTTTGATCCTCGATTGGTCTCACGCAGTCAAGGGATGCGATTTAGCAGGTTAGAGTTCACCAAGCTTGAACTTTGCACCGCAGCAACATGCGAAACTTGACGCATGACCCCGCGTTTCCGGTCTGACGCATTCGCGTGCGTGTGAATGGAAGTCTATGGGAAGAAAAGTCAAGTGTGACCGCAGCTTAAGTGTGTTGGAGCAGGGTTGGAACTAAACTGTGCAGGGCTGCGGCCCTCCAGGAATTGAGTTTGACATCCCTGCCATAAATGCTAGAATGGACCTTATTGGTAATAATTTTATTTATCGGTATGATCCCAAACACAGTGCTAATACAGATCAATAATTGTTAATAAAATGACCTCCACAGAGTCCAGACCTAAAAATTATAAAGACAAGACAGGATCACCTGGACTGAAAAAGGTATGACAGCCTATATCGTATATACTATGGATAGTATTGAAAGAGGACTGAAATTAGTACATTATTTCAGAAAATATCAGGACAGTCTCCCCAAGATTTTAAGCTGTTTTTGGTGCCAAGTGAGGTCACATTAAACGCATATATTTGCTTGAAGTAATTTTGTTCAGAATTTTTTTACATTTTTATTTTTTTTGCAAACAACACTTTAAAATAATGGTCCATTAAAGTTCGTTTATTTATCTGCAATACAGACAAACAAAAAAATGCTTATTGTTAGTTCTTGTTAGCCCACAGTGAATTAACTAATGGTAACAAGCACAGCTTTAGATTTTAATAATGCATTAGCTAATTTTGAGCTTCAATGAATAAAGCTGTACATGATTGTTCATACTTGGTTCATGTTAGTAAACAGATTTAATTGATCTAATATATAACTATAATACAAAAAAAAAAAAAAAAAGCTTCACAGTATTGCCCTGACATTTCTGACTTAATGCACCCAATGTATTTTTCATTATAATAATAGATGCAAAAATGCGCCACATCACTGACTTTTAAACAAAACAAAAAGGAATCCAAAAAGACTGTTTATATCATTATGTTAGATGAACTACTGAAGCAACAGTGCAATTTGTTCTTTATTTCAGATGGGAATAAATTAATGAACTCAGTAGCAATTTTCCACAGCACTAACCCTGTCCAGTGACGGCACTTATGATGTGTCTAATTGAATAGGCGAGTTCCCTTCGGGTTGTGAGCATCACTCGAGTAGCTGGAAGATAAATCATTGTCTATTGACCTCAGGCTTGAATACCTTAATGAGATCTTCCCTGGAGGTGAAGCTGGACACCATGCTGTTCTTGTGCGTTTTTGAGTGTGTTATTGAAACGTGGAGGCGTTCATTGGCTAACTGGTGCGCACTGGGTGGGAGAATCTGTTCGATGCCCTCCCTAGAGGAAAACCAAAGGACAGATGCTCATTTGTTGTGTTTGCATAATTAACAACCTGAGTGAAAAACATTTTCCCCTCAACAACTGATCGTAATTACACAATCTGTTGGCCGAACCACTGAGGTAACTCAGGAGAAATAAGGTAAGGAAAAAAAACTCCACTCAACGTTCCGATCCAAGAATATTTCATCAAAATGGATGAAGTCTGCTAACCGCTCCAAGCAGTGTGTCAAGATTATCAGAAGCCCTCAGAGCTTTGTGCACATCACAGATATTATTTCCTTCAATGAATGGAAAGAGAAAAAACTTCTAACTTTTAATATCATGCCAGCAGTATCTGCGATTTCAAAAGTAGAACTGAGGAGGTGACACATTCGAGCATTGGAACGGCACAGTCTTCAGACCATTCAAACCTCATTCTTCTGCAGCCAAGAACTGTTCTTTCTAAAGAGCTCCACAGCTGTGTGAGGCTAAATATAGAAAGAAAAAGAGGTTTCAGGTATAGTACTGTTTAAAAAGTTTTACAGGTGGGAATTGGATTATTATTGTTTTTTTTTTTTTTTTTTTTGTCTAATTGTGAATTGATGGGATTGTGAACGTTGAAAGGTACAGACATGTTTAAGTCCATTATGCCATTAATGCTAGAACGAACCTTATTGGTTTATCAGTATGATCCCAAACAATTTTTTTTTTATGAAATGGCCTGCAGAGTCCAGACCTAAATATTATAAAGACAAGATTGGATCACCTGGACTGAAAAAGAAAGATATGACAGTGTATATTATATGAACTATGGATAGTATTGAAAGAGGACTAAAAATAGCACATTATTTCAGAAAACATCAGGACAGTTTCCCCAAAAGATTTCTAGCTGGTTTTGGAGCCAAGTGAGATCACATTAAGCACACACCTTTGCTTGATGAAGTAATTTTGTTCCGAATTTCTTTTTAATTTTTTTGTTTTCTGTGATTTATGTTTATTATCTAAATATGGAGATTTACACTGTTAAACTGCAGGCTTCCACACAATTCACTGTGTGCAGGTTTCTCAACATAAATCAATTAAGCTACCTTAACAAATTTAACTTGATTGAGCATTAAACAATTAAGCCGTCTCCCCAAAATGTATAAAAAATTGTGTTTCAGCTTATGATAAACAAGTAGTTTGAACAAGCAGCAAAAATACGTTTTTTTAGAGTACACACCATTATGAATGCTGGGTTCCACATGATTCCCAAATGCAAATCAAATAAGTTAATTTAAATGTTTTTATATTAGAACGAATAAGCAGCAAAAATAAAAAATAAAAAATATGACACTACAAAACACATTTGTTTAAGACACTGTGCAATTTAAAGTATCCAAGATACTTCAATGTTAAAGTGTTTCTTTTGCTTCCTCATACCATTTTAAAGCTTCATATACACACATATTCCCTATTTTGAGAGTTCTTTCAAATTAATATATTGAATAATGCGTAATACTCATGGAGAACAATGAAACAAGAATACAATATAATCTACTCAACCCCTTCCATCTGAAATTCTCTTACGGAAATTACTGCAATAAAGATGGACATTATCAACAGAGCTTGTGACTCACTGCACAGAACAATCATTGAACTCTTTGACAAAATTGTTCCCACAGTGGCCTTTTTTTATTTTTTCCTGTGTTTGGCACCCTCATTTCATCTCACCCCTAGTATGTTAATTTTTAATTGTTTGACCTGATTAAAACGGTCTGTGGTACCCAATTCATAAAAGCACCTTTTAAATGGTAATTTCTCTTTTCCTCACATGCAGTTAATTCCAAAATGAACATACTGAAAGCTTTCAAAGACAGGAGTGAATGACAACTGGACATGGCTTAGATCACCTGTATCATTAAAAGACAAAATTTAAACTAAGAGAGGCTGGAGGTGCAAAGAGGTTCCTCTAATCTGGATACACTTGAAAACAGTGTTTTTGTTTAAAATGGTTTGTCCACTCCAAAAGTTGCTCATCCAAAAAACAAAAAAGAGAGAGAACAAGAGAAAAACTTGTTAATCTGCTTATGTTGCTTATGCCCCTGTACTGATAATGAATTAAATACATTGCACCACTAAACAACAATTATAAATAGACATTGTGTCTCTGTTATTATGCAATCTTATGTTATGTTAGTCTTTATCAAAATGAAGAGCAGCTAAAACAAAACTTGTGCAGTTTTTGTGTAAAAACTTAAATTATTTTAGACTGAAAATTCATCCATTAATGGTGTTTTCAAAAAATAAAAATAAATAAAATTACTGTCCACACTATACAACAAGGTGCATGATATGTGACCACTCACACTCTGGGCATTTACCAATAGAAAAAATGGCTAAACTGATCCATTTTTGGAAGAGTATTCCCAAAGCTTGGTTTCAAAACAAATTCACAGTGTAGATGGACAAGCAAAACGAAGATGCTCAAAGGTTGTGTGGACAGCCTTAAATGAGGTGCCAATCCAACAATGGTGATAGAAACGTACTATGATTGTTTTAAGATAAAAGGCTACAGTAATAAATTCCTTCATAGGAAATTTACAAACTTTCACAGCTATATTGTGTGTAAAATATATACCACATTATATTCCAACAACAGCTTGCATCATGATTATGTTCTTTTTTTATAAAGTTTTTTTTTTTCCTCGCCATTGGCTTGCTTGTGAAGCTGCACTTCGGTGGATTTGCTCTAGTGTTTGAACTTTCAGCATTGAAATGAACTAAACTGAACTAAACTTAACTGGACTTCAACTCTGAAATCTGGACTTTACTAGAACTATGTTAAGCTGCTTTGACAATCTATATTGTAAAAAGTGCTATATAAATAAACATGAATTAAACTGAATTGAGTATTAAACATCTTAACATTTATTTCCTCCGGGTGCACCGGTTTCCCCCACAAGTCCAAAGACGTGTGGTATAGGTGAATTGGGTATACAAAAAATTGAGCGTAGTGTATGTGTGTGAATGAGTGTGTATGAATGTTTCCCAGTGATGGGTTGCAGATGAAAGGGCATCCGCTGCGTAAAACATATGCTGGATAAATTGGCGGCTCATTCTGCTGTGGTGACCCCAGATTAATAAAGGGACTAAGCTGAAAAGAAAATGAATGAATGGATCTTAACATTTATTACTCAGTGTAGGTCTTTAAAGTACATTAAATTATTGAGATTTATATTTAAAAAAATACACATGGATGTATTAACATACTCAGGAATATTCAATGAAATATGGTCATGTGTATTGTCTTTAAAGTACATTAAATTAGTGAGATTTATATTTTTAAAAAAATACACATGGATGTATTAACATACTCAGGAATATTCAATGAAATATGGTCATGTGTATTACATTGGTTTATTGTATAAAATTGCCAATATTGTGTATTATGCCGTCATATCTCAAACTCATTCTCAAAATATGTCAATTCAACAGATATACTGAAAACAGATCATTGTCTGTGCTCAAAATAAATGCATTTTGTCAAGCAAAGTTAACTTAGGGAGCAGAAAACACTGTGTAGAGACGAATCAATCAGAATACTGTTGGAGCTTTTCAAAAAGCATAGATAAGGATGAAAAAGTACCCTTAAATATCAAACAAGTGATCCATAAAATTATAATTCAAGCCTTTAATACTTCTGTGGTTTCACACTGTTCTGCGTTTTGGTATTCGCCAATTACAACCATCTTCAATAGGAGCGCTATATAGCATACAGCTAATGTACTAAGAAAATTTTTCTCTCATTTCATACAAACACAGCTGGTGCCATCTTGTATCTGTTAGAATTACTAATGGAACGAAAATATTTTTTGGTTAATTTGGGTTAGTATCAGTGTATAATTGTTGTTGATTTGTTCACCTTCTCGCTAGAACGATTGTTTGTACAATGAATATTTCAGCTTTAGATTTCTTTACAGTGAAATGCTGTTTTCTAAATGTATGTCTAAACTTGTTTATTTGTCTTGTCTAAAAGTCACTTGTTACAGTAGAAACAGATTTATCATTTTATAACCAGTTGTTGTTGCAAAATAAACTCCAGAGTCATAAAAGCGTTTATAAGGGTTTACTCCTTACATATGAGACCAAAATCAATATTTAATTCATATTTCAATTCAATTAATCATTAGTAATGGACTATTAGTCAGTTCTTTTAACTCAAATTGTTAAAAAAAAAAAAAAAAAAAAAAAAAAAAATCAAGAAAAGTCTGAATTATTAGCCCCCCTTTGTTTTTGTTTTTTCTTTTTAAAATATTCCCTAAATCATGTTTACAGAGCAAGGAAATTTTCACACAATTCTTATTTGTTTTATTTTGGCTAGAAGAAAAGCAGTTTTTAATATTTTAGAAACATTTTGAGGTCAATATTATTAGCCCCTTTAAGATATATATATATTTTTTGCCATAGTCTACAGAACAAACTATCGTTATACAATAACTTGACTAATTAGCCTAACCTGCCTAGTTAACCTAATTAACATAGTCGAGCCTTTAAATGTCACTTTAAGCTGTATAGAAGTGTCTTAAAAAATATCTAGTAAAATAATATTTACTGTGATCATGGCAAAGATAAAATAAATCAGCTATTAGAGATGAGTTATTAAAACTATTATGTTTAGAATTGTGTTGAACAAAAATCTCTCCGTTAAACAGAAATTTGGGGAAAAAATAAACGGAGACTAATAATTCAGAATGGCTAATAATTCTGACTTTCACTGAATATATTAGATGATTCAAATAAGCCAGATAATTAATAAATACCAGGACATTTGTGCCAATTTATCTGAATTTAACTTTACTCTTTCTTAGGTTTATTTATATAATACATCTACAAAATGAAATCGGTTTCGGTAATAATAACAAGACAGATGAATACACAATGTCTTCAACAACAAAGGCCCTTGGATTGATCTGCTTCCACAATAAATACAATATACCTCTTAAAAACCATGTTTAACTGAAAAAGCCTTGATGAAGCCAGTCTGAAAAAAAGGACACCCATGAAGAGCTTTAATTATGTTACAATTGCTTTTACTATAAAACTCGCTGCAGTGGAATCAGGGGAAAAACATAAAAGCATCCCAACAGTAGCCCTTTTTTTGTCATTTGAAGTTTCTTCAAGTCCAGGGTACTGATTTTGATCCAGTCCCACTACTATTCTAAAACCATATTGAACTTTAATTCCATTTGGAATGAGGTGAATACAAGTTCCGTGAAATAAAACAGCTGAGTAGGATATCTTACCAAGACAGCCGTTCTGATTGAAATTCTGCATGAGAGGGAAAAAAAGCTTGCAAAAAGCCCCTTGGGGTTAATTTCAACAACCTACCTAATAGTTTTTCATTCGATCAAAAAATTATGTCTCAGAGCCACATTTACCTCAGTTCAAGCATGAAGTCATATCCAGGTGTCACCGCTCCAAACCTCTGACTTCTTACATTACTGGCAAACCTGTAGGTGAATTCCTTACAATGCTGTGTGAAAACACAAAGTCAGAACATATAGGTAAAGAGCTCAGTCAGTCTCATCTCTGAGCCTTGGTGATGCAACTGTAAGAAATATGTATTTTCAATAGCATTGCTGGCTTGACAGAGAACAAATCAATCTTTTTCAAGTCTAAACAATCAGTCTGTTTTCACAAACACTACAGTACCTTCTGAGCTCTGTAACATGAAAAATAATCAGATTTAAAATCTGCCTACATATAATGTTATATTATTGTATTTACATAAATAAATATTTATATTATAGTGACTTTTGTTGATTAAATAAGAGTTCAAAATTGCATTAAATTATGCAAAAACAACTGATATGAATTTTACAAATGTGATTTAAGGGGATAAAGTGTGCGTGTACCTTATATCACTTACTTTGTGGATATGTTAGCAATACTCCCCACAAGTATTGCAATACCAGTAAATTTTGACCTTGTGGGTACATTTTTTGGTCTCCATGAAGAAAATAACTCATAAATCGCACACAGAATTAAGTATTTTAAAAATGTAACAATGCAGACTGTTTCCTGTGAGGTTTTGGGTAGGGGCAGAAATTACAGTTTGTACAGTATAACAAAATCCTTACATCTACAAAAGTCCCCATAATGGCAGCTGTATAAGTATGTGTGTTTAAGAATGTTATAAGATGGGTAATGCACCATGCACTGCCAGCACAAAATCTCACCCACACCATTTTGATTAACAGCTATTCTATTTTCGATTTTGCCATTTCATCTGAATATCAACATCTGTTAGACTTAGCAGCTTACATTGTGTCTGTGGACAATACTGAGCGATGACATTTCATTTTGTAAATATTTATTTAATTTTTATGTTAATAAGGAGTTTGTGTACACATTTCCAGTATAAAAATATAGTTTTTTCTGTAAAAGATCAATTAAATTTGCAGTAAGAACTGGCACAGAAGAGCCTAAGTGAAATGTTATTACCCTTATTTTTTTTATGTAGTACTATTTCAATTAATAGATGTTAATATTCCATAATTCCATGAATTATATGTTTCAGACATCTTGAAAATAATCATAAAACAGGATTGCAACTTTATAGCTAACTGAGCAAAAGCATTAAATGTGTATTCACAGCGTTGCTAACTTGCTGATGTGACTTATCTTCAATTAAAATATATTAAGTTAAATAAGTAAATTTAATTGACTACATTTTCTTTCACTGGGATTAAGCTTATTCAGTTAAACTATATGGATGTTTAAAGTAAATTGATTATTTTTAATTAATGACACTAATGCAGAGAGGCTAAAGATACCTAAATATTAATAATATCAAAGTTGTGGGACTTTAAACAGTTACAATGTGTTGTTATCACAGCCAATGTTTAAGTATGCAACAAATTTGTTTAAGTAACAAATGTTTAAGTAAGTTTCTTAAAACTATAGAACTAATCCATAAATCACCATACTGTATAATAATATTGAATATGTTACACTTAAAAAGCAAAATGCATACCACATACATGTACATTTTTAGTTTTTAACCACGTCTTACCACTTCAACTGTGAGTGAGCCTTAACTTCAACATTGTAACTACTTGAGCACAGTTTTTACATGTTGTGGGGTGTAAGTGAATGGCTTTACCTGCAGTTTATCAGGAGCAGTGATCATCATAGCGGCCACTAAAGCACCAGCTGAAGCTCCAGCACAGGCTTTTAAAGAGGACAGCAGTTTATCTCCATGCTTCAGTAACGCCTTTGCTACACCGAGATGATAAGCTCCTAAAAACCCAGCCGCAGCAAACGAGAAATTCACCACCATCACACCTGTACGCCGACAGACAGAGGTTTGAGATTTTCATTTGAGTAAGGTTTAAAGATTAAAACTAAAATCCGTGTTCAGAGAGTTCTGATAGTGATGCACACATTCCATTTATCACACGAATAGCCTTGATATATTCTGTGCCACATACAGTTGTTTAAAAGTAGTCACGTGTTAAATAGTAATAATAATACTAAATCCGGTCATTATACGTATCAACAATATGCATGCAATAGATTATCTACCTGTTTAAATGATTGGGCGCTTTATTGCACTGTAGTTCGTACTTTGCGTTTGTTTGACAACATAGCAAAGCACGTGCACAATAAAGCTTCCGTGATTTAGACGTTTCAAAATAAAAGTCGTACGTAGAGTAGCCTATTATTAGCCAGTCGTTATGTGCTGAACACATGCATAATGTATAGTTTTACCCACAGAGTTTGTAACTTTTAGTTGGTTGAATATTTTATTTAGTTATTAATAAATTAGCATATAGTAGTAATCATGGAAAAAATATCCTATTTATGCAGGTACCCTCAGAGGAATTACTCAGGAATTACGTTTAATTTAATAATTAAAATGGCAAAGGTTAATTATTCAGTGTTAGTGACCCTTCACAAAATATTTATATTGTAATATTTATATTTATAATAGTTGCACTGCTTAGACTTATTATTTTATTACTTCATTAGTTCAATCATTATTCATTAAATATGTAAAGTCTTAGCTTGTGTCTTTATCAGTAAAACATATATTTTAATTTTCCAGAATTCTTTCAATTCACAATACAAAAAAAAAAAAAAAAGAAAATAAAAATGTGTTGGCTTGCAGAAAATTCATAAAAGGGAAGTTAGTTCTGACTTTCAGAATGACATTTGTTGTTTTCTAAACAATACAATGCATTCATTTTATCTGTACAAATACTTAGCCTATTGCAGTTGATTTTAATAAACACAGACAGCAAGGAGGTAGAGAAAATTATATCATGGATATTAATTGAACAAATTATGTAGGAAATGGGTAACTAATAATTTGACAATACTATACGTTAGTTATTAAACATTTACAAATACGTTACATATTTATTTATTCATTGTCACGTACCATTGTGTCTACATTTCAAACTAGTGGTCATCCACAAGACATGTAGACAAAACTTATTCAAACAGACAAAACAGAGCCTTTGCTAACATACTTCTTCTTTTTCTTCTTCTTTAATTTTATTTATGCCATCTGGTACTTCAGGTGATGACAAGAGACCTTCTCTTGCCTCGATCTGTTGCAGTCTTGGGGGCCATTTCAAGATTTAGACCTCTGATTTTCAGGTCTCTCTTGACCATCCTGTGCCAAGTCTCCTTTGAACGCCTGTGGTTCAATTTCCCCATAGGGTTCATCATAGGGCGATTCTGGGCAAAGACTTGGAGGGCATGTGGCAGACATGTCTTGTACATTGGAGCTGTTTCAGTCCTTCTGTGAAGTTTGTTGTTGGAAATCATGTTCGGCCAGAAGGTTTTGAGAATCCTCCTCAGGCACTTGCTTTGAAACACATCCAACTTGTGTTCAATGGCTAAGGTTGTTTTCCAGCACTCGGCATCATGCAGTAGCACACTGAGAACTTTGCTCCTGAATATCCTGATCTTTGTTTGAATGATGAGGCCTGGCTCTCTTTAGATGGGCTTGAACATGGCAAAGGCTTGTTTGGCCTTGCTGATTCTGGTGTTGATGTCACAGTAACCATCCATTGTTATGTTGCTGCCAGCTTGAGAGTGGTCTAGATGCAGTTCACCTTGACTGGGTTCTTAAGGTTGGCATGAAATCAAAATTCACTTCTCATTTTTAAATGTATGTAGTTCTTGTTATGTATATCTGTGCACTTTATTAGTTTGTAAAAAATAAGTTTGCCCTCCTAATCGTTCATCAAATATAATAACCTTCCCTCCTCCCTAGAAAAACATGACATGTTTTCTTCACTTCTGCTCATGTTGAATGCCTTTCGGGCAGGCTATCAGTGTGTGTCTCATTTCTGACTTGTCTATGCTGGAGGCAGCGTTTTGAACAAATATGATACAATCCCATCTGTAAAATGTATCTCTCATTGGGCATCTGAAAACATTCTGCACCAGAGGGTTGACAAGATGATAATTCCAGTGAACAGCAATCCTCCTCAAATGGGTGCAAACTGGCGTTCAAACCTTGCTTGATTTTGTTAGCAAGACCCATCTTTCAACAATCCAACTGGCTCACAAAGAACTAACTCAAGCACCCCCTTACATTTTGTTTATTTCACAAACATTTTCGGGTGGATGTCCATCACCATAGGGGGAAAAAAAGGTCAAGCTTAACTTCTGTTTCATGCCGACTTTAATTGTAATGTTCTTCCTCAGGGTCTGGTTCTTCTTGCTATTGTGCTGGCTATCTCATTGAAGCTTTCTGTCTTGTGCTACATGCTGAATGTTCTCTACCAACATTAGAGTCCACTTAAGATTGCTGTACATTTAGATTGAGTGACTAGCTTTAATTCATGACTTTAAACTACATCAGTGTCTCTCCCAGCCTTGCAGTAAACAGATGTATTATGTGGTGGAGCCCCAGAGATAAAGACACCTCATTAGTTATTAAGAAGCATAACCTTGGCTAAGATTGAGAGGGCCTTTGTGGTTTAATTGTTCTTGCCCTGACTAGATTACCTCTTCATTGCTCAAAATCACTGCAGGCATGTGTAAGCTGCTAGAGGTTGTGTGTGGATTTCATTGTGTGGACATATCCATGGTCTTTTCCCAAACACCATTTATATAACGTGCTCTTGTGGCCTTTGATCGCGTGTGTTCTTGAAGTCCACAAGGGTACAGCATGTCCCATTTGTCATTTTAGATTTCAGAATGATGCCATTGAGCTGTGTTAGGTAAGCTACTTAAACAAATGGCTTGCAAAGTGAGCTAAGTTATAGTACAAGGGTTCAAAACATAGGGTTTGTTATCTAAAAAAGGAATATAAAATATTTTTGGTTTTTTGAAAATTAGTATTTGAAGAGTTCAGATGCAAAAAATGTTTTTTCTTAGCCTCATTTGTTAATGTTGAGATAGTTCACTTTAAAGACCAGGAAAAGGACATATTCTTTGCCATAAAAGTATAATATTACTGAACATACACACAGGAGCCTAATAAAAATGCTCATTTTAGAGGAAAATTTCAGATGGTATTTAGAGGATTTTGCATCTAAACTTTTCATTTTATGTACTAAATGACATTTCTTTCTTTTTTTAATTTATAAGAAATGTCATCAGTTTGTACAACAAAACAAAATCTATGTTTTACTGAAACACATTGAAAATTGAAAATGCAGAGAAACTGTTTTTTGACTGAGAAAGTGCTTTTCCATGTATGTTTCTTACATTGGGTGAACGTTTTACATATTTGTAGAAATACATTTGCTGGCACAACAATAAACTTCAATAGTACACTCTCAGAAAAAAGGTACAGGATCTGTCACTGGGGCAGTACCTTTCAAAAGGTACATATTTGTACCTGAAGGGTCCATAATGGTACCTCAAAGGTACTTTTAGGTACATTTGGGTTACGGACTAATATGCACCTTTTATGGCCCATTTCCACTCAGTGGTACAGTACGGTGTGGTACGGGTCGGTACGGGTCACCTTTATCAGGCTTGCGTTTCCAATGGTACCCTTTTGGTGAGCGTGGTGTACGACAGAAAGTTTCAGTCAACATCATTGTCGCGCGAGAAAATGTCTACAGTAAAGCCATACAGGTCGATCACATATCATGTGAGAAGTACTTTCACAAAACAGATTCTTTTTTTTTTGCGTGTCACTCTCACGTTTGTTTCTGAAGAGGATCGGGTTTTCAAAAGCACATCAATAATCAAGCACACACGTCGGCGCCAATAGCCTAGTGGTTAAGTGTGCCGACATATAGCACCATTGTGCTCACGGCGACCCGAGTTTGATTCAACCCTTCCCCTCTTTCTGCTCCCAATACTTTCCTGTCTATAATCTCCACTATCATCAGCTCAAGAAGTTTGTTATTTCAAATATGTGCAAGCAAGAAAGTGAGAGTGTACCAAATATTTTATGGAACAGTCCTGTACAATACAGGTAAACTAATTTGTGAGTCAGATTTATGATCAAATAGGTTCATTTATTGTACAAAATTCATTGTGAATCGAATAAATTTTGCTTCCTATTGCTACAAAAGTAATAACACTAATGACAGTTTTTCAAATCAGTTCAGTAATTAAACTGAATAAGAAAAGAAGAATTGAGAAGATTGAATTGATTTGCCAGTTCAAAAAAAAAAAAAAAAAAAAAAACATGCAACTTGCCAGTTCTAAAAAAAGACGAAGAAAAAAACACTTGAAGTGAAGCAATTTACTAGAGTCACAATTTCCATCTCTTTCATGTTATCTGTGAGACAAGAATGTTCTGGTAACTGCATGTTATTGCGACCTCTGCCAACATTAAAAACAGCATAAAACAGCTTTTTAATTTACTAAACCATTATATTAAGTAGGAAAAGCTTTGTTGTGAAGATCTAAACTGATTCTCCAGAAAAATCTAGTCTACGTCTCTACATTCAGTTAATTACTAATCATGTAGACTTGGTGGAAGGGTTGAGGGTGGCATTTGTCATAGTTGTGGTTGTATTAGCTTTAACTTTAACCAATTTGTGGCTTTTGACCACCAGGGAACTGTTTAGAAGATACTGTAGCAATTAAATGGTTTGCCTAGACACTACAATAAGCTATTAACAGGTCCGTTCCACAGATCTGTTTGTAACAATGGCTTTCACACATTTTTTGATAAATGCTTATGGGCATTCCCCCGCATGCAGTCAGATTGCTTTTTGTCTTTTATGTGGAGTCCCTGGAGCATAATTCCTCCAGTACATTCTTAAGTCAGCACTTATTTCTCACAGACCCAAAAACAATGCTCATTCTGCCATCGCTGTGGCTGCTTATCGGGGTGTCAGCACAAATTTCCTGCTCCTTTACTTCTGTTTACGGTACATATAATGTGCTGAAGACAAGTTATGGCTCTGGGGAGAATAATAAAACTGGATAGTGTGTGCTTGTTACATACATATCTGTGCATGTTTGCTAGCTACTGTAGGTACCAAAAAAGATGAGCATGTGTATGAGAAACAACTTAAAGACAGCAAGCAGGTATGTATGGTTTTGTTTAACTTAAATAATATGATGCAGTACTAGTTTAAAGTAAAAATCTATTAAAAATTGTTAGCTAATTGTTAACTAAAGAGTGTATTTTGTGTTTAATGTTGTCTGGCCATGAACCATATCAGGATGCTGATGAAGTGCAACAGTTTTGGGATTTTAATTGTTTTTTATGACTCTGCTAGTCTTGCATGCTCTCTGTCAGTCTAAATTATCTTAACCCATCTATATTGTTCTGATAAAATTAAATTTGATTACATTATCAGATTCATAAATAATTAGGTACTCATAATTCGATAATAATTTGACAAATAACCCCCTAACCCAAGTAAACTACATTTTAAAATGCTCAAAATCAGATTAAAATGACCTATTATACATATTATTTAAAGAATGACCATTAATTATTAATATTTTTCTCTCATGATTACTCAAGAACATTATCTACAGTATATACATTGCAATTCATGCTTGGAAATTGAGGGGAAAATGTATGCATGTTTGTATGGATGCATGTACTGTATGTGTGTGTGTGTGTGTTATATACAGTACACTGTTAATGATTTCCTGTAGAATCTACAGTAACCTACTGGCAGCAAAAATACTGTAAATGTAAATAATGTATTTACATTTACAGCACCATTGATGTATTTTCAGTATTGTATATCTTTGCTGTAAAATATACAGGATTTTTCACATTACAACTTTAAAATACAGTAACATAACACATAACTGTCCTACAGTAAAATATAATTACAGTTAAATACTGTGTCATTTACAAAAATTGTTTACAGTGTATACACATGATTATTTTCTTATCCTGATGGGTTCCACAGTAACACGTTACTATATTCTATTTACATTTTTGGGGAACGCAGTAATGTAAGGAATTACATTTTAAATTTGTGTAATTTGATTACAGTTACTAAAGCCAATGTACTGTAATTGCGTTGCACGCTTTCTGCTGAAAATGTCAGTTAATAAGCATGCAATTGAAGTTGCTGGAGAACACAAGCTGAAATTGTTGCTGACAAGAGTGGCTTCTTCTTCAAGTGGAAATACAGGTATCACTTTGATTTCATTGAGCGTAAAAACAAAACTATTGCTGTGAAATGCAGTCTATGTCCAGTCTCTAAAAACGTTCAACTGCCTTAACTCGACCAGCAACTTGTTCAAGCACTTAAACAAAAATCATTCTATAGAATTATAGAATGACAATACGGCAAGAAGGACACCGGCGCCCCAAAACACCCCGGCCCATCTCAGCCCAAACAGGCTAAATTGGATTTTTGTGCAGGATCATGAGTGAAGGTAAAGAGAAGCGTAGCTGCTTATGGAGCCATTCACACATCGTGTCTTTTGCACGCACAAGTTTGTTATTTCCGACGGAGGCAGCAGTTCGCGCACACATATTGAAAGTGCATATTGCATGTGCTTGCATTTTCAGGGCGATTCATGTGACAAGAACTGAACAATCAGCTTCATACTTTGTATGGAATATGCACATTTCGGTAGACTAATTATTTTAGACAAACACAGAAAAAAACAAAATGCAGTGCTTTTTGATACAATGGATGTCAATTGTTACAGGTATCCAGCCTGATCTCACGAGAAAACGTAAGTATTTTACGTTTTGACAGTTTAGTGGCTAATTCGTACGAATTCGTACGAGTTCAGTCTTACGAAATGGTACGATTTTAAAAAGGAGGCGTGGCACCTAACCCCGCCCCTAAACCCAACCGTCATTGGAGGATGAGCAAATCGTACTAAATTGTACGAATTAGATCGTACAAATTAGCCACTAAAAAAAAGTTACGAATTGCCGTGAGATTGTGTTGAGGTATCCAGTTTTCTACTAAATGTCTTTTGTCTTAAAAAAAACGAAATAAATAAATAAATAAAAAAACAGGTTTGGTGCAAGTGACTGATAAGAAAATTGTAAGGTTTGGGCGAATTATCTCTTTAAAGGGCACCTATGGTGAAAAATCTACTTTTCAAGCTGTTTGGACAGACATATGTCAGATGTAGTGTATTGACAGTCATTTTGGGGTGACCAATTGGAGCGGTTTTCAGAGCAACCGCAACTTGACGTAGGAGTGCAGTCCCCCTGCCCACCGAATTGATTGACAGCTGCGCGTATTAACATGTCCCCGTAGTCACATGTATAATCATATCAACAAGAGAGGATGAGCGCAAAGCAACTGAGAATAAAAGGTCTGTTCAGTTTGCTAGGATCATCAATCATTATCAAATGTGATCAAGAGTAAGTTTCACATGTTTAAAATGTTTTAAAAAAAGAGCACGTGTGTAATGAAGTTCAGCGATTTACTTCATCAGCACAGCCGCGTGTCAGAACAATTATAAAGGAAGACGATTCAATCCCGGTTTGTGGACGTTAAATTAGGTTTATTTTGTACATTAACATAACAGATATTCATACAGCAGTGGAGATTAACCTGTATCCTGTCACATATGCGTGCAAAAAGAGTGCAAAGCTTAACGCGCTCTGTCTGTCTCTCGCTCTCTGAAAAAAGGGGTAACCTAGGTGCCCTTTAAGTCTTTTGGATATGTCAAGCTGCTGTGATCAACCCATTGTAATGTTTTTCAGTAAATATTAATTTACTGAAAGAGCTGCAGTTTATTTTGCATTTTTATAGGTATATTTTATACGTTTAAAAGTAACTTTTGGGTAAATAAATTATTAATCTGATTACTTTTTACATTAAGTAATTAGTAATGTAATCAGATTACAATTTTCCAGTATAATCAGTCATTTGTAATCTATCACTTTTTAAAAGCATCTTTTAAAATTAAACATTAATGTACAGTTTATTTATTTGGCATATTGCAAACCAAAACGTATGGCTGTTTTTGTGGTCCAGTGTCACATTTAATGATTTAACAAATTATTTACAAAGAACCTACTTTTGTACCAATTCACAAAACCATTGCAGTTGAAACATTAATACATTACAGTTTGGTTTGCACAGAAAACACACAAACATATTATCTCCCTCAAAAACATAAACAACATCAAAAATCTGTTGGTCATTTTCCAGCTTTACCAATAATGAGAGTTTAGGATACTTTAGTAGATTTACTAAGCTGTAGTATAAAATAATTTCATAGTGGTGATCAGTCTGTAGAACTGTATTTTAGCATGATTGTGATTCCACACTTAAATGTCTTGCTCTTCTGATAAAGTTCAGCAGTTCAAGTGTAAAGCATTCTGACAACAGAGGTCTATGACTGACAATGATTTGAAGGTACAACAGAAGAAGTCTAATGTAAAGGTATATCATCCTCTCTCTGTAATCTTCCTAATAATTTTACTTCATCATCAAGAAGCAATATACAGTTTTGGCACATCAAGTTAATAAGGACGAATTCCTAATCATGAAAAGCTTCTCAGAGATATACGTCTGCAGAAAATAAGCTCTCTCTGTCTAAACTTGATTAAAAAATTATACTTTTTTTAAACACTCAGACATGCTTAAACACAGCTAATTAAAGTTTTCTAGCTAA
Organism: Danio aesculapii; assembly: GCF_903798145.1. Lineage (NCBI taxonomy): Eukaryota > Metazoa > Chordata > Actinopteri > Cypriniformes > Danionidae > Danio > Danio aesculapii. Next base: position 28,557,410 of record NC_079435.1, on the reverse strand, counting down.
TATCTATCACAGGAGGATTAATACCCAGCCAGCACATGAATAAAACGGGTTTTAAGGTGCTTGTTTTCACACAGTCGTCGACAAAGTCGGGCCAAGGTCACCTGCTGTAGATAGTGAAAATCTGCCCCTAAGATCAAATGGCCCCTTTAGATGGAGCCGAAAGCCTGCTCAAGAAGCAATGAGGATGAAAGGAAATATGGAGGAAAGGGGAAAGAGAGAGAGAGAGAGGACTCACTAGGAGGGTGATGGGCCTCCGCAGAGAGATGATAGTGTGTGACAATTATGAGAAGGTGTAATATTTCAAAAGTGTGTGCATACGGCACATATATAGTACACTGATCTGTTCACAGTGAGCAGCAGACAAGATATGTGAGTTTCATTTCATGCTTTTGACACATTTTGTAATAAGCCGGGCTTTACTTAGTAGACTGCTTTGACATTTCTAAGCAAATTCAGTTGTTTTGTAGAACTGTTGTATTTTTGCTTGTCACAGAACTCCCAGAAGTCACAGAAGTCTTATTAAATAATATGCATGTCAATCTACATTTGCATTGCATATGCATTTGATTGAAGCTTTTATACAAGAAACTGTGTTTCAAGGTTTATATTTTATAATTTCATGGCACAACAGTTACAGACAAAGGATATATTACTCTGTTTTAACAATAATTCAGATTATAAGAAATTGCTTGCCATCAATATTCCACATGTGTATCTGTGGATACAAATGTGCTGTTGTTCCTACAGAACAAGAAAGTATGCTGCTTGAATGTTGAAAAAAAAAGATGTCAGTAAATATTTTTTAAACAATATGTGACATTACATTTTTCTCAAACAAGTCATTCAGTGACTATAGCTTGCAAGTAACCTGTAGCTATGTTTCCATCCAAAAATATGAAAACTTTATGCGTTAAACTGGATTATCGTATAAAAGTCGCGCAAATAAATCAGTGTATCCATCTAATGAGTCAAAGAGAACAAAATCATCACTTCCTGATTAACTGGCACCAAATATCAACAGTAAAAACAGAATTTGCTGCGGTAGGGGAAGCTGCGTGAATCTTTTCCTTATTTAATAAATGACTTGTGCCTCATAAGTCAATCCTGACACGCAATGAACACAAGGTGGCGTTTGAAGGCGTGAGACACGGAGCACAGACGCTCTTAATTCTGGAGGTCATCATTTATATAATAACACTAATACTAAAATGGTTAAGGCGTTTTAGAATGACCAAAACAACATTTCAGATGTTTTACAATGTGCTCAGCCTGCTGTCCATTCACACACATTTTAATCATCACATGATCTCTTATAACAAAATCACAAGACTTTTTTTAATGCGCATCCTAAAACACTAAAAGTGTTTCCATCGTAGTTCATGTGCGTATTTTCTTAACGAATAAAACGTTTATCCTACTCAGTTAATGCACATATTCTTTTTTACATTTTCAAAACTTATGTGCATCTTGGCATTTCCATCAACTGTTTTTATGCACATATCCAAAATGCACATAAAATAGGTGGATGAAAACGTAGCTACTGATATAATGTGCAAATGATAGACCTTCCTATATATTTTGCAGCATTAGCTAAAGTAGATTTTTTTATACTTACAAATTTTATTACAAAATATTATTATGATCTGTAACCTAAATTTAAATTAATAATATAATAATAATAATAATAATAATAATAATGATATAGAGGAGGATGTTTGCACTTCAGTGTACACTGCATTTTAAATTGTTATGCAATAACGACACATTAATTGCATTCATTGTTACTGTGTTTAACAAAATCTAGCAGTTGCTGCTATCAGGTGCTCCTGTTACCAGATGTGGTTCTTTAATAATTTTGTCTGGCTCAGCTGGACAATGGTCTTTGCCAACAAAATCTGGCCTGTTTACACACTAATTAACATTTGTGGACCAAGATGGAAGCACACTTTTCCAGAGGGAATTACCCATGTTTATTTTTATTACAATTCAGTAAATGTCTCTTCCTGTCATTCCAATTCAAATTTAGTTCCAAAACGTCTTTCTCTACCATTTGAGCATTGTTCCCATTAAAATTCTAAAAAATAATAACCATGATATTCTGATAAACTATCCCTCCAAAATACAGGAAATGTCAAATTTAATGGCATCATCGTGTGATTTCAGGTGCAAAGTGCTGTTCAGTGTGTCATTGCAAGCATTGAGCTGCATAGACAGAGGTAGTGCAGACGTCTGACAATCTGCGAGATCTCTGTGTGTCCCAGAAGATAAAGCGAGGAAGGGCCATTAAGGGGAGGAAAATTGGATATCTCCTAGAAGTGGGAAAGAAAGAAAGAGGAAGAGAGAGATTGTAATTGGGAGTCTCATAGCAGACACTGCAGATTGTGGAGAGAAATCAGTATCAAATTTGAGTCTGGGTCAAGGCTAAACTCAATCTTTGTCTGGCAAGGGATAAACCAAAGAAAAATGGTTCTGCTTTCTTAGACTCTGAACAGAAGAGATAAAGGATGGATGACTTTTAGAACCAAATTCCTATACAAAGATTTAGAGAGAGAGATTTATCTATCTACATCAGACAAGACTATGTTTAAGCTATGTATGCTAGAATATGCAAATGGTTTAACCAAAATATAAAGTCTGTCAGACATTCACAGCATTTTTATTCTTTCTATTTCTGTTCTTTTATTCTTCTGACTGGTTACTTTTTTAAATTTCCCATCAGATATCTGTTTCCTTCTGCCATTAGTTGTGCCGCCATTTACAGTTATCATCACATATTTCAAATGTTCAGTGAATATATATTTTATTATTATTATTATTTATTTATTTATTTTTTGCAAACATTATTTTAACAACTCAACACTCTAGGGTTATCAAAAAAATATTGAGTGCCCATAAGGGTTAAAAATTATTCTTTTTTTTACATTATAGCAATTGAAATACATTTAGTTTAAATACATGCAAGTTCCTCTTGCATGAGCAATCATGTAGTAGTTTTTAATATTTATTTTATTTATTCTTTTAATGTGCCAGATGTAAAGAGCACTTGCGCAGAGGTACTTAGGTGCTTAATACTTTACAATATGGATGCACTATATGCATGAATTCATTTTCTTTTGAATGTACAGAATACCGTGAGTTAATGTATAAGTCATGAAGAACTACAATAATTACACAAAGTGTTGGTATTTACCCATCCTACAGATGCCACAAATTCACAATTGACCTTATTGGTGGATGATGCAGTTGATTAAGCAGTCCTTTGTAAAAAATATTTTGTGTAAATATGTGTCATATGGTGTGCACTTTAGTCACCATCTTTAGTTCATTTTCTTCAAAAATTACATTCAATCTCAGTGACTTAGATGTTGAGAGTCTTATGTTCTTTGGTTTATCGAACAACAGGACCATTGTAATGCTTTGTTTTGTAATGTTTTTATTATAGGTGGGCATAGATTTTTTTTTTTAATCTAGATTAATCTATATTAATTTTTAAATGAATCTAGATTAAAATGGCTCAGTTGAATTCTGCCGAAGGCATTCAGAATATGTGTGCTACCCAAATAATAAATCTTTGAGAACGAGTTTCTCGAGCCAGGCGGCGCATTAGACCAGGGGCTCATCTCCTATTTCCAAAATGCATCACAAACTGCTTGAGAAACTGATCTCCTAAGATAATTGGTGATGAAAATAAATGATGTTCAATAAGATGTACTTGTGTTTACTAACTGTTTATTCAGTTAAACATGAATGTTGAACTGTTGGCCTATACACTGTAAGCTCCAAACAGCGATTTCATACTTGCTTTTGATGTCCGTACATACAGAAAATGCTGCTTCTCAATGCCAAGTTCACAGAGCCCTGACAGTGTGTCAAATATTATGTTTACATGGGCAACAATACTTAAATGCGATTTTAATATGATTAAAACAATACTCTGATTAAGAGTCTACCATGTAAACGGCAATTTTTGATTACCTTAATGCAACTAAAGTCATAACTGAACTAAACAGAAATGGAATTAAGACATGTGGAGTATGCAGATATTAGTGGCATTACTGAAGTAAACACTGCAATCAAACTACGTCATGAAGGACTTTTTGCCATATTTTCCGACAAGATCCAAGACACAGGCGGCCGTCAGTAAAGGACCACACACAAAACACACACACAAAACACGCGCACACACACACACTGTGAAATGCGGAAGTTTTTTTTCTTTATGTTAGGCGAGCGTTATTACATTCTATAACACTCTCACCAGTCCTTGCTCCTTATTTGCGTCTAATACCCCAGTTTGTCACAACGCATGAATGAAATGTTCATGAGTTAAAGTGAAACTGCCGAACTGCAGTTGAAGTCAGCCATCCTGCTGATTTGATTCAGAAGGGCACTTTTTTATCAGACGGCTCACCGGTCAGGTATGCATCCGCACAAAAATATCAAGGTGAAAGTCATCATAGCTTGCATAGAATAGACCCTGCTCCCAACCCAACTTTGAGAATAGATTAACGGCGATTTTTTTTTTTTTTTTTTTATTGCGCGATAAGTGTCTCGTGTTAGCGAAGCACGTTAACGCCAATAACGACCCAGCACTAGTTTTTATGCACATAAAAAATCTCTTGCATAATGAGTTAATGAGTAAACAGTAATGTCTACTTCTGCAGTTCACTCAGAGAGGATCTGATAATATGCCTGATGAACGGCAGTCATGAACAGAGATTCGCTATTTGCTGATACCAGGTGTCAACTCTTAAACAGTGATTTTAAAAGTTACCAAAAAAACATCCTAAAAACAGTCCATGGTGGTTTGATTGTAATGTTATGAAGCTTCAAGAGTACTTTGTGTGCACAAATCACAAAAATTATTAATTTATTCAACAGTTTATTCTCCTCAGCGTCAGTTCAGGGTGCGATTAAAACACTGACAGCACATAGATGGTTTTGAAGATGCTTTTGGTACCTTTCCGGACTTTGAACTTTTCTCGTGAGTCGCAACCATTGCTCTCTATAAAAGATCAGAGAGCTTTTGGATTTCATCCAAAATATCTTAATTTGTGTTCTGGAGATGAAAGCAGGTCTCAGGGGTTTGAAACGGCATGAGGGTGAGTAAATAATGACATTGACTCATTTTCATTTTTGCATGACAATACATTTAAAAAAGTTTCACTGCATGATTTCCATGGTTTCACTGAATGATTTTACATTTCAACCATAAAAATGATAAAACATTTAAGCACAATACAATGTATATAAGCTGGTCATAACTGGTCTCACTTGAACAATATATATGATTATACACTGTTAACAGTGCATGGGGCGTCAAGGTGGCACAGTGGGTAGCACGATTGCCTCACAGCAAGAAGGTCACTGGTTCAAGCCCTGGCTGGGTCAGTTGCCATTTCTGTGTGGAGTTTGCATGTTCTCCCCATGTTGGCGTGGGTTTTTTCAGTGTGCTCTGGTTTCCCCCACAGTCCAAAGACATGCGGTATAGGTGAATTGAATTAACTAAATTGGCCGTAGTGTATGAGTCTGAATTCAAGAGTGTGTGGGTGTTTCCCAATGTTGGGTTGCTGTATAAGTTGGCAGTTCATTCTGCTGTGACCCCTGATTAATAAAGGGACTAAGCCTAAAAGAAAATGAACGAACTGTTAACAGTGATGGTCCACATGTACTTGAATAGCAGATGCTGTAAATGTCGTAAATGCTCAGCTACAACATTTTATACAACACATACAAAAATTAAAAAAGGGTCCCTATACAAAAGCTACTGATTTGTTATCAGTAAAGGTCGACATCAAAAGCCTGGAATGAATGAGTCTGGCAATTATTCTATGTACTGTATGTTCATCGGATGCTGCAACATTAGACACAAATTATGACATTCATCTGCGAGGCTATGTGAATTACTCAATCATTCAGTTTATCAAAACGGAAATCACCATTTCAGATGAACATGAAGTTGGAACAGAGCAGCTGGAAATCTATTCATGAGGCACAATAGAAGCAAAGAAAATAGTCTCCGAGCATCATTTTCTGCCAGTGCTATCCAGCAGCCTTTTTCAACCTTGCATGTCTCACATGTTCAGCACGATCACAAGGTCGACCACAAGGCCACACAAAACAATTATGTATTATTGTTCCAGCTTTCTTTTTATATGTATTCACTAAAGTTTCCCATTCTTCCAACTCTGGTCAGGTCAGGACCTGGGCAGAAAACTCAGCCATCAGGCTGATTGGTAAATGGACATTTATTGCTCACAGTTGTGTGTTATTTTTTCACCCTCTGACCTTGTCTGCTGTGCTGTGCACAGATGTAGCTGCTTAGTCTACCTCTGGTTATGGTTGTTACTTTCAGAAGGGATTATTCTTGTTTTATTCATTGGAAGGGTGTATGGATTTAAAAAAAAAGAGAAATATTATTTGGTCATTAGTCATCTGTCTAAGATGTAAAGAGTTCTAAATCAACTTTAAAAAAAGTCTAATTTATTTAGGTTATTTTCATATATAATAGTAATTTATTGTAGTTTTAGTAAAAAGAACAATAGATGCTTTTTGGAACAACAGATACAATCGAAAGCAGCAGGCATTTCAAGCCCATAATGAGCAAAACTTTTAAAAACCACAGATCAAAGGTTTTCACAGTTTTTGTTTACATTATTTATTCAGAGTATGTTTGCACTAGCAGTTAATTTGTTACACTTGGCAAATATGCAGATTTATGATAGCTGATCCAAACCATAAAACAGGAATTCACAGTGGAATAGCGGTTTGTATACATCAGGCATGCAGAGTTTCACCACAAAATATACACTGTTCAATTCAGTTAAGTTTTCTCAAAACACTGCTAAAGTGATCCTGAAATATGTTGTCTTTTGAATAAGGTTTGTTAACTGATTGGTTGATTTACTGAGTGATTGTGCACATTACTGAGGGTCAATTTCTGCCCTTTAAATTGATAGATTTAAACATGCACACATGACGTAAGATTTCTATGTTGAAACAAACAATTTTAATCCAGTTTATTGTTCAATGGCTTCTGTAAGTATGCCATTCATGGGTTTCTCTTCCCCCGTAATGTAAACACTGTGCCTCATGCACCATCACAACACAGGGAACAGTTCACTCAAATCTGCCATCGCAGACCATGGCTACTGTTTAACTGTTTAAATATTGTGAGATCATGCATTACGCAAAAAATAAATAAATAAATAAATAATAATAATAATAATAATAATTGGCCAAAAGAAATACTAACTTTAATTTGAAGACTTGTACAGAGACAGAAATGGGGGTAAATGTCCGTTTACAATAATGTGTGAAAGAATTTCAAGGAATTCAAACTGTAAGCCAAAGTTGCATTGTTTCTTATTAAAACATAGGCCAAGTTAGAATTTTTGCCACACTTTAGATCTCTACTGCTATATAGGTGAACTTAGCAAACAGCAGTGTGAACAAGCTAAAATATTTTAATGAAAAGAATAAAAAAGTATATTAGCAATGGTTGAGTTGTTTTAGCAATTCTCCTAGGTGACACTAGTTGTGCAGAAACTATTGCACATACAGTACATCACCTTTAAGACAAAAATATTCCAAGATTTTAATTGGGACAAGTGGAGGATTCACATCTTAAAAGTGTCAATCAGGAAGACTTGTGTTTCTCATGAATACAAGGAATTTCTGAAGCAACACAAATAACCTATAATAAAAGTCTGTCTTAGATGATTATTATCATGGTGTATCTTTGGAACAACTCTTCAGCACAGCTTCCATGTTTGGTCTTTCTCTAAAGTGCCCTGCTTGAACATCAATTATGCAGTTTAGAACTGGGTGTCTAAAATATAGCATTTTTGCCGGCTATAAAATCAATTAAAGAAAGCATGTCTCAGAATTTGCATAAAATCATGATGAAAATATAAAAAGGATCAGACATTTGTTTTTTTTATAGCAAATCTTGTCAAAGGAGTTATTTGGAATTCCTAAAGCAAATAAGTGTGGCACTGTAAAAAGCATTAGTTAACTTTACTTAATAAAGAGAGTAATCTTGCCTTATATTTATAGACTATGTGGATAGTTATTGCATAATGGGTTAACTAATTTTATTTAGGTAAAATCAGCTTGTAGCTTTTAAAGCAACGGGTTTACTTACTTTTAAGAAGTAACTAATCGCTTTTTAAAGTGCTGATAAGATCAGGGCCTATAGGCTAAGATGTGTGCCCATCAGAGGTTTTAAGCCATGGCCTCCTCACAGCAAGAAGGTCACTGGTTTAAGCTTTGACCCCATACATGTGGGTTTCCACTGGGTGCTCTGGTTTCCCCCACAGTCCAAAAACATGCGGTGTTGGTAAATTGGATGAACTAATTGGCCATAGCAAGTGTGTGCGAATGCAAGAGTGTTTGTGTGTTTCTCAGCACTGGGTTGCGGTTGGAAGTGCATCCGCTGCGTTAAAACATATGCCAGAATAGTTGGTGGTTCATTCTGCTGTGGCGACCTCTGATTAGGGCTGCATGATTCTGGCAAAAATGTGAATCACAATTTTTTTTGCTTAAGATCAAGATCATAATTTTTCTCACGATTCTGTAAATGTAAAATAAAGGTTAATATGATTAGCCTATTATTATTGTTAATTCACAAACATATGGTACAAAAATAATAATATAAGGCCTATGTGTAGCTCTACTGTTGCTTAAAATGCTAAATTTTGTAAAGTCATTATGGTGGACTTTAACAGACTTTCAATATTTCCTGTTTGTTAATTCACATAAAAATGATGACATCAGAATAAAACTATTCATATTTCTGAAGTTGATTTATTATGTTTAAGACATGTGCTTGTCATCTGTCATTGACAACATTAGACCATTATATTACCATTATATAGGCTAGGGCAGTTATACTATATAAACACAGTAAACATTTATTTTCATCCACAACACTGTGTTCGCTATGAAAGAATAAAAAAATCAAATGCTTGTCGTAATCATAACTCAAAAATACAATATGATCATTTAAATGATGTGCGCACAGGTTTCACTTTCACTTTCGAGTGCGTCTCATGGCTGCAGTCACTGTGAGAAAAAAAAACGCATATAATCAACACGGCCCTCAAACGATCGCTCTTCTGTGCAACAAACTGAACGTTATTTACAACTTTGTTACCTGTTATTCACAGCCTATGCAGGGTCTGTTCACAAAAGTAGGCATCAATTGCGTGCACGTGTGTGTTCTCGGCAGTAAACAGCTGGCGGTCAGCTAACGTGTGATTTTGCTACCGTGAATACATCATTACTTGAAGACAGAAATACCATTTTTGGGTGAGTTATACAATACAGTATGTGACATTTTTAACACCATTTGAAGGTGTCAATGTTGCTGTGAAGACTTGTGCGACTGCCTTGCTTCTATCCTGACCATGAAAATATAATTGGCTGAATCGTAGAAAAGCTGAATTAAGATCGTGTGTAGGGTTGAATCGAGATTGTGATCTTTTTTCTATTAATCGTGCAGCCCTACCTCTGATAAATAAGGGGCTAAGCTGAAGAAAAATGAATTAACAAGTGGTGCTACAAAACTGGGTGGGATAAAATAAGATAAGACGACATATATTAAAATTCTATAAAGAGACATCCTGTTTTGATCTATAGGTCTCACACATTCAAAAACATGAATTTGCAAATTAAAATTCACCAAATTTGAAGTTTGGAACACAGCTACATGCAAAACCTTGTCATACAAGCTTGTTTTTGGTGCATTATCATAGTATTCTAAAAACAGTAGGTGAGAAGCACCCGGAAGACCTACTACTGTACTTCCAGTGAGATTCTGAAGTTCAATTCAATTCAATTCAATTTAATTCAATTCATTTTTATTTCTATAGCACTTTAACAGTGTGGATTTTGTCAAAGCAGCTTAACATAGAAATTCTAATAAATTAAAACTGTGTCAGTCCAGTTTTTAGAGTGGAAATTCACTTCAGATCAGTGTGGTTTAATTTTCACTGCTGAAAGTCCAAACACTGAAGAGCATATCCATTGATGCGCAGCTCCACAAGTGTGTATCCAATGAAAGCTACGCGTTGCCATGCAAGAGAATTCACGAATGTAAGTGAAGTGACACAACTGACATGAACAGGTCATTTGATAATGACAAATGGCAGATGTAGTACTTACAGGTTTCATTCACTTACATTAATTACATTAATTACATTCATGCTTTATTGAATTGAATTTACTACATGACCGTTAGAAAATTACAATTCAAATGTAGTACCTACCCGAGTAGTAGGCAATTTCAGATGCAGCCCTTTAGTTGTCACACCTTTAGAACAGTGGGATAAGCTCTAACCTGTTGATTCGTCTGTTTGAATGCCTCAGATTTGGTTTAGTCACATGGTTAGTAAAGGGATAAAAGAACATTGTAACTTTTAATTCTCTTTTCTTTCTGCTATGACTGGCTTCCTAGGGCTCTTTTTATACACTCTGCTTTGGACTTGTTCCTTCTCACTTTTGTTAAACTAAAACTCATATAACTATAACTTCCTGACTTTCCTAAATGTGTGTACATATTTCATTGTATTTTTAATTTTTTAAAAATTACAAATCACAAAAGGGTTCTGAGTATTTTGAATAGTCATTATGGTCAGGTTGACCACATACATTTCAGTGCCTGCTACTTTTCCCTGTGCCTTTGAAAATGCATGCCTTTGTTGCCTAGTAACTTTCTGCTAATAAAAACATAACTTTCTGATAGCAGAAACATAGGTTGAGACATGTCTTTCACTATGGTGAAAAAACAGCAAGGTGTAACTTGCATACAATGCATATATTACAAAACATCTTATTGGTATGTTAATGACCTCATAAAATATGACAACATCGAATCAAAGCTTAATTTTAAAATCCCATTGGAAGCTTCAAATATAAATATACAGTTGAAGTCAGAACTACTAGTCCCCCTTTGATTTTTTTCTCTTTCTTTTAAAAATATTTACCAAGTGAAGTTTATTTATAAACTAATTTCGAGAGGATCACATGCTTATGATTGCTTGCAGCCAGTCCTGCATTATTCAATTTATGATTCACCAATCAGATGACTCCTAAGCCACTATAAATACCCTAAGTTCCATATAACAGCCATCTTCGTTTTAAAGAATCCCTCCTTCCACCCCTACTCCTCCTACTGGTGGCCCAGTGGTTAGCACTGTTGCCTCATAGCAAGAACGTCACTGGTTCTAGTTCTTAACAACGTGGGTTTCCCCCAGTTTCCTCCCACCATCCAAAAACATGCAACTTAAGTTAATTGACTAATCCAAATCGGCACCATGGACATGCTCCAAGTAGGTGGTTATCTCTTAAGGGCAATCACTATCTGTTCATTAGCCACTACAGCAGGGGAGTTCTCGAGATCTACCTCAGCCCAAACTCCCCTCTCACCTTGCAAATAGGAGGGAGCCGCGGGTTCTATCCCGGGACAGCATGCCAAACAAGCTTTATAATCAATCATCAAGTGTGAAGTCTTGAAATGATGTTTAACAGAGCGAAGAAATTTTTACAGTATGTCTGTTAATATTTTTTTCTTCTCGAGTAAGTCTTATTTGTATTATTTTGGCTAGAATAAAAGCAGTTTTTAATTTTTTAAAAATTATTTTAAGGTCAAAATTATGTAGCCCCTTTAAGCTATATATTTTTCGATAGTCTACAGAACAAACCATCGTTATACAATAACTTGCCTAATTACCCTAACCTGCCTAGTTAACCTAATTCACCCTTTAAATGTCAGTTTAAGCTGTATAGAAGTGTCTTGAAAAATATCTAGTAACATATTCTTTACTGTGATCATGGCAAAGATAAAATAAATCAGTCATTAGAAATGAGTTATCAAAACTATTATGTTTAGAAATGTGTTAAAAAAATCTTCTCTCCATTAAACTTTAAAGAAATTGGGGGAAAATAAACAGGGGGCTAATAATTCAGGGGGGCTAATAATTCTGACTTAAACTGTATGATGTAACAAACGGTAAATTCAGTATATGTACAGTCAGAATGCTACTATATGGCCATTTTAGTAATTAACATTTCAGTGTAGTAGCATTTCACTTACAAATGATTTATGGCTTACTTTTGATTCAATATTAACATAACTGCATATTGCCATACAGTATAGTCACAAAATAGCAACATTCAAAACTCACAACACAAAACAGAAATGCACAGTTTATACCATCATACTTACAGTACAATGTTTCTTTACTCATTCTGCAATTCTATAGCCTGATCCACTGTTGAAACATCATGATATTACTTAACTTATAGGTAAAAAAAACATATATTTTGCTGCATATGATAGGCATGTGCATATACAACACAATCTCACTGCAATTCGTAACTTTTTGATTTAGTGGCTAATTCGTATGAATTCGTACGATCTAATTCATACATTTTCGTACGATTTGCTCATCCCCCAATGACGGTTGGGTTTAGGGGTGGGGTTGGGTGCCACGCCTCCTTTTTAAAATTGTACAATTTTGTACGACTGAACTTGTACGAATTCGTAAGAATTAGCCACTAAACTGACAAAACGTAAAATACTTAAGTTTTCTCGTGAGATCAGGCTGGCATATATTGTATGTGTGTGTGTGTGTGTGTTTTAAACCAAACCTAGCTTAATATATATATATATATATATATATATATATATATATATATATATATATATATATATATTTTTTTTTTTTTTTTTTAAACTATTATTATCACAGTTCTCTCTGATTAAAATACTTGTTGGCTTTGTAGAGATTCACATTGGTGAGTAATTGAGGTCAGGGTCTCCAGTCAATCCATTATTTCCCAATTAATTTTGCCTGTGGATGAGGAGGAAATGCACAAATTGTGACACTGGTCATTACAGCATTTCTCACAGTAAAAAAGGAGACCGACAGTATAAAAACCAATCAGAATATATATTACTTTAATTCAGTTTTCAAAAGTACAAATAAAAACCTGCTATCTGTAAAACACGAAGGACTGATTTATTAAAACACTTCAATAATACATTTCAAAGTTAGTAAAAAGGTAATACATGCTTGATATAGTGCATATGGAACAAAATGCTAATTTCTAGATCATTCATGTTTCAAACTGACAGGTTATGGATACTAATAGCTTCCATTAGATTGATATATGACATTTTGTTTAGAAATTAAGTAAAGGTCTGTTTTATTGAGGCCTTTTGGTTGAAACACATAATGACATTAAACACGATACATTTGAGTGAGTTTACGTTTTTTTTTTACTGTAACTCTAGTAGATGGAATTACTTCAGTGACTGGGATAATTTTGATGCCAGGTGGTCCAACTCCTACTTTCACGAAGTGCAAATAAATTGATGTGGATATGTGAAGTGTACTTTTTTCCTTCAAAACATAAGTTGCTGCCATTTATAAGATTATTTTCATGCAACCTGTAACCAGGGGATTGTGACACTGACAACAGGGGTGAGGATCCAAATGCAGGGTTTTATTAAACAGGATTGTCAGGAAAGGAATGATCGACACAGGAGCAAACAAATGTGTGATGGCAATCCAGAATCGTAGTCATAATAACAGGTGAGAGGTCAGAAGGCAGGCGGCAGTCAAGGACAAAAAGACAAACTAGGCGAGGGTCAAAAACACAGGAAACCAAGACAAGAAACCGTGTTGTAATGTCACTTAAGTAAACAATACTCAGCGCCTGGAGTGAGTATATGTGCTGCTTAATAGTGTGTGTAATCAGTCCTTGATAATCCTCCGGTGGTGTGTATGTAATCAGTCAAAATAAGGAACATCTGTGTGTGAGAGGAGTGCATGTATGAAGTTGTAGTCCAACAATGGCGGATTTGTAGTCCATAAGTGATTGTGAGTGTATTCCAGCGATCTATGAAGTTACGATCGCTGGTGATCGTGACACAACCATTTACAAAAGACTGTTTATCACTTAGAAATAAAGACATTTTAGGAAAGATGAAATATGATGTCCATTTTAAGTCTGAGTAATAAAAAAACAGGACATCTGGTTACTCTATTTATGGTGCATTTGCGATTCTAGATGCAGTAAAGGAACATCTGTGAAAGACTATTGTTAAACTGTCAGTGATAGTTAATCCTGACTAGCCACCAAATATTTAGAGTGGTTTTCATTCATTTCATGAGACAGAACACACACCCCATCATCTGAACATCTCTGTTTATTTTCCACCCTTCCTGTTCTGCCATGCCTTCATAAATGAGAGCTGAATAGAATGAATTATGCATAAGCCAAACACTGAGCTCCGTTGCATATTTCTGTTGTCTTGTCTGAAGTATTTGACCTGATCAAATATTAATCTTTGATTCCAAAAATAAACCGGAATGCATTTCAGAAATTCAGATGATCTGTTTTCTTTTTTTTTTTCCTCCGGCTGTGCCTTTCAGACAGAACCCAACCGGTGAGATGGGTGGGTGAAGTGTTGTCTCGCTCACCACTTGCAAATTAGACTTGATAAATAAACATGGATTTAAGCAGCCATTTCTGGAAGACCTTCATTCCATTAAGCCGAGTATTTTAGTTGTAAATGAGTGATAAATTAAGTGGTAAATATTTAAGCACTAAATTGCAGTGCACTCAAAAAAAAAAAAAAAAAAAAATCATTTGGGTTGATTGTTTCTTTGTCCAGAAAATAAACGGAATTGAAATTAGTCATTAAAATTTTGCTTTAATTCAACAAGGAATTTTGTCTAAACGGATTATTAAGGAACAACAGCTATTTTTCAATTTAAACTCATGTGCCTCCATAGAAAAATATATATTAAAGAATGTTTCAGCTGTTTTATCCACTATATCACATTTGATAGGGTCCGAAACTTTAAAGATTTAGACTTTAAAGCTTTAAAAATAAACTTGATTGGCATTTTGATTATATTGAGATGTTGATATATCGTGAAAGAGTATGTAATACTGAATCTTTCATCTTTGGTAATAGTTTAAAATCCTAAACATTAGTAATCCTCAAGTGTTGGTAATTTTGTGATGGCATGAAATGAATGCATACCATTCATCCATTTTCCTTCAGCTTTGTCCCTTTCTTTATCAGGGCCAACCTATCATTCACCGCCAATTTATCCAGCATATGTTTTACACAGCGGATGCCATTCCAACTGCAATCCAGTACTG
The DNA here is from genome assembly GCF_903798145.1 of Danio aesculapii. Lineage (NCBI taxonomy): Eukaryota > Metazoa > Chordata > Actinopteri > Cypriniformes > Danionidae > Danio > Danio aesculapii. The sequence goes on along the minus strand of NC_079435.1, from coordinate 28,542,227 downwards.
GGAAACATCCATGATACACACTCATTCACACACATACACTGCAGCCAATTTAGTTTATTCAATTCACCTATAGTGCATGTCTTTGGACTGTGGGGGAAACCAGAGCACCCGGAGGAAACCCACACTAACAATGGGGAGAACATGCAAACTCCACGCAGAAATGCCAACTGACCCAGCTGGCACTTGAACCAGCATCCTTCTTGCTGTGAGGCGACAGTGCTAACCATTGAGCCACCATGTCGCCCAAATCCATACCATCCATTTGTAATTCTTAGCACAGGTAACAGAGTTGATACAACACAACTGACTGAAGGAGTAAAGAGATCTGGAATGACACGTACAGTATATGACATGATGTAATTATGTCAATCAAACTCGGTTGATATTTTGTGTACTTTTACATACATAGTATCAAGAAATACAGCTGATGTTCTTCTAACTATATCTTCTTTAACCTAAAGCTATTGCGGCAGTTTAAAAATCAAGGGAAAACCTCAAAGATCCCAGAAGTTATTATGCCTGAGCATTTGCAGCTCTCCACCTTTGAGCTTAGTGTCATCACACCTCGTTCTAGCTCTAATGAGCTACATTAGTCAAATCCATTTTCAGCCATATTTGGAACTGAACAAAACCTTCCTTGGTTTTGATGTGCTTCATTTGCTGGTGCTCTGCAGAGACTCCTGTCAGAGGCATTGGCTGACGCAAACATATTTAAATATCTTTGAATGTCTGTATGTTGCCAGGGAATTTATTTTTTGCTCTTTCTGTATGAATCAACCATTCAAGCTTCTCGCATCCTTTGATGAGCCTCTGTTTATGTCTAATGAGTCTTACCAGAGTTTTCGCTGCGAATCTTGTCGAACCCCACTGTTCATTTCCTGGAGTGCTTTAGTTGTCCTTATTGTTTGCATACAGGATTATTTCCAGCGTGTTAGACACAGAAGAACTTGCATGTTTGACAGATGGTTTTGGGATTAAGCAATTGATTCATTTTAAGTAAGCAGCGTTGAGGAGTGGCTAGAGAAACACATCCAATCAATAAGAATTTGGGTTCAGTATTTTGGTTACTCTCTTGTGAATAATTGACCTTTTGACATGTGATAATATTGTCACCTTAGAATTATAAGGTTCTATCTGACATTTTTGTCAAAATTGAGTTATTGACATTCTTATTAAATGACAACTTATTTACATTACAGTATTTTTTTATATAAGTTGTTTACATTTTAAGACTTTTTATAAAAAAAAAAAATAAAAAAAAATTCACACACATACTGTTTGCTATGGAATGCAAAAACTCAATATCTCAAAATCATTCAGAACTCAGATAGAAACTTATAATTCCAAGGTGACAACATATATTTTAAACAGATGTTCATTTTGGTCATGCATTTACAGATTATTCATTAAATAACTGATAATTATTAAATAACTTGAATTTGGACATTTTTAACAAGAAAAGAAGGAAAAAATGATGATAACAGTTGATCACAGTGTTAAACACTGTGCATTATAATAAAAATTATAGTAAAAATACTGAAGGTAATAATATTAATAACTTTTCTATACAAGCTCTATAATGCAACTCACTTCACTACTTCTACTACTGCTAATAATAATAATAATAATAATAATAATAATAATAATAATAATAATAATAATAATAAGAAGAAGAAGAAGAAGAAGAATAAGAAGAAGAAGATGAACATAAAAGTAATCTAATATTTATGTAGATTCATAGACAATGTTGGCTGTTAGCTTTAATTAATGTTTTATTTTAAATTATTATATTTAGCTATTTAAAGGTGCAGTATGTGATCTGCCTAAATGCTATCCATTAGCATAATATCTTTGAAACACAATTCCAAGCGCGCACATTAAAGATGACAGATACCGACTAGTTTGTCATTCGCCTGTTAGAAAACTATATCATACTTTATAATGCTACAATTCTGAATAAAAAACTGTATTATATCTAGCAAGTGAGGCAAAACTTGTCATAATGTGCAATATTTCATGCATGCAAGGATTGCTGGTCTCACTATTTCACGTGTTTTACATTAAAGCGACTACTGCACTGTATGCTTAGGTTGGCCGGTGGCGTGTTTATTACACTTATTACTAAGCCTTACTTGCATGCTATTTCAGACCGAATACTTACAGTAGCAAGGTAAACAATATAGCAACTGTGTCACAGGTTGTGATTGTTCAAAAACGAATCAACAAATATATATAAAACTTCACCTCAGTAAAGCAGGCTAGGCGGAATAGCGCTATTTACAAATTTTTGTTGATAAACTAAATAAAAATCAACATAATCAATGCTGTAAAATATACCTTATGAAATTTTAAAAATATTCACATTAATCTTTTGCTGGAAGATTTCAGTGGTTGAACAACACTTCTGTTCATGTAACCAACAAAATATGCATAAGCTTCACGTGACTAAAATAGTTTTAAAACATAACATTACCGGTGTAAAATAAATACTTCATCCATGGTGTCATCCTTCCTCCAGCGTGCAAAAGTCTCCAACAACTCCAATATTTATTCAGGATTTTAAAAAGTTTTGAGCTAGCATTTGTTTTTACCCCTGCCTCCCCCCCCTTTCTCTCATGTGCAGGTGAACGTGTGTGCACGCGCAAATGGCGTATCTGCGTGAACGGCTGCACAGATGTACAAATCTACATTTGTTAACAGACAGTTTGGTCTACTTATAAGAATTATTGGCCCGACAAATTTTAATTGGATGAACATTTTTTAGTCTTATGCCTTATTTAGAATATAAAAATACATAAAAAATACATTTACTTTAATCATTGCTATTGGAATGTGAAGAGACTTTCAGCCAGCTCAACAAAAATGTTTCTGAAGACAATCACCTACTGCACCTTTAACCATGAACATTTAAACTGTATTATTGTTACCTTTTAATTAAGTGAGAGAAATACAGTGCCCACAAATGTTCTAAGATAAACTTCTATAAAATAAATATATCAAATGAAAGATAAAGTAAAGGAAAAGTTCTTTAAAATAATACGAACAAAATAAATAAATTGAAAGTTTTCCTTTTTTCAACCTACACATTTAAATTTCACTAAATGCAGCTTTTAAAACATAAGACGAAATCCAAACAATGACACCGACTTTGACTAAAAGCTGGCAACATCATGTATTGCCCAAGGCTCTTTCACACAGCAAACCTGATACATTCACTGATATTTGAATGTTGTGGAAAAATGCAGCTCATCTCCTTTAAAAGCACACGAACCCAAGGCCACTAACAGTGTCTTTTATTTATTTGCACTCTTTCATACAGTAGACTACAGTGCTATTCACATTCTTCAATTAAATCCAAAGCTCAGCAATTACAGCTCTAAACACGAACCATAATGTATGAATACAACCTCTATAAGAACAACAGTAAAATACGTACTGACACTTCACAAGAATGCATTTTATATGAAATGATACAGATTTTTTCATCATTGTTGACCCTCTAATGCATGTTTAATTAATGACATAAAGAGATTTATAGCTTATGATGACACATATTGACTTTTTTTGTGGAACAGTTATTGCATGTGAGCTTAAGTTTTATCACTTTTTAAGCTCCTCTATAGCAGAGGGAAAACCAATATCTTCTGTGCTCTTTGTACATAAAGTATATAAACAAATCAGTCAATTTGTTATATCAAAATTAAACTTTAAAAATAGTAATACAATTAGTCTTTTTCTACATCAGTGTTTGTCCCTTTAAGCATACGCATAAATAGTCTTCCCAAAAGAGAAAGAAGAGAGCAGAAGAGTGGATAGAGAGAGAGCGAGAGCACAGTGAAGCATCCTAATGTTTCACTTAGAGAACAGGAAGAGTAACTGTGTCACTCAAATCAATGTCCTCTAAGGTATCCATAAAGGTGGCTATCAGAATTCACACCCCAGATTTGGAGCCTCTTGAGATGGATTTTGTGAAATGATCTATTTAAAAGAAAACTTCTTACTTGTGACCTTTATGCCTGGGAGACTTTGCCCTTAAACTTCAAAACTTGACTTTTTACATTTAAAACTGTAAACCTATAAGGTCATTGCTTAATCTAGGTAAACAGAAACTTGGCTTATCCATATTTCTCAATTTGCAGTATATACACTGTACTTTTTCTGTACCCTGGGTTAACAATTATTACTTTTGTTCAGGTTTTCACATTTCACAACGTTTTTGGTTGCATTTTTTCAAATAAAACTAGAGCTGGACATAATGTCATTTTACTAAAGCTGATACAGTCTATGTACACTGACCAGCCACTTTAATAGGTACACATGACTAGCATCATGTTGCCTTAATTCATTCATTCATTCATTCATTCATTCATTCATTCATTCATTCATTTTCCTTCAGCTTAGTCTCTATTTCAGAGGTCGCCACAGCGGATTGAACCACCAACTTGTCCAGCATATGTTTTATGCAGCAGATGCCCTTCCAGCCGCAACCCAGTACTGGGAAACCCCCATACACATACATTAGGGCCAATTTAGTTTATTTAATTTTCCTATAGTGCATGTCTTTGGACTGTGTGTTCACATGGGTTTCCTCTAGGTGCCCCCATTTGCCCCAGAGAGAACATGCAAACTCCACATAGAAATGCCAACTGGTCCAACTGGGACTCGAACCAGTGACCTTCTTGCTGTGAGGCGACAATGCTAACCTCTCGCAACTTGTGTTGTTACAAACCTTGTGACCTTCGTTCATCATCGGACCACAAATTAAGATATATTAAATCAGAGAACCCCCCTTAGTTAGCAGGTTTACATCAGTGACTACATCTTTGACGCACGCGCTGTAAAGCTATAAAGTATAAAAATATTATAGTTATTGCACATTCGTCTTATTCTTCAGTAGATCTGTAAATGATGTATTTTACAAACTGACCATTAATAAGGACTAAGCTATTAATAACTGTAATTCTCTAAATGAAAAAGGCTTGATTATAGTCCTGTCATTTTAAAGATTCTACAATATAAGCAGAATTAGGTTAAAGAGAACTTAATTCAGAATAGTGCGCTGATTTCTGTGCACATCGCGCGCTTTACAAGCGCACTTCCCTTTTTTTATTATTTTATGCAATAGTAAATGCATCAAATAAAATGCAAACAGTTGGCAGAACCGAATAGCCTAAATGCAATATTTATATGTGCAATATGGAACTGGGCCCGCTGTATAACATAATTTTTTTTTCACAAAGAGCAAATGTCAAGTTCACTATTCGTGCAACGCACAGACAGCCAGCTCATCTGTTAGTCTGAACTACAGGACATTATATTATCATGCATGTGTTTAATTAGTTCCTTTGAATATTTGTTCATTAATACAGTGTTTTAGAATGTCTCGAAAGTCTAGTTTTGAGAGAAACACACGTGAAATAGGCATTGCAGCTGACCGTATTGTATTGGCTTCTTGCCTCTAAACTTCTTTTAGTTTGGCTCTTAAATGAGTTGGCAACCTGGAGATGTTGCTCGTGCACAGCCACCGATCCTATTGTATTTTATTTAAACCAACTTATTTAAAATATTCAGCGTAGCCTGCCATGGGCTAGGCCTATAAATAAATAAATAAATAAATAAATAAATATATATAGCCGAATCAAAATCAATAGGAGGAAATAAAATAATAAAAAAAATAGTACCCTTTGTTATAGCAACTGGGCCCAATATGTTTTATTCTGGTCCTGCTAAAAACTATTTAAAAAACGGAACAATAACAAATACTGAGTAAACAATATTAATTATTATAATAATTATTATTATTATTATTATTATTATTATTATTATTATTTAGGCCTACATAAGCTCGGAAACAATCATGCAAAGCTGCAGGACGTTTGGCAGAAAACTATGACCTTATTTTAAGACAAATGTCTAATAATACTGCTAATTTACGTTCTTATTTAGATTTTGCATAAGCAATGAATGTAAGCCTGCTAACTGATCAAATGACAGAATATGTAAACTTAGTTTACATATATATAATTAAATAATAATGATAATAATAATAATAATAATTAAAAAGCCTGGGTGCTGGTCCACAGAGGGCTCTTATTTTGAGGGCTACATCACAAGCTCAGATTTGGTTGACCAATCAAAGGAAAATGGAGGTTTCAACACCGCCTACATGTGTATAATGAATTTTGAAGTCGTTTATCCAATTTCCTACCCTAAAATAAAAAAAAACGAAAATTGAGCCAAAATTCCATTTTTTCGTTTCTTGTGAGCAAATAAAAAATGGCAGTTTTCTTCATTTTTCTTTTTTTGTTTGAAAACGGATATGGATTGAACAGAAAATACCCTGATTCTATAACATGTTAATGTGTGTTCTGAAGATGAATGAAGGTCTTATGGAAAGGGGGTGAACTGACTCTTTAATGTGCTTAATATATTTAAATATTTTGATAAATATATTGGTCCCCATTGACATAATAGCATCATGTAGTTTTAATGATTATTTTTCAGCTGCATGCAGGAATCAAATCTCCTGTTGCAGCACAACCCAAAGGTGTTTTAATGCTTTATTAGATTGAGATCTTGTAACTGTGGAGGGAATTTGTGTAAATAAACTCACAGTCATGTTCAAGAAACCAATTTGAGTTTTAATTGAACTTTGTGATTTGGCACATTATCTTGCTGAAAATAGCCACTGTGAGATGAATACACACTGGACATGGATTGATATGTTCATCAACAATATTCCGGTAGGCTGTGATATTTCACTCTTGTGTGGTCTTAGAATTCTACTTATTCTATATGTTCTGACCTGCCATCTCTACATCTCTAAAATAAAGAATAACTAGATTTAATTTGAATCTATTTTGCTTGAAGAAACAACCTTATCTTTCATCAAAAACACTGTGAATCTCTCATGGCTTCCCTTGTCACTTTGCAGTATTTCATCAATATTTAATCAGTGGGCATCACTCGTTGTTTTTATTTTTAAGCAAATGTTTATAGTATTTTTTTAAATCCAAAGGGGCCCACAGGTGTGTAGGTGTAAACAGATTTAGCAAGACATTATTCATAAAAAACGTTTATGCAGCAGTTTCTTATTGTGTGTGTTAGTGAGTGTGCATGCTTGTTATAGTGTTTACCTTTATTATGCTTTATAAATAGTTTCACAGTTGGCAGGTCAAAATTCACTCCTGAAATATAACAATAACATCTTCGTACCCTTGCTGTGTAAAGCCTTTATGAAATGTTTTATTTTTGTATGTTGAGGTCAGGTTACAAACAAAATGAAATAAACTATATATATATATATATATATATATATATATATATATATATATATATATATATATATATATATATATATTTTTTTTTTTTTCTCTGCTGTTAAAAGGCCTACAAGTAGTAGACATTTAGTCATTTAGTGCTAAAGGGCCTAAAAGTATGCCAAACAAAATACCATTAAACAATCAGCACCAACCTGAACTGTTGATAGGCAGAATTGATTCAAGATTTTCATTTTGTTTATGAAAAATGCTGATGCTACCATAGGAATGACACAACAACAATTGAGACTTATCAGACTAGATAACCTATTTGCTTTCTTTTTTTTAATCTGGTTTTGTGCAGCCTATATGTTCTGTTGTTAGATGACAGGAGTGTCGTCTGTGTGCTCTCTAGCTGCTGTAGCTCATCTGCTTCAAGGCTCAACATTTTGTGCATTTACAGATGTAGTTTTTTTTTTTTTTAACTGACCTCAACATATAAAAAATTAACAATTTCATGAAGACTTTACACAACTATGGTACAGAGATGTTATTGTTATATTTCAGGAGTGAACTTTAACCTATTATGATTTATGAATAGTTTTAAAGGTAAACACTATAACAAGCATGTACACTCACTAAAACACACGAAAAGAAACTGCAGCATAAACCTTTATAAATAATGTCTTGCCAAAACGGTTCACACCTATACACTAGTAGGCTCCTTTGGAAATAAAAAATACTATAAATATTTGCTTTAAAAAAAACTGAATCTCTAAATGCACAAAATGTTAAAGCTTGAAGCAGAAGAGCTCTAACAAACCCCTGGTTTAATGAATGGTTGTTGAGTTACTGTTGGATGTTGGAGTTTGGCATTTTTCCTCTTACCTCTGACAACAACAAAAATATTCACTCACAGTGGATGTGAATCATTGGATATGAGCTAACCCTGGATCACAGGTGTCAAACTCAGTTCCAGTAGGGCCACAGCTCTGCACAGTTTACTTCCAACCCTAATTAAACACACCTGATCAAATTAATTGAGTCCTTTAGGCTCGTTTGATACCTACAGTTAAGCTTGACTTTTTTTCCCATAGACTTCCATTCATACGACGCGAATGCGTCAGACCGAAAACGCGGGGTCATGTGTTACGTTTTGCAGGTTGCTGCAGTGCAAAGTTCAAGCTTGGTGAACTCTGATCTGCGAAACCCCATCACTTGGCTGCATGAGACTAATCGAGGATCAAAACAGGACCTCTCTGGACACAAATTTAAAGCATGGAGCAATCGCTTGCTAATGTCTAATCATCTTGTTTAATCCCGCCCCTTTTCGCAGCGTCGCACGACAGAATTTTGCACACACAACGCCCGGTGTGACCGTAGCTGTAAGCTGCGGTCACACAGCACTTTTCTCCCCATAGACTTCCATACATCCTGCAAATTTTGCAGTTAGCTGCGTTGGAAAGTTCAAGCTTGGTGAACTCTGACCTGTGAAATCGCATCACTTGACTGCATGAGTCCAATCGAGGATCAAAACATGACTTCTCTGGACAGAAATTTAAAATATGAACCAATCGCTCATTTTTTTTTAAATGTAAGCTTAAACTCTAGTGTGACCGCAGCTTTAGGTGTGTTAAAGCAGGGCTGGAATTAAACTCTGCAGGGTGTGGCCCTCCAGGAACAGAGTTTGAGACACCCTTGCCATAGATGTTTTTTTTATTTTTTTGTAAAACAAAACAACAAAAACACAGACTGGCAGTTTCTGAAACATACAGTTGAGCCCATTTGGCACCAACAACCGTCGTCACATTCAGACTTAAATCTACTTTTCTTAATTGTGATGCTTGGTGTGTTTTGGCAGAATCAAGACAGTCTGCTGAAAATCAAACCAAGTTTCTGCCATGTGATTGACTAACTAGGTTCCCATTAGTCAAACTTCGAACAGTTATATTTCATAAAGTGACCAGTAATTGGAAATATTTTATGAATTCAATAACAGAACATGATGATAATTTCTCAAGTGCAACGTAATGTCACACTTCATTTCAAGATGCCCTTGTGCAACCTTTAATTTAACTATATTGTGTAACGTTAATCAATTCTTACATTAATGTACTTAATGAACTTACTATATTGTTGGAGTAAGAATGTCGGGTTAGGCTTAGTTGCATGTAATTAGACATAATTTAAACTACTATAGTAAGTACACAGAACGTGTAAAACAGTTTGGTAACACTTTAATTTAAGGTGACATACTGTATTTACACGTTACATGCGATTTTTAAATTATGAGGATGAAGAGCCAAGATGGCAGCACGTACACATCGCGAGGCCCAGCGTCTCTCCAGTTTCTGCAGTTTTGCAGTATTATTCCTGCTCATTTCGGGTCTGTTCGTGCAGAACTGTAGTGCTTTTACATCGTATACCCGACAGGAGATCTTGGATATTGGTTTGTGCATTCTGGACAGTTTATTAGCAATCTTTGACTCATCCATGAGATCGCCAGAACACCTGAGGTTGAGCGCCCTTACTGGCCGGGTGGAAGTGCTCGTAGGCGGCGTCGAGACTGTAAACAAAGACGGGGGAATCACGGCGGGATAGGAGCTAAGGTAAAGCTAACACCACACCGGCTCCCTTTACCCAGCATCTTCCTCGCCAATGTACGGTCACTGGTGAACAAAATGGATGAGATTCGACTGCGCATCAACCACAGCAAAATATCATGGAACTGTAATGTCATGATTTTCACAGAAAGATGGCTGAACAGCGGGATACCAGACAACACTGTATCTCTAACTGAGCATCACACATTCAGAGCAGACAGAACGGCGGATGACTTTGGTAAGACCAGAGGTGGAGGATTATGCATTTATATTAACAAAGCTTGGTGCACAAACTCTGTCATCGTTGGGAGACATTGCTCAGTTAACCTGGAATTTCTAATGGTTATATGTAAACCGTTTTATCTACCAAGGGAGTTCACATCCACCATTGTAGCTGCTGCTTATATTCCTCCTGATGCTGATGCCAAGCTTGCTATGAATGAACTTCATGCAGCCATCAGCAAACAACAGACTGCTCACCTGGAGGCTGCTTTTATTGTTGCGGGGGATTTTAATCTCTCAAACTTAAAGACAGTGCTCCCCAAACTCCATCAAAACATTTTATGCCACACAAGGGGAAACAAAACCTTAGCCCATGTTTACACTAACATGGCTGAGGCATACGCTGTGACCCCCCTCCCCCACTTGGGTCAATCAGATCACCTTTCTTTGTTCCTCACCCCCAACTACTCACCCCTCATCAACCGTGGGAAGCCATCAGTGAGGACCATCAAAGTGTGGCCAGTGGGGGTAGACTCCACACTCCAGGACAGGTTTCAACACACAGACTGGAGTATGTTTGCTTCCCAGGCCACCTGTGGCTCTCACACAAACATTGACTGTTACACTTCCTCTGTTCTGGAATATATCAACACCACCATAGACAGTGTTACAACCCAGAAGCAAATCACCACATACCCAAATCAGAAGCCATGGATGAACAAAGAGGTGAGCCTCCTGCTGAAGGCACGCAACACTGCCTTCAGATCAGGGAATGCACAGGCCTACAGCCCCTCAAGGGCTTATCTGAAGAGGGGCATCAAAAAGGCCAAGCACTGTTACAAGCTAAAGCTAGAGGAGCACTTTTCCAACACTGATTCTTAGTGCAGATGGAAGTGCATCCAGACCCAGCCAGTCCACACCCACAGCCACAAATGTCTCCTTCCTGAACGAGCTAAATGACTTTTATGCCCACTTTGAAAGAGACAATAAAGAACCCTACACCAGGATCACTTCCTCAACCAACCACTCACATCCTCAGAAGTCTACACCACACTGAGTTGGATCAATGTGCGTAAGGCTACTGGACCAGACGGTATTCCTGGGCGCGTTCTCAAAACATGTGCAGAACAGCTCCCGGGGGTATGCACAGACATTTTCAACCTGTCGCTTAACCTAGCAGCTGTGCCAACATGCTTTAAAACCACCTCTATTGTGCCAGTGCCCAAACACTCCAGCCCAACATGCCTGAATGACTACCGCCCTGTAGCACTCACACCCATCATCATGAAGTGCTTCGAGCGGTTGGTCCTGGCACACCTGAAAGACTCTCTGCCATCCACACTGGACCCACATCAATTTGCCTACCGTGGCAACAGGAGCACAGAAGATGCAGTGTCCATAGCACTGCACTCTGTACTTACACAACTGGACAATAAAAACATTTATGCATGAATGCTGTTTGTTGACTTCAGTTCAGCATTCAACACTGTCATACCCTCTAAGTTACTGATCAAACTTATAGACCTGGATATCGACACATCTCTCTGCAACTGGGTTATGGACTTTCTGACTAACATATCTCAGAATGTTAGATCAGGTCACATCTGCTCCACCACTGTCACACTCATCACTGGTGTACCACAGGCCTGCGTGCTGAGCCGTTTCCTCTACTCCCTTTTTAGCATCAGCTGTAGGCCTGTGAACAGATCCAACACCATCATCAAATTTGCAGATGACACCACAGTGATTGGTCTAATCAGCAACAATGATGAGATTGCCTTCATGGAGGAGATACAGCATCTGGCCACTTGGCACACCGACAATAATCTGCTCCTTAACACCAACAAGACCAAGGAGCTCATTGTGGACTTCAGGAAGGGAGGAGTAGGCTCACATGATCCCTTCCACATTAATGGGATGGCCGTTGAGCCTGTCTCATCCTTCAAGTTCCTGGGCATCCACATCTCAAAGGACCTTTCCTGGACCACCAACACCTCCAGCCTGTTCAAGAAGGCTCACCAGCTCCTATTTTTCTTAAGGCAACTTAAGAAGAACCAGCTTTTATCAGCTGTTTTGGTGAACTTCTGCCGCTGCACAATAGAAAGCATCCTGACTAACTGCGTCACAGTCTGGTATGGAAGCTGCTCTGTTGCTGAGCGTAAGGCACTGCAGCGGGTGGTGAAAACTGCCCAACGCATCACAGGGACCACAATACCAGCCATAGAGGACATCCACAAAAAACACTGACTGCGCCGAGCACGCAGTATTCTTAAGGACTCCTCTCACCTTGCTCACAGACTGTTTTCTCTCCTGCCTTCCGGCAGGCGCTTCAGGCTCCCCCGGACAAAAACCAGCAGACTGAGGAATAACTTTTTCCCCAAAGCTGTCTCTCTTTTGAACTCTGCCCCTCACTGACTCTTTTGCCCCCCAATACACCCCCCACTCTCCTCTAACTTAAACTCCTCACATTCACTGCACTATTTAACATTTGCACATATTCATTACAATACATTGCACTGATTCATTTATTTTATCTTTACACACCCACTCCACATGGACATTTGTAATCATGTACACACCCACTGTGCATGTACATTTGTAATTATGTTTATCTATCTCCACACCTCTGATTATTAATAGCTACCTGTACATATATTAATTTATTGTAAATCTGTTCATAGCTAATACAACCTGTATATAACGTTCATAGTAGATCCATCTGTAAATATCACCATAGTTTTTCTATAACTGCACTTTATAACTTGAACCTATACCTTGCACTGCTGATTAGACCTAAACTGCATTTAGTTGCATTGTACTTGTACATGTGTAATGACAATAAAGTTGAATCTAATTTATGTAGTAATTGCAATGTATTATGCATACTTTAATGTAAGTAACCCACATTATAATCCCAACCATAAAGTAAGTACATCTAATACATTAGGCAAGGCAAGTTTATTTATATAGCATATTTCATACACAGTGGCAATTCAAAGTGCTTTACATAAACAGGAATAAAAGAAACAAGTATAAGAGAAATAAAAACAAATAATAAAAATGGTAAAAAAAAAAAGATAAAATAAAAAAGCATAAAAACAGATAAAATGTGTTATAAAAGAATTAAAAAGAAGAGGAAAAACATAAGTGCGATCTGTCGGACGTAGCACAGTGCTCATTCAGTAAAGGCACAGCTAAACAGATGTGTTTTCAGTCTTGATTTGAATGTGCCTAATGTTGGAGCACATCTGATCATTTCTGGAAGCTGGTTCCAGCAGCGAGGGACGTAGTAGCTGACAGCCGATTCACCCTGCTTTGACTGAACTCTTGGAATCTATTTGATCCTATATAAATATTACTCATTGAATAATTAGTTACACTGTAACTATATCACCTTAAAATAAAGTGTACCACTGAAGAAAGATGTCATATTTACAGGTCTGGAGTGTTTTATGCCTTTAAAAACCTTAATCATTAATAATAAATTGTAATAATAATTAAAATAACTTCACACATGAACAAACCACAAATACACAAGTAAAAACACAATTACAAATTAATTTACTATCAGTGTCAAGACAGACACGTGGATTTCTGTTCACATTGAACTAAACATATGATGTGTGTGTGTGTATTGTTGTTGGTTTTTGGACATGTTGCCTTGGTAACAAGGGCTGTAATCAGCTCTCATGGCTTTGCCAGATGACATATCCCTTCTTTGCACATTGAAGAAAAAAAAATCTATAAAGCTGCTCAGAATGTATATGTGCAGCATCAGACTTCACACAAACAATATCACACTCTTATTTGAACTCCAACCACACAATGATAGATTTGACAGCCATTCTCTGCCACTCTCCTTTTAGCAGGGCTCAGGACATTTATCAAACTGATTCTGTGCATCTTCAGCTCAAAGACCAGTACCCTCGTTGCTTTTGTACACCAGCCTGATTGTTATCATAGGGCTCGTAAGATAAATCCAACTGAGGGCGGCTTTTATTGAATCTTGCTATAAAAAGGCCGGTGTACACGCATACGCCAAGAGGCTTTATACCCCATATCATGTTGAAGGTCACATCTAAGGACTATGCTAATGAGGTTTTCATCAATGTGTTTTGGTGATTTTATTTGTACTTGATCTTCACTGGACCTGACATTACAGTCATGACAAACGTACACAAAGGTTATCACCTTCATAATATTGTCTCAGGTGGAAACCTCAGGCTGTTTCCAGACTTAGTTGATGATTCCCAGCTGATTACTTCCAAAAGTTTTTGATAATTTACTCACCTCCTTCTTTAAAATGGCAATTTCATTTTCGAAAAATTAAGGTTTTTGAAGAAAACATCATAGGATTTACACAAATTGCTTTTATACAATCCAAGACAAGGCAAAGGGAACTTACCTAACGGAAAAAAATGCAGTAGTTTCAAAGTATTGCATGTTCTTTTTTCCTAAAAAAAGCATACTTTGTTTTCAACTTATACAAATGATCACTTCATTTTGATTCTGTAAATAATATTTACAGTAAGTGATTCTGTAAATATACAGAATGTGGCTGGAAACCCAGCTGCCAGTATTTTCCTGTTAATTTTCAATGAAAAGTTTTACAGTGTACGAATGAAAGAAGGTATCAGTTTATTTTGATGTTATTTGTCTTTACTGTATTAGCAGACACTTTGGTTAGAGTTAGGTTTAGGGTAAGCAGTAAACAGTATCTGCAGATTTTGAGTAGTCTACTAATACTCTAATGCAGGGGTGTCCAAACTCGGTCCTGGAGGGCCGGTGTCCTGCAGATTTTAGCTCCAACTTGCCTCAACACACCTGCACGGATGTTTCTAGAAAGCCTAGTAAGTGCTTGATTAGCTAGCCCAGGTGTCTCTGATTGGGGTTGGAACTAAACTTTGCAGGACACCGGCCCTCAAGGACCGAGCTTGGACATGCCTGCTCTAATGAGAATTGGTCAGCATATAGTTGCACTCGAATTTGTGTTCAACAAAATGTGCAAAGGGAACCATCAAAATAAAGTGATACTAGAAAGAAATGAACATTTTAGATTACATTAGGGGTGATTATTCATTTGAATTATACATTTGAGAGGATTAAAGAAAGGGTCTGATACTAATTTGGTCATGCCTGATACTAACTGATACTCTCTTAAGTGTTTTGAAAATGACATTTGTCCAATGCATTAAAAGAGAGAGAGAAAAAAAAACTAACAACTTTTAACATGGAACATAACTTTATAAGCTGTAAACGGATGAAAACATAATTAGTTGCACTTACTAATGAGCAGTCAGTAACACACATAAACACATCTCAGATTTTCTCTGGTCAAAAACAATGTATAGATTTGACAATGTGGTGATTAATTAAACAAAAGAAAGAACGTTTTTTTTCTCATCTATCCTCCAAGAGTTGCAAAAAACCTCTAAGTGCCATCTGAAAATTTCTTCTAAAATGAGCAATTTGTCCTCAAGCTCCTGTGTGTAGGTTGAATAATTTACTTTTATGGCAAAAGATAGATTTATAGGAGGCTGGAAAAAATGTTAATTTCAGAAGAAAAAAAAATAAAATATATATATATATATAAAAATATAAAACTTTATTTGTTTTGTTTATATCATTCATTCATTCACTTATCCAGCATATGTTTTACGCAGCAGATGCCCTTCCAGCAGTAACCCATCACTGGGAAACACCCATACACACTCATTCACATTCATACACAACAGACAATTTTTTTGATTACCAATTCACCTATACCACACGTCTTTGGACTTGTGGGGGAAACCGGAGCACCTGGAGGAAACCCACGCAAACACATGGAGAACATGCACCAGCGACCTTCTTGCAGTGAGGCAACAGCACTACCCACGTGCCACCGTGTTGCCCATGATGTTTATATTTTATATTTAAAATGAACACCTCAGCTTAGTTTCATTAGGATCATTATGCATTTTTTTTTCATTATAATGTTTGATCCGTAACATAATATTATGTCTTTTTTTTAAAAAATGTATCATCGTTTGTAAGGACTATTATGAACAAGCGATCAGCTGAATAGATTAAAAATGGTTAAAGTCAACTGTTTAAAACTAGGAAACTTGTAAAATTTGTATTTTTCAAAAAAGGTGAAGTATTCCTTTAACCCTTCATTTGTGTACCATTTTATTCCCACAATTCATTTCAAATGCACATCCAATGTACACTCGCTGAAGCAACATTTCCCAAATTCCAGCAACAAAGTGCTCTCTGCCTTACTCTATTTAAGTCAGCATCCAGGTCAGCTGACTCATTTTCTTTCCCTCTGTCCAGCTATGAGTGATCAGTTTCAGAAACAGCTAAGGTGTTCATCCAATGGCAATAACAAGCATGAAAGGCTAATTGTCACCTACAGTGAAAATCTCATACAGCAAGCTGTAAAAAAATAGCTTCACTCATGAGCAAAGTCAATGAAGTGTCAGTCATTGATATTCATGCTGCCGTGTCCCTGCAGGTGTGCCATTTTGTGTAATTTTCAGTCGTCTTTATAGTCTGTAAATGCTCCTGTGTACACCTCACTGATCTTTTCCTCAGTCACACTCCTACCTGTCCACAACTTCTCAGTTTGACATTTGGCTTTTCAAAAGCATCCTGTCTAGAAGGCCTCTGTAGTGCACACCAAAAGGCTGGTTATACGCGGCTCTTTTAACATTGTGTGTGTGTGTGTGTGCGCGCGCGAGCGAGCGAGCGAGCAAGCTAGAGAGAGAGATAACCATGCCTCGTCTAGTGAGACTCCTCAAGGCTGTAAACATGGATTTAATGGAGAAATGACATGTGATCACCATGTGGGGGAGCAGTGGTTCTACACCATCTTTCCTTGTTGGGGCACAATTTTAAAAACACAGATCCTCTATGATTTGTCTAAATCAAAGAATCTTGGGCTGAGAATGACATGACTGGGTCCTCTCAGCTGGCATAACTGCTTAAATGTAGAACATTTTTGACAGCATTTGGAATTGAAATGAACATTAAACGAACCATCAGTGTTCTCTTATTTAAAGTTGTGTCTCAGCAAATCAGTATCTGAAGCAACGTAGGACTGGTTTACAAGTCCATGACAGGACTTTAATTTTTTTCATTTATTTTGAATGCTATGTACTGATTTACTTTAGAAATATAAAATCCATAATAATAATAATATTTTTTCTCCCCAAAAGCCTGACTATTTTCATCTACCTAATTAGATGAAAAAATGAAAATTTACTCACCAATTACTCACCTCCTCAAACTTTTATACATGTTTTTTTTGTAACATTAAAAAAGATATTTTGAAGAAAGCACGAAACCTGTAAGCATTGGCTTCTATAGTAGGAAAAACAAATAAACTGGAAATAAAGGATTCAAAGATGATTCCTTGGGTTTACAAATTTTTTTTTACATTAAGTGGTTGTAAACAATTTATTTAGACTGAATTTAAACAAATTAAGCTGAACATTACTACATTTAATTTGTTTGTTTAAATTCAACCCATAAAAATAGTTTGCCACAGTTTTGCAGAAATACATTTTTTCAGTGTACTATATGCACTCTTGGAAATAAAGGTACAAGAGCCGTCACTGGGGTGGTACCTTTTCAAAAAATACACATTTGTATTTAAAGGGTCCATATTGGTACCTCAAAAGCATATTTGTACCTAAACATTTTAAGAGATACACTTTTATACTTTTTAGGTACTAATATGTACCCTTGAGGTATTAATAGGGACCCTTTAGGAACCACCCCAGTGACAGCTCTCGTACCTTAATCAATAGTTACAGGTTTCCAGATTTCTTAATACTGTCTTCTTTTGTGTTCAGCAGAAGGAACTCAAAAACTTAACATATTTTGAATGAACTACTCTTTAATTGTGATTTTGGAGAGTTGCATCATCCCATTTAAATAAAAATGTTAATTGTTTTTTTATTTTCGATTTTCTAATTTGACTGCTTGTTAATATGTTAAAACATTCATTCATTCATTTTCATTTCAGCTTAGTCCCTTTATTAGCGGATGGCTGTTCAGCTCTAACCCATCACTGGGAAACATCCATACACACTCATTCACACACATACACTAAGGACAATTTTGGCTCACCCAATTCACCTATACCATGTCTTTGGACTTGTGGGTGAAACCGGAGCACCCAGAGGAAACCCACACGAACACGAGGAGAACATGCAAATTCCACAAAGAAATGCCAATTGTCCCAGCTTTGGCTGAACCAGCGACCTTCTTGCTGGGAGGCAACAGCGCTACCCACTGCACCACCGCATCGCCATGTTAAAACATTTGCATGCCAAATTAAAATCACACAAAAAACAAAGCCAAGTTTTTCATACAGAAGTTCAGAAATACAAGAAATATCACAGGGGGATGAAGATGATTGTGTTAAGTCTAATAAATCTTTAAAAAAATATCAGACAATTTAATATTTCCTGCCAAAATAAGTTGTAACAGCTCTGAGTGTGTGAATAATGTCTCTCTTGCTTTGACTTTCAATCACTTACAGCACTTTTAAATCCTACAGCCAGAGTGATTTGTGAATGCTTTAAATTGACAAGTTAATATTTTTTAAGAATCTGGATTTGCAAAGCTACCTGCTGCTTGCGCCTACTACGCAAATATAAATGTGTGTGTTTATGAAAAAATGCTGGAGCTGTCTCTCCTGATAAATATTGTATTCCACACTCCCATCTCTTATTTCATACTGTCAAAGAGGAAAACCGCACTGCATTTCTCTCTCATAACCAGCTGTGAACCAGCCTTGCGTGAACACACACACCAATTCCAGTATGTTTATTTGCTGTGCGCTCTAGTGTGAAACAAGCTCTCACACCTGTCGAAACTTCAACCCCTCCCCTATTCTCCTGCCTCTCCTGATGGCATGAATCGTGGTGGAGCAGTTGATAAAACTCTACCTCTTGCATATAGTCACTGAAGGCGATGTCTGCAACTCCTTAGGGCCGACTGTGGCAGATCATTTCTTAGCAGTTTTGTTCATTTTATTCTAAAATATGAAGAAACCTTGAGGTTTGACTCTTTAAACAGATAAGTGTCATTGTACATTGGAGTGTCTGGAATCTAATTTCTTAGAATGATTGTGTATGTTAGTAAGTTATTAAGAACTCTAAAAATGTAGATAAAATTATACATATTTTTAAAAAGTCTTAACATATTTCCTTATTCCCCTGAACACATGTTAGTGTACAATTAGAACTATTCGTTAGACTATTTTTATTGTACAATTCTCACTATTCGTTCTCTCACGAACGGCACTCGTGAGAGAAATTCGAGATATGAAAAAGCACACAGTAGCCTCTTGTGGATTCGCGAAAACAAAAACTGCACACCTCCTGGGACGTATTCCGTGGTCTCCAGAAACGTCCATGGGACTATGTTTTTAGAATGAGCCTGGGTTGAAAAATACAGTTTATAGATTTACCACATTAATCATATTCTTAGGTTGTGTGCATAGGCATAGCATGACATTTGATTTGGGGTAGTCATTTGTGTTTTATCATTATCATTTAAAAAAAAAAAACTATATTAAAAACCTATAATATAGACTGTTAATGAATTTATTTGTTTTGCAATCTACAAACAGGTTTTGTAAAAAAAAAAACAGGATTGTAAAAAACAAAAAAAAAAAATCACAATAGTTCAAAGGGCCATGAAACCCCCCTCTTTTGGTTCAAGTCTACTTTTGAATAAAAAAAAAAAAAATCTTCAAGATGAGCGTGGAGTGCTGTGAGCAGAGGGAGGAGTGGGCATGGCCAGCAGAGCAGGGGAAAAAAAAGAATGGAGCAAACAACTGTTGTCAGTTGGCTCACAAAATGAGACAAACCGTACTGGTGCTCAACACACAAATCTGTTAAAATTTCAGAAAAAGTACTCCAGGGTATCTTGAACCTTTAAAGGGATAAAACATAATAACGTTTGTTTTCATTTCACATTTTCATTATCAGTTACTAGCTTATACAATGAGCATGCATTAAAACAGATCCATTTAGGGCTATTACAGTACATCTTAAGAAAACAGATGAACTCTTTCATTTATTACATTTATCAGCACTCTGTAATGTGAAGCGGATCCAAACGCACATTTATTACAC
Source organism: Danio aesculapii (assembly GCF_903798145.1). Classification (NCBI taxonomy): domain Eukaryota; kingdom Metazoa; phylum Chordata; class Actinopteri; order Cypriniformes; family Danionidae; genus Danio; species Danio aesculapii. Next base: position 28,522,007 of record NC_079435.1, on the reverse strand, counting down.
AGAGATGGTCAGGCAATGGTCAACACAGGAGCAAACAGGTATTTGTAGATAATCCATAGTCGTAAACAAACAACAGGCAAGTGGTCAGAAGGCAGGCAGCAGACAAGAATAAACAGTCAGACAAACAAAACAAAGCGAGGGGCAAAACCAGCAAGGCAAGGCAGAATGCGTCGTAATGTTCACATAACTGTTCACAATTACAGTATTATATGTACAGTATAATAAGACTCAGCACTTAAGTGTGTGAGTGGTCTTTTTATTGACCTTATTCTTCAATGTGGACGTGCGCTCGTTTTTGCGATTGTTTTAGAACTTCCGATTCAGTTGCCTATAGGAGAAATGACTAGAAATAATACACGGCAGAAAACAGTCAAACTACTTGCTCTACAAACAAGTGTTTCCATGACTATACAGTCAAAGCAGAGTAATATAATAAGAAAAAATCAGTTTGCAACATAAAGCAGCAAAACGAGCTGTTTTTTAACATCTAAAAATGAATGCAAGTGAATGAGAAGTCTCAAGCCAAAATGATTTAAATGGCTGCGCCCGCTCGTAGGCGGAGAATAAGGTGAATAGTTTGGGTAATGAATGAATGATGAGCTGCAGCTGTGTCTGAGTGTTATCAATGGAATGAGGAACCGGTGTAAGTGCTGCATGACTGGATTTGTAGTCCATATAACAGCAAATTTGTAGTTCTTGAGCGAACTGTGTGTTTATCAGCGATCTGCTGCCGCTAGACGGTGATCATAACACACACAAAGCAGATTGTTCATTTTGGAAGTGTTGAAATAAAGACACCAAAAAAGGTCCTTTGTGCTTAAACAGCTACATATGAACAAACTAATTTTACAAAATAGGCTAAAATATAACAAAACACATCTGAGATAGTTTCTATTCACTTTCTTGATTAAAATCTAGAAACAAAAAAGAACTTGTTTACCCATTATTAACCATCCTAGTGTGCTACAGAGGATTGATGCACATAAAGAAAGCCTCGCCCCCTACTCAATATTCCATTTCAGTTGGAAGTGCATCAACACACTGAAACACTCAGCACCTTCCAGTTCATGCAGACTTCAAAAAAAGAACAATGTATTACTACATATGTACTAAATAATAAAATAAAAAACAACAACATCACAATATTTTACTTCAGGGAATGAATATACATGTCTGACAGGTCTTGCAGGGTCTGATGGGCAAGCTATGCCCATGGTTGCAAGGCACTTTTTTTTTTTCACAGCCCACATCATCTTTAAAATTGTGTCTTAAAACACAACAGCAGAAAGAGCTAAATGTGCATATTTCACACCTTGCTGAGTTTGCCCATCCACAGCTTCTCAAACAAACCCCAAAGGAGCATTCTCTTATTCCAAATCTCACAGCGGTTCTCTCCACTTCGCTTCTAACCTCGTCCGCCTTTCTTCTGCTTCTTCCCTCCATCGCTCTTCCACAGTGCATGAGAAAATGGCTAGGCAAGTAATGAGGCACATTAGCGCTCGCTCCAGATAAAAGCAGAACACTGGTGAAGTGTTTAAGATCCCTATCGCACATCGGGAGGAAAGGAGAGAGATTCTAGAGGTCTGGACACAGACTGAGCCTCCGTCAGCAGAGATCACAGATAGAATAAGAAGCTTTGATCACAGATCCAGGGTCAGTGAATGGTAATCTACACATATGCCGTAAAAGGCACTAGCTTAGAGCTGACTGCTCAGATCATTGAGAACATCTCCTTTAACTTTAAATTCAGCTATAGGGTAAACATTGACACAGGTGTTTGTATGTTTTTTTTTCAGAGAGCTGAGCTATAGAGGCATATATTTCCTGAACGTACTGAAAAAAATCTCCTCAAACTGGGATTTCTGTCTGGATTTCTAAAGGACACACGCTTGTGTTGATTTTCAAAAGGCTTTTTAGATCATTCCTATCCAACAAAACACTGGAGATATATTGAAAGAAATCCTTGAAGCGCATCCCTAAGGCTAGAAAAAACATCACATGCTATAGAAGTCGGTCGACATAGGTTTCAGAAACATTGGTTTATACTTGCTCGGTTAGGAAATTCACTTCAATGTGAAATGAAGGTTAAAGGCTCCTGCGATTTAACCATCATGGGGCCTGTGATCTGGGTTAGAGAAGGTTTCTGCTGATACAGTCCATTTCCTTCTGCAACCCCCCATGCAACATGACACAAGAAGTCACAAATGTGGCTCTGTATGTGTTAAAATGAATTATTCAGGCAAGTTAAGTGCTCCTTGATGCTTTGCAGTCAGAAATGCATTTTTTTTACTTCATATCTTTGAAGGTGAGAATATGTTTCATTTAAACTGCTGATTTTTTTTTCTCAGATGACCCTGCATTTCCATGTCTTTGTTTTTATTATTGACCTTAAGACGGCAGTTATAATCACATGACTCTTCAAGGGCAGGTACTGTACTCTGTGTCCATCAAACAAAATGACATTGTGAGTCAGCAGGTGAGCTGAGGTACTTAATGATATTGCAATAAGATCTTTGAATGCAGATTAAAATCGCACAACAGAACAGGAAGCACAAGCTTTGGTATCATTTTTCAGTGCTGGAACTTAAATGCAATTGTAGAAGAAGAGAAAATAATTTACATTACATTTACATTTATGCATTTAGCAGATGCTGTATCCAAAGTGACTTACAACAGAAACAAAGCAAATAGCCAACAGCATTTGTAACACACAACAACATGTTTATTAGACTGTTAAATAAAAATAAAACAGCTACAGAGAAAAGTATGCAGAGTTGTTCATGTTAATTGTTCATGTAAATGTTTTTTATGATCACATTGTCTTACACCATGGGCATGACCTAGTTGTTGGTATGACCAAGTGTTATTTTGTTAAAATGGTTTGAGGACGTCTTGTTTCTTCAGAATTGAAAATTCTTAGAAAAATCAAGGAATGATCATATTTATTATTTATCTAGAGGCGTTTGCCTTTCATATAAGCCTCTTCTGATACCAAATGATCAACTAGAAGTCATTATTTGCATAGTTATTATTTGCTGTTCCTAAAACTGGCATAGGCGACAAAACATTTGTCAAGTAGCGTAGATGCATTTGTGTGTTTACATGCTTGTGAGTGTGTGTGTGTGTGTGTTAATGCATCAAAAGGGTCAATTGAAACTTTATCCATTTAAACTGAGTGCATTAAAGTGATGACATTTGGCTCTTCAAAGGTCTAGGAAAGGGGCTAAAGATTTCATCATGTCAGTAAATCTCCACACAATCAACACACAAACTATGTGTGTGTGTGTGTGTGTGTGTGTGTGTGTGTGTGTGTGTGTGTGTGTGTGTGTGTGTGTGTGGTTAAAGAGTTTGGGGTTTCTAAGTGCTTTTCTTCAGCTGCTTCTCGAAAGATGTGATGACCAACAGTTCTAGTTGATTATACAGTTAAAGTCAGAATTATTAGCCCCCTGAATTATTTGCCACCCTGTTTAATTTTTTTTCCCCAATTTCTGTTTATTGGAGAGAAGATTTTTCTCAACACATTCCTGAACATAATACTTTTAATAAATCATCTCTAATAACTGATTTATTTTATCTTTGCCATGATGACAGTAAAGAATATTTTACTAGATATTTTTCAAGACACTTCTATACAGCTTAAAGTGACATTTAAAGGCTTAACTAGGTTAATTAGGTTAACTAGGCTGGTTAGGATAATTAGGTAAGTTATTGTATACTGATGGTTTGTTCTGTAGACAATCGGGAAAAAAATAGCTTAAAGGGGCTAACAATTTTGTTCCCAAAATATTTTTATATAACTCCTTTTATTCTTGCTGAAATAAAACAAATAAAGCTTTCTCCAGAAGAAAAAAATATTATCAGACATACTGTGAAAATTTCCTTGCTCTGTCAAACATCATTTGAGAAATATTTTAAAAAGAAATAAATATTCAAAGGGGGGCTAATAATTCTGACTTCAACTGTGTGTGTGTGTGTGTGTGTATATGTGTATATATATATATATATATATATATATATATATATATATATATATATATATATATATATATATATATATATATATATATCAAATGTTCATTTGATATATGGGGACAACTGCTTTCTGCACATGCAAATGTGGGTTAAAAAACTTCAAACACTGAACATTTTGGCCACATGCATATATACAAACATAATCTATCAGAAAAAAGGTACACAGTGGTACAAATAATGTTACTTAAGGAACAGTTTTGTACATTTGTAAACTAAACTCTTATGACACTGTTCTGTACATTTTATGGTACAATTGAAATGAAGGTACACAATAGTTTTCATAAAAAAGGTTCATAAGTGTTGGACAACTCCTTTTTTATTACAATATCTATAAAAATAAATATTACTGGAAAGGCAAAGTGATTTGAACATGAATCATCATTTGAAAGCATGTGTTTAAAGAAACAAACATTAAACAAGTTCTATAATACAAAACAACTGGTAAAACAAAACTATAGGTATTATAAACTTAGCATTTAAGACATTTTAATGAACATTTAGTAAGCATTTTTTGATAGTTTTTTTTATTATTGATATCCACACTTTTTGGCATTTGCTTTCCACTACATACGTGAGCTGGCAAAAGTAGGCTTTATAAGTGAGAAGATAAATATTAGTAGGCTGTTAAAGTTAGAAGACAAATTTAACATGCACTTAAAAACTTTTATAAGTTCATTAAGCTAAATCGTTTGTAGATATTACTTACAGTTAACAGAATGTCTAATGGGGACCAAGTGCAATAAGGGCAAAATAAAGTGCAATCAGGATTAATGACAAGTTTAAAAAAGGAGTTGCCATTACCCTTTCTGCATCTGAACTGCATCTGTCAACAGACAGGATAAAATGTTGGATATATAGGTTAATCTATTTGGGTCATCAATCTGTTAAATGGTCAGTTGAGTTTCATTTCTGACATGAATACTAAAATTAGGGTTTTGCTCGTTACATTTTCTCCTATAATATGGTTCTCCTTACTGTAACCATTTAAGTTAAGGTTCCAATAGTTAATGTTAGGTAATGTATGATAAAACAATGAACACATTTATTACAGTATTTATTAATCTTTGTGAATACTACTGGTCATTAATTACTGAAATTACACTTGTTCATTTTTGTTATTTATTTTTAAATACAATAACACTGATGGAGCATCATGGTGGCCCAGTGGGTACCTCAGAGCAAGAAGGTCGCTGGTTCGTGCCCGGCTGGGTCAGTTGGCATTTCTGTGTGGAGTTTGCATGTTCTCCCCGTGTTGGTGTGGGTTTCCTCCGAGTGCTCCAGTTTCCTCTACAGTCCAAAGACATGCGCTAGGTGAATTAAATAAGCTAAATTGTCCGTAGCGTATGCGTGTGAATGAAAGAGTGTATGGGTGTTTCCCAGTGTCGAGTCACAGCTGGAAGGACATCCATTGCATAAAACATATGCTGGATAAGTTGTCGGTTCATTACGCTGTGGCAACCCCTGATTATTACAGGGACTAAGCTGAAAAGAAAATGGATGAATGAACATTGACGAATGAAACCTTATTGTAATGTGTCGCACTGCACCTGCACACAGTCTAATGTACACACACACAAACATCTTGATGGCAATAGGACATTAAATTAGTTGTTAACTCTCTTTAACATTATTGATGTTTTAAATCATTGTTCACTTTGTTCCCCATGCTTGTTGAAAATAAAATATACAGCAATAGTTTTTTCTGTCTACAAGCCTGAGCAGGAACAAAATAATCGAAGTGCTCAATCAAATAACACACCTTAATTACACTTGATTGCACATGTTAACAGCCCACCCTTCATTTTGTTTCATTTCGACTCCTAGTTTAGCTTGTGATGAGTTCATCAAGGTCTGCTGGAGGAAAGATATTACACATGGTGGAGATGTGACAGAACATTATGTTCTGGATCCACACTGGTCATCTTGATGTGTAAAGTGAAAATGGTCCAGTTTTTTTTTTTTCTTCTTGTTTCCTTTTTTTCCTCTCTCTCCATAGTCGATGGATATTCTGATTTTACTTTACTGGTGCACTTCACAAGGAGACTCTTTTGTGATGATAGCAGACCTTTCTTGTTTTTGGCCAAAATAAAACTTCAGAGAACAACTCGTTATGACCTGCACCCTTATCTTTCTAGATGCAGGTCGCAAAAGAGCAACACAAAAAGAGAAAAAAAAACAAAACTGCCAACATCATAGCTTAAGAAGCTTAGGGTCTTTGAGGCGATATGGCCGTAGGGAGTTACATACTTCTCAGCAAAAACAACATGTGCCAGAAAAGACTGTGAACACAAAATAAATAAATAAAAACACAGAAGAAAGAAACAATGAATCATTATACAATTTCATTTGTAAAAGAAACATGTAACTGTAAGGCTCCATAATTTCAAACCCTGAGAACTGTTGTGAAAATTCTACGAGGTGAGACCATGAGAATTGTCAGGCGCTAAAACAAACTCTCTGATCTGAGAAGAAGATCAGGAAACCAGCTGTTCAACTGTTCTATTCAAATCACCCTGAGCCCCCCTTCCTGACCTTTACTTTACCTTCTCCATCAGAGCAGATCACACAAAATGTTAAAAAGTTTTTAATATGGTGTATCTTGTAGCTCTATATTTATGTTTGGTATCATTTTAAATGCCTCCGTGTGATTGGTAAAATGGTCTCAATTTCACTATAATATTTCACAATTTCACTTGTGTATGTTGATCTGGTTTTCGGCTTTGATAGAATCTTTGCCAGATGCTCCCCCTTATAGAGCAAATGGTGCACACCTCAAACTCACTACCAGGTAAGGAAGCTTTTGTTGTCTTGTATTTACTGCTGTTTGTTCTGAGTTGAGTATTTAAGGGAAAGGTGCAAAGACGTCATTGGAATCTTGTAAGTAAGATGCCCCGTTGCAGCATTGAGAGTCTCTGAGCTTTTGCATCAGAGACTTATATGCTGCAATGTATTTCATCTATTCTCTTCATTTAACTCTTGGATTTATCTTCGAGTAATTGATGTTGTACATTTCTGAAATGGCTTTTTATTCTGTGATTCTGTAATTGGCATGGTACAGTTTCATATGGTAAATAAAGTGTTAAGTTTTGATTCATTCTGAATTCTCCTGAAATCTTTTATATCCAGTAGATTACGTGGAGGCTGATGCTACCTTGATCTATGTACATGATATCCAAACAAAGCATACGACACTGTATGGAGTAGTCGGCACATCAGTGTGGAGAAAATTCGATTTCTGGTTATCGCTGATTTAGTTGTATGGACATGACTAAATTAATTACACTTTTAGTATGTGTGAGCAGGAGGCTACCGGACTAATTGGGTATTAGTTACACTGCATCATCTGACTAACTTCAGAATGTCGAGATCCTGTCCATGAGAATGTATGTGTAGTATTGGGTCCCTAAATGAACATATAACTGAAGAGTATGGGATCAGATAGAAATCAAAACTCTAAAATGAGTCATAAATGATTAATGTGATCCGTTCTTACAATTAGAAATACATTCTTTTTGACGATCACTTAAAATTGGAGTCAGTTTAAAGTTCGGAGCTGAAAAACAAATATAAATAAATAACCGAATTATTTTCAGAAGGACCAGAAAAGGCTCACATGCATTCAACCATGCTGTTAGTTTCGTCATTGGACTAATAGATGGACTTGTACACAACACAAAAAAAATCCCTCCAAAATTAAATACATTAATAAAAAAATATATCATCTATAGCTATCTATTATTTATATAACTCAATCCTGCAATCTAAGGTGAATTTAACAATTAAATGAATTTAATACAAATATTTGAGTTATAAGGTAAGGCGATATAAGATAAGTAGAAGTCTTTTATTTTTTTTCTAAATGCACAATACACATAGCTGTGTTCTCTTCTCCCCGGCTGCTCCCTCTGTTCTCCTTAAGAAGGGTATCTCTCCAGCCCAATCATTAGAATAAACAGGTGTTATTTATTAATTCTGATTGGCCTGCTGATTAGCTGCCTGGCTCTGAGCATGCTCTCCCCCCTCATTGGGTGTTCGATCATGCTTATCTCTCCACAATTCTGTTTGTATTTTACATATTTAAGTGAATTTACTTTAATGTTATTTAATGTTTAATGCAATACAATTAGAAAGACACCTTTGGTCAGTTAATAATTTTGACACAACTGGCTCACAACTTATCATCTAAAGTCTAAATTAAACCTCAAACACTCAATAACTGTCAGAAAATAACTGACTCTTACCTACGCAAAAATGTGAATAATGTGACAAAAGTATTGAATAATGAATAATTTGCCGAAGGCTTATTGAGTTGGCAATATCATTTAGTTTTCTGTGTCACTTCTGACAGCAAGTCCTTGCATAGTGGAAACTAATTTTGTTCCTTGACGCAAAATAAGGGAATGATATGGATCCCTGTCCTGCCTCACCACTGCCTTTTATTTATTCTGACACCTACACACTTCTCTGAAGTGGCTTTGCTTCCTGCTGCACAAAGTCTCCAAATAAACTACAGGAAAAGTGGTGACATTTCTAAAATCCGACAGTAGTTTCTGAAATGTAGACAGGTTCACCATGGCTTAACAGGAAAACAAACTTGTAAGCTTGATGACATCTGTTTTGAAGCTTGACAGGACACTGTATAGTGCACTATAAATAAAAAGAAAAAAATACAGATTGAGCAGAAATGACAGTCACTTCAAAAACCCAGTGCAATGAGTCCAGGCAAGCATGACGGGCTCATACCAGCCAAACATGGGGGTCACCCTCAGTTAATGTTTCGCATACTGTTTATGACAAGATCACAAATGCCTCTTTATAGCCTTTTTCATGTTCTGGGCAACCTGGTGGGTATGGATAATTATTTGAAACATGGATGAAAAATGGATGCTTCATTGTTTTACTTAAGGATGGATGGTGCTGTTTTTGTTTCTGTTCTAAAGATTGGTCTAATTTTTGACAAGATGCTTCAAAATGCCTACTTCTACACAATTATGGACCATAATGGTTTAAAGTACCTCTGCTATTGAAGACCTCTTGTATGTTTTGTGTTTTAGATTTATTTATTTATTTATTTTTCGCTGTGGTTATTGTGACATTACACATGACTCAATGAAAGAAATCAATCTCTGTGGTCCCTCAATTTTTATATGGCATCATAGAGCTGCAGTACGTCTTTTTATACCTTTTTGATTTTAAGGTCCTCCTTTGTCCAGGACAAAATTCCTCAAAACGTATCTGTTGTAGCTTTTTATTAAAAGGATAGTTTACCCAAATATTTAATTTCTCACTTTAAGACATTGCAAAATCCCCAGACTTAAAATAAGCATTAAACAGAAAGTTGTCCTTTTTACCCCTATTGTTTTGTGACATTTATCCAATTGCAAAGGATTATATGGAGACACCCAGCAGGGTGTTACAATGAACACCGGAGCAGTGTTGAAGGTAATAAGAGAATTAAGTAATTTATTTCAACCATGTTGATTAAGCATAATGAATGAACACCTGCTGTTAAAAAACAACTAATTGTTAACAACCTCTCAATATCTCAAACAACTCCTTAAGCATCATTCGCAATAAGTTAGATTTTGCAAAAGTTCTTATTAAAAATAATTGACTATTTTATTGTACAAATTGTGGTATTGCTATTATTGTAGTATTGCTATTATTAAGTGGTTAGTTGAGCTCTTCACTCTCGAAATGTAATCTTTTGTGTTTGTTAAAATATAACTCATATAACTATAATAGGCGACGTGGTGGCACAGTGGGTAGCATGTTCGCCTCACTGCAAGAAGGTTGCTGATTCGAGTCTCGGCTTGGTCAGTTGGTGTTTCTGTGTGGAGTTTGCATCTTCTCTCCGTGTTCATGTGGGTTTCCTCCAGGTGCTCCGGTTTCCCCCACAAGGCCAAAGACATGTGGTTTAGGTGAATTGGGTGAGCTAAATTGACTGTAGTGAATGAGAGTGTATGGATGTTTCCCAGTGATGGGTTGTGGGTGGAAGGGCATCTTCTGTGTAAAAACATGTGCATGGCGGTTCATTCTGCTGTGGTGACCCCAGATTAATAAAGGGACTAAGCTGAAAAGAAAATGAATGAATAATTTATTTATTTTTATCATTGTTTTTGTTCGAAAATAACAAAATACAAATGAGTTCTGAGTATTTCCAACCTGAATCGTTATAACGATCAAGTTGACCATATTCATTTCACAGACTGGTACTTATTCACTTGCTTTTGAATACATGTGCCTCTGTTGCCAAGCAACTTCCTAATAAAAAGCATTACTTTCTGATAGTGAAAACATAACTTTACCTTAAACATGTCTTTCAAAAAAAAAAAAAAAAAACATATTCACTGTGGTAAAAAATTCTTGCTCTTACTTGCCAGACAAAGTAAGATGGACACCGTCATGGTTGTCTGAAAACTCATACACATTTATAGGTTGTATTACTAAATATATTGCTTTTCTTGGTAAAATTTTAATCAAAATCAAAATAAAGAATCAACATATAAACCTCAACAATGGTGACAGTTTATTATATTTTCAGACAGAACCTATTTCTATTGTTTTTCAATGTAAACATGCACTTGGCGGACATGCAAAACTGTTACGTTAAACACAGGAGCTCATGAGCAGTTAAGAAGGAGGTAATGATAATGCTTCCCTCCAAGTAATGTGATGAAATACTAATAATATAATAATAAATAATATGTTAATTAACAAACATGTACTAACAAATAATTAAGGTATGCATTACTCATGTTGCTGTTACAGTTAGTTCATGATTAGCACATGCCTTAACTTCTCATGAGTTCATAATAATGTTTAGCTTACATATTAATACATATAAATTTAGTTTTATAATGATCATATGTTAAATTAGTAGAGTGGATTAGCTGTTGTGGCTGTATGAACACATTCAACCACATGAGGTTATATAATACTAAGAAAACCAATCTAATTTGTTTTTAAACACCTGAGGAGATGCCATTTCTTGTTTTAAACTAAATTTGGTCTCTCACTTATGATTTAACTGACACAAATTAAATTCAATGCCACATCCACACAGGGTCTTTGCTTCTTACCTTTATATTTGGTGTAGGGCCTAATTTTAACACTTGGGGCTGCCTTGTAAATGTACATACAGAGAAAAAAAATGGACTTTATGCATTTATTATGTATTATGCACATACTGTACATAAAAGTGTAAATAAACTGAAATGCTGCACAGAGGCCTTGAGGCTAAACTGAACTTTAGCTTCAGCTGCACTCACAAAGCATCTATTATTTGAAGGGACACCAGTGGCAAGCCTCACTTGGTGCCCTAGGCAAGACAAACCAGAAAAAAAACATAATAAAAATAAATAAATAAATAAATAAATAAACTAAAATAATATAATATCTTCATTTCACAGAAGCAACAGCACTCCATTTTTATTACCAGTAGGACAACATTCAATACCAGCTATGATTTCAATCATCAGACATTTCATTTTAAAGTTACCCTGTTTACTTCAGTGACATGCATGAGAAGAAAGCACTTTAGTCTCAATATGTGTCCAATCTTACATATCCAGTATATGTGTCTTTTTGACTGACAGGTGTTATGGAAAAAGGAAAGTGTTTTTGCAAAGCACATGATAGTAACTACAGTAAAAGTAATACATGTTACATCACACAATAACAACTGCAGGCAGTAGTGCTGATGAATGAAAAGGAAGGCAGGATCTTTCAAGCATGAGATGAGGCACAACGGTCAGATATTCATATTATTTACACTGAAAAACAGCTGCACTTACTGTAAATGAGTCCATCAGAGCTTTATGATTGGCCCAAAGCAGATTTTTTTTTTGCCTCATAATGTTTTGTACTTGTCTGTACTTAATTATACCAGTATAAATTTTCATCAAGAAAACACTGTCCCACTTCACACATTATCTCTTAGGGTGCTTTCACACCTAGACTTTTGTTTCGGAACCTGTTTCATTTCCCCAGTTAGTTTGGCATATGTGAAACCAGCAATCACGCTCGGATCAGCGCCAAATCAATCTGTCCGAGATCGCCTGAATGAGGTGGTCTTAGCTCAATTGTAATGAACTCTGGAGCGGATCGATTGTAGTGAGAATGCAAAACGATCTGAGCCCGGTTATATCACAGTGTATTAACACTGTGGGACAACTGAATTTATTTATGTTCAATCCACATAAATTTGTTAAAAGTGTTAAGTTAACTTAATCAATTTGTGTTGGGACAACATGAATGAATTGAGTGGAACCCTGCATTTTTTACAGGGTATATTTAGGATGTGGGCTGCACAGTTCGCCTCACAGCAAGTAGTTTGCTGGTTCTAGCCTCGGCTGGGTAAGTTGGCATTTCTGTGTGGAGTTTGCTTGTTCTCCCTGTGTTCGTGTTTGCATGGGTTTCCTTCTGGTGCTCCGGTTTCCCTCACAAGTCTAAAAAACATGCGGTACAGATGAATTGGGTAAGCTAAATTGTCTGTAGTGTATGTCTGTGACTGAGTGTGTCTGGATGTTTCCCATTGATGGGTTGCAGCCGGAAGGGCATTCGCTATGTGAAAACATTTGCTGGATAAACCCCTGATTAATAAAGGTACTAAGCAAAAAATAAAATGAATGAATGAATGAATGAATATTTAGGATGATATTAATCTTTTTGTGAAGTCCTCAATACTTCATTTGGAACTGCTTTAAGATAATATAAATAGAAAAAACAATGTAGGGTTTGTAGGGTCAGGGTTTGGAATTAATATACAACAAATGCGGATAAAAGTCAGATAAGAGGTAACACGTCAGCACACTAGCCAGTTTGGGTTACGATTCATAAATCATGCATCGTTATGGCCTATAAGAGCACTTCCCACAAAAGAAGCAAACATTAGCTAAACACTAGAGAGGTGTCACATGTTTAAAATCTGATTATAATATAGACTCATTAAGACTATGTTTTCTTATTGTTTGCAGGTTTTTTTTTTTCTTCTTCTTCAAATATCTATGTTAGTTGCAACATAGGCTCATTCTGAAAATGTAGCCTTATATACATTTCTTGAGATCACAATTTATGTAGCCAGAAGTATGTATGGCTGCATTTCATCTTTAAAACAAATGCTATGGGGCAGTATGATGCAGGTTCCTTTTCATGCTTACCAGCTGACCGCTTACCTTGATATGGACGGCTTTCCCACTGTTACTAGTTTGTCCAGTTAGCTCGCCGTGTTCACTGTAATATTTTACAATTTTCCTTAGATCTGTTGATTTGTGTTTCGGCTTTGATAAGATCTTTACCAGATGCTCTACTCCAGGGAAAATGGTCTTCACATCAACTCATGACCAGAAAACGGTCTTTGTGATGCTTTTATTGTCTTGAATTTATGATGGTTTATTGTGATTTGGGTATTTAAGGTAAGGGTGCAAAAGTGTCTATATTGTATGTATATATTCTTTTTCATTAAAATAGGCCTACAAGTATACAAAAAATTCAGTTAAAGTTCAAACAGGCTGCAAAAATCAACAAAAAAAATTGTGCTTTAAAATAAATACTTTAAACAGGGCTTTACCTTAAAAAAACATAAATCTCTAATGATATAATATCTTTAATAATATCCATGCATCTAATATCCAAAATAGCTTATTGTGGTCTTTTGAGTTACATAAGGCTAGCATCTTTATTTTATTTAATTAATTATTGGTATATATTTTTTGCATCAGATATATTGTCTAATGAAAGCCAGCGCCAATATTTCATTGCTGCAAATCATTACTGTCATAAAAGGGGTAAAGTTAACATTCATAAAAAAAAGTTTGCTTTTTAAATTGGTTCAGTCAGACGTACTGTAAAGCATAACCGAGTGTATTTAATTGAGATAGATACTCCGCAATGATAGTTATTTTGATAACTGCTTGTGTAGGTTATTTGATATGTTCGCACACTGTCTTAGTGATGAAAGGATTGTGCAGGCATGCACCGATCTAAGTCCAGCTGTAACCACATTGCGACCGAGACTGCACTTTGGTTATGAGTCCATTCAGTATGATTCCACCTATCTCAGCTTCTGCTACTACATGTCCAGTGTATCAATGATGAAGACTGTTTGAATTTTATTTTTTTTGTTCTACGAAAAGCTTTATTAACCTTTGACTGGATGACTCATGGTATGCCGAAATAAGGGACTGTCCTGGAAAATTGGGACATCTGATCACCCTAGTAGGTAACTAAAACAGGGCTATTCAATCTTCTGATTGGGCTACAGCCACTCTGAGCCCCAAATTAGCACCGGTGTCACTGCTTTTGAACAGCAGTGAACAGAAAGAAATACTTCACATTATCGACAAAAGAAAGCGAAACACAAAGAGGCGTTTCCCGCATCATAGCACATTAATTATTCAGCCAATCAAGGTCCCTCTTTTTACAGGGGCTTCAGCCCCACCTAGCCCTTATGTTAATCCGGCCCTGCAAATGAATGTAAAATTCTTGTTTAACTAATATCTCCTGAAATCTTTGTAACTAGTAGGTTGTTTAGGCTGATGTTTCCGCAGCCTCAGGCTGTACATACAGAGACCTGTTGATTTCTGACAATCACTGACCTAAGATATAATCTAGTGGCTAAATCAAACTTTCTTTATGTATGAGCAGAGCATGGTGTGGCCTAATATTACTTAAAGGAAATTAGTTTACAGTTATATCCACTATCTAAGAACCAGAACTGGTGAGGATGTGTCCCTGAGCAGATGTAACTGGCCAGCATACTGACTCTAAGTGACTTCGGCTAAACGATGAACCATTAACTGAAAATAAGGATTTGTTAGGTTAATCGATCTAAATTAGACCAAATCACAACCTATTAGGTGATCAGCTTGAATGAATCTAAATTTAAAGAGCCCCTATTATGGGTTTTTGAAAATAGCCTTCCATGTAGTGTGTAACACAGCTCTAAGTGAAGTGTAATATACAGCTAAGGCTTAAATCTGAAAGTGGACAGTGTTTAAAACTATTGATTCATTTATAAAAGAGGTGACTCTTAGTAGTTCAAATTAATTGTCTTGATAACAAGTCTTTAGCCGTTCCGGCATGACATGGATACAAAACTTAAGCCCCGCCCAGTTGTTGCACGCGCAAACCTGGGAAAATTGAAACCTCAATTTGCTCAATTGGATATTACTGGAAGTGTGAGGGGAAAGTTGGAGATAATTTCTCCACCCAAAAATGAAACTGAAGAGTCAGTGGTTGAGGTTTATTTTTGCAAAAATACCCCAGCATTATAACCCAGCCTTGTGCTGTAAGGGACTGTCAGTACATGGATCAGTGGATCATGGATCAGTTTCTTCCACCATTTCACAAGTGTAAGTAAGTGCGATTAAAATGGTTGCCAAATTATGTATTTAACTGTGTTCTGTTACTTGTAACCGCTTGAACTGGACCAGGTTAACTCTTTATATTCTCATATCACATCTTAATGCCATGTTGAAAACATGGCGCGTGCCGCGTTGTTTATGGATTTAAATGCGTTTGTGAGCTCGCGTTCCCCTGCCATTTGTTGTTGCTATGGCTATCGTCAGATGTTCTTACACACGTGCAGCGGTCAAGATTCAAAACAGTTTAGCTTTTGCCACTGTGTGGATTGATACTGAATGTGTGTTATGGTTAAGAATAGAGCAATATGCTGGTGTTAAACTGCACACACATACCTGCCAACATCTGTCCCTGAAAATCCAGGAGACCGGGGGGTTAGATTCGGGGTGAGGTGTCTGAACAACACTCAGGGCAGGAGCCAGCTGAACTGGTGCTCTAGGCGAACGGCGATCACGCCGCCCTCAACCCGAAAGTGAAAAAGAAAGTGACTGGTTTGCGGATGAAAGTGAGCACCGGGAGGGAGGGGGTGGGTGTCGCAGATAAAAGTGAGGAGCTGGGGGTTCGCTGACGCCACCCTCATTATTCTGCCGCCCATGGAGGCCAACTAGATCACCTCTATGAACGCACCGGCCCTGATAACACTGTTGAGAACCGGGTACTGTGTATTATGGTGTTAGTAACTCTTATGAAGCGTGTCTCGGGCGGCCGCTGCTATCGGATTCTATACCAATGTTGGTGACCACAGTTGGGTTCCATCGACCGTACCAAAATGCTGAGGACCTGGGGGGGTTGAAATTACAGGAGTTTTCCCGGATAAATAACAAATGGGTGGGTGGCTGGAAATGGGTCTGAAATACGGGAGACTCCCGGGAAAAACAGCATTTCACTCTGTCTTGCGCTGAACGCTGTCAACCAATCGCAACAGGCTGTCATCGCTCCAATCAGCGCAGATTAGCTTCACGCTAAGGTGGGGTTTGGGAACAAAGGAATCGCTGAACGATTCATATGGAAGTCGCTGGCATAATTAGGTAAAAATAACTGCATATTAAAAGACAATGAAAGTGTTTTTTGACCTTGCATGCATATTAGACTGTTGTTGGAGACCCTTACAACCAAAATATGACCCTATTTCAAGTATAATAAGGGCTCTTTAAATTATTATAAATTGGAGTCAGATTAAATTTGGAGCTGGAAACAAATTAAAATACATTTTAACAATTAAAAATATTTCTTTTCTCATGTGCTAAAAAAGGCTTACACACATTTAACCTTCACCCAGGCTGTTAGTTCTATCATTGGACTAATAGATGGACCCTTACACACTTTAATTCTTGAAGTAAACTTTTGCCTATGAGGGGATTTAATTAACTTTTTTGGACTGCTGTCTTGAACGTCAAAAGGCTAGTACAGAATGGGCCAGGACTACCTTTTAATTGTTAGAGATGCGTGGCGGTTCCTGTCCAGTGTGTGTGACTGGTTAACGCTCTGCTGGAACCCCAGGAGACAATTAAGATGCCACTTTCTCCTACTCATGAAAACACAGCCGATAACTTTATCAACTGAAAGCCTGCTCCCTGATCTTTAGAGTATTATACACTTACTCTGACAATTAGTCACTGTTTGGCTGTTGGGTGAATATGATTCAATAGTACTTTTAACACTCCCACAGCTTAAAAATCACAAAATAAAGCACCAAGGTCAGCGGTTCTGTTCCAAACAAATGTATAAACTGATGTATACCTTTAATGCAATTGGATAAAACTATCTGCCAACATCCATGAAATATAGGACAATCTACTGGAGCTAGATGTAAAACACAGGTAATTTCTGGTGCGGTTAAAAAGCAGCGGGGAAGAAAAATGCAAATGGAAATATGCAATGAACCACATAATTGAGGATAGTCAGGCTTATCAGCTTTTAAGAGGGAAGAGAAAATGCTTGCCGTATCTTTTGATTGTGCATCCAGTTAAACCCTGCAATATTTTTGTGTTAATTCATCACTCACTTACAAGCAGTAGGCAAACTAAATGTCAGCTGCCAAGATGAACTAAATACATGACATGCCATCAAGTTTGAAAGCCATTAAGGTCATAGTAAATGTGGGTCACGTTAAATATGTAACAAGTTTATCATTGGGGCATCACTTGTCTTACAAAATCTGAAATGTATCTTAAGATGTTTAAGGATTGTGTCTGAATGTGTGTGAGAAAGCAGAGAGAGAAAAGGGAGAGAGACATTGATATTAACATGTTAATGATGCCTCAAACCATCTGTTTGATGATGAAGGAATTCTCTGTGCTCATCCGTTCTCTCTCTCTCTCTAGTGGTTGAGGGCTTTAGGGAGAACACCGCAATGCTTGTGTGTATAAGTCCATATGGAGCTAATGTAGCATGAGAAACTGGCATCTTAAGTGGTTTTTAATCACAATACTGACATCCAAATAGCTACAGGTTGCAAATGGAAGACAGAGAAAGAAAGATGAGAGAAACAGAATAAATTTAAAAGGAAAGGCTTGTCATTATTTACTCACCTTCATGTCATTTTAAATTAATATAAATAATCTATTATTTTTTGTCTTATAAAATAATTTAGCCAGAATGTTTGAGCATTATGAAAGTGAATGACAACCCAGGGTTTCAAACTCAAAATTTGACAAAAAATATTTAAAAAGTACATTAAAGTACAGTACTTAATACAGTTATTGCATAATGTGTCGTCATCACACCATGTCCTAACTACAGGCGGCGTGAACAAGATTTAGGAAACAAGCAATTTGGCTGTCTGCACCAAACATAACGCCACATGGTAGAAACATTTAAATACCAGCCATTCATTTAAATATCAGGCTGCACTCCTGACAAAATGGTAAGGGTTATAATCTAATTAATGCATATTTCACCTACTTAACATTATTAATAGGGCACAGGCTTAGTCACTGACTTTCATTTAAAACCGTCATTTAATTTTCAAGTTCTGAGGTGAACTATCTGCTGCTGCATTCGTTATGACAATAAATGTCATGTAAAATTGTGTTCATATCCACTTTGGTGAACACCGATTAAAGCACACAATCTGTATCTGAGGAGACAATTGTCATAATAGTGTATGGTGTTGTTTTGCAATGCACTACATTGTAGAAGTAGAAACTGTTTCTAAAATAGCAATGTTGCAGATGGTTAAAACAAACAATGGTTTGCTTTTCAGAAGCCATATGATCAAAAAAATTGAAGTTTAAATCAGTGTTCCAAATGTTATTGGGATCTTGTAATTTTTTTTTTCTTTCGGATTTGTAATGCAGATTGGTATGATTTAATGATGGACAACACTGTGGCTGTATTGTTTATTCACCTATTACAAATATATATATATATATATATATATATATATATATATATATATATATATATATATATATATATATATATATAAACATTTTACTTTACATTTAATCAAATTTAGCAACATTCATTCATTAATTTACCTTCGGCTTTGTCCCTTTATTCTTCATGGGTCGTCACAGCGGAATGAATCGGCAACTTATCCAGCACATGTTTTACACAGCAGATGGCCTTCCAGCCACAACTCAACACTGGGAAACATCCATACCATTCACACACATACACTACGACCAATTTAATTGATTCAATTCACTTATAGCCAGATGTCTTTGGACTGTGGGGGAAACTGGAGCACCCGGAAGATATCCACGCCAACATAGGGAAAATATGCAAACTCCACACAGAAATGCCAACTGACCCAGAAAGGACTCGAACCAGCAACCTTCTCGCTGTGAGGTGACAGGACTAACCACTGAGCCACTGTGTCACCCAATTTTGCAAGATTTTACAAGATATTATTTGACTAAATACAAAGACACATAGTTCATTTACAGTGATCTGTGTAGGAATGTATTTCAATGGCCATTATTGGTGATTGCAAACTTTCCTACTGGTACCTTGACCAATCTCAGTTAAGTATGTCAAGTTAAGTATGTTAAGTCTTGTAATAGATTGTTTTTATTAATGTTGTTATATTTTAGTGTTACAATGTGTATTACAATAATACAGTTGTGTATTTTTGTAAAGTGTACTTAAATGCACTTCAACCCAACATGTCATTCTAAACGTCAATTTTAACTTTGAGTAAAGAAATGTTTCAGATTGTAAAGGTTTGATAATGAAAATATTCTCTCCGGTTCTCTTACAATTAAAACAAACATGGAAATAACAAACATTAGAATCAATACAACCCAATATTAATTAGGAAATAATATATAAATTAAATGCGCTGAGATCAGATTAATGGCTTACTGTGCATGATAGTTCTTTTAACATCGAACACATCACACAATTTAAACTTTCTTGTTCTAACCATGAAAAACAACCAAACAAACAAACAAAAGTTGTAGACAAGTGCAGTCCTTCCAAGAACTAAATACATAAACAAAAAAGGTTCATGTTATTATATTGATTCATGTACTTATAGAAATCCAGTCCATTAATCAGTTGTTAGATAAATTAATTTTATTCATTTCCATATTCTATTTATATTATTTTTATATATGTATAATTTTAAAGAAACCCAAAGGTAATGTTATAAATGTATGTGCTTTTTGATATAATCACATGCTCAACTGTAGTTTCAATTCCTGCCAGTTGCAGAAATATTGTGCTGACAGTGATTTGATTATATGATCAATAGGACCAACCACACTGTTTAGACCAATTATTAAAGACAACACTTCATCATCTGTTTGTATGTCTGTATATGAACCGGCCTCGAAGGATTGCCATTAGAGCAACCAGAATGGAACCTCTTGTGTTTCTTCTGTATTGTTCCCTTGCTGCAAGAACATAAAAAAAAATCAGAAAATGAATCTTCCTTGGCTTGGAATAATTTTTGATCCTGACATCAGTGTATGTCTTTTTAATTATATTCAACATTCAACATTATATTCCACGACTAAATTGCTGTAATGACTATTTATCTAATGAACAATTATCCTTTTCTTCATTTGAGTACACATGCCTTCTTTTAGTTCATCTTTAGGGAGATCTTTTTTCCTGCATCTAGAACATTCTGTATGACCTTCAGAGAAGCCTTCTCATCCTGCATTCAAAGTCTAATTCACAGCTTTTTGTGACTTCTTGCACAAGTGCTAATTGAACTAGCACTAGAGTGTCTTTCACCTCCCGCTACAGAACTGCTCTTGAGATAAAAGCCAGAAGATATGAGAGATTTGTTCAGTTTTCCACGCACAGTTCTGATGAGAATTTGTTACTGTCTTTTTTATCGAGGAAGCACGCGTCTCCAGTGAGATTATGGCCTCCTAAATTGGAGCAACAGTAAGATGTCACATTTATTTGACATATCAAGGATAAAACATGGGCCTAATGCATACAGTGCTTTCAGATTCAGTATATGACATGAGAAGTGAAATAAAGGTCTCTCCTGGCACAAGAACAACAAGAACACTAATGCATTTCTCGCAACCGACGTCTGAACAGAGTCTAGCAAACAGAAAGAGAGGCTCTTTCTGATAAACAGAGTGAAATATAATCGAATTAGAATGCAATGGAAGCTGAAAGGAAATGGAATAGAATGACATCAAGCTTGAATTAAATGGAATGGGCCTTGACAGAAGGTGCCCTTTTTATCATTCTGGTATAGTTGTTTGTGGTTTTTGATACCGTTTTCAGTGAAGAAACAGGACCTTGATGGCTAAAGGGTGACTAGCGCACCGGTAAGAGGCCAATGCATTGGAAGCATAATTATATTATAGTTATAGTTGTTTTAGTATATACTTGATGATCTTTCTCATTTCAAAGAGACTTTACATTAACCATGTTATTTTTTCAGAAATTATTACAGTACTTAAATTTTAATTTGCTTTTATTTTATTAATGTTTACCTTTTAGTAATTTATCATTTAGTAACATGTTTTTTCAGTCCCTTCTAATACTTATATTTAATTTTTGCTGAAGTTTGTTTATGTTTTATTTAAAGTGTGTTAGTTTTCTGGAAAACTCATAGCTACACATCCTTTACAGATAAAGTGCAGCAATGTAACATTTATTATTCAGTTATTGAGAGATCATTTAGATTATTACAATTATGATTGTTTGCTCTTTTAGACATTTCTCATAGGCTACTTTAAATCTCTGTACAGCCATTGGAAAGATCATAAAAAAAATATATGTTTGTTTGAACAAGTGCAGAGAGTAATTGAGAGTTTGCAAAAGATGAAGCAACCGACTGCATTGAATCTGAAGGAGCTGCATTGCAAACCTAAACTAGTGCATAAATTACAGTATAACTGTAAATAGACTATTAAAAACAAGTCAGTGCAAACGTTTTCAGTCTTAGGTTAGCGTAAAACAAACTCAAACTACTGTCAAAATTATTGATACAGAAAATAAAATGTGCTAATTGTAAACAAAAATTTTTAATGTGAATAATTCTCACACATACTTGAATATAGGTCTGCTGAAAGTTAGGCCCTGCATTTAAATGATGTGTCACCTGTAAAACAAATATTCTGAGCTTATGTAATCTGTATGAAAGCAAAACATACTTATATATACAACCCCATAAAAGCATTAAAGGTCACCTATGATGAAAATCATCTTTTGTAAGCTGTTTGGACAGATCTGTCTCGCTACAATCCAACTCGCTCTTTAAGATCACAAAACTCAGGGCTTCTGGTAGTACCTAGAATAGCAAAGTCGAGCAAAGGAGGTCGAGCCTTCTCATTTATGGTTCCTAAACTCTGGAATAGCAGAGTTACATGTATAATCATACAACATGTAGTAACATGTATAATCATATCAACAAGACAGAACGCGAGCAAAGCAACTGGGATTAAAAGATCTGTTGAACTCGCTGTGATTATCAATGGTTATCAAATGTGATCAAGAATGAGTTGTTCCAGTTTAAATGTTTAAAACATTTTTAAAACAGTGCATGTTTGTAATGAATTACAGTGTTTACCGTCTTTATCACCACAGCCGCATGTCAGTACAATTATAAAAGACGCTTCAATCCCGATTTGTGGATGTTAAATCAAGTATATTTTGTTCATTAACATAACAGATATCTATACAGCAGTGTATAGTTATAGCATTGTATCCTGTCAAATTTGCCATAAAAGTTAAAAGCATGCTGTGTGTGTCTGCACGTGTCTGCGTGAACTTTGTAACGACATTATGTGACTTATCAATGCAGAAAGGCTTAAATTAATTCCAGAACAAATGTATCAAATAATCATTGGGAAAGTTCTTACTGTAGTATTTCTCACAAACGTTATGTGAGATCTGCTTTCTTTATGTCTGTCACTCTGCTGCAGCCAAGGTGGAGATTGAGGCACACTCTGACAAGCATGTTTGAACAGTGGGCGGGGAGTAGCGTTAAAGGAACAGGCAGCAAAAACAGCTACATTATGTTCAGAGCAGAAAATTCCAACATTCTAAAAGGTATAATAAATATTCTGATGGCTGTTTTGAGCTAAAACTTTAAAGACACGCTCTGAGGACACTAAAGATATATCTTAAATCTTGAAAAATAAAGGACTGTGTCCTTTAAATATAACACACACACACACACACACACACACACACACACACACACACACACACACACACACACACACGCACACACAGTTTTTCAGAACTCAGCTTTCACAAAAAGTGAGTAAGAGATAGAGAAAACAAGAGTGACTTTATATTTGGTGGGTTAGACTGATTTCAACCGCAATAAATATGTTTGCAGTTATTTTATTTATTGTTTTTAATTTAGAATTTTTTAAATCATCTGGTTCTAGCCTTATGTTAATTGGGCTAGAAGCTTTCATTCAGTGTTAACATGCAGTGTTTGTACAGGGAATAATTTAGGCAGAGATCTGGGCAGGATCTTGTAATTTCTCTTCCATTATGTAAGGAATTCAGAAACTCGGGACACTGGGCTCTTGAGATAGAATGCAGCCTACAACAGCTGAAAAGAAAAGTGCATTTCTTTATTATTTTTTCTCTCCCCGACAAGGGCCTTAAATTCCCTGCAGTGCAATTTTGAATTCAAGCCATCCAGTACTTCAGCAAAAGCTTAAAGTTTAAAATATTCTTTTTCATGATAGACTTTTTTACAGGTTCTGCAGCTCTCAGTTGGCAAGCTATATATTTAAGAGTGTTCACTTCACACCTAAATCTGTTCAATAATTGTTGTTGTCTGACACATATTAGAGTAATTCCCATAGCCACTTCACTTTCAGTAACATTTCTATGATGCTGCAAACAGTTGTTTTGAAATAGCACACACACAACCTACCTGACATAAACCTATATCACCAACGTTAGTGTTGTAAGAATTCACACCTGTTTCAGTGACAGCTCTATATTTTGTTTAAAATGTACCTGTCTGCTGCTTGGATGTGTTAACAAATAAGAAATCTTGGAGGCGTCTCTATCAAATCTTAGTTCATTATCTGACATGTACAAACTTTTGGCTTGCCTCAAGCTTGATCAATTTGGTGAATTTAAAGTTAGCCAATCAGTTTGACTTCAAGGGTTTTCAGCGTCTCCTTTCTTAAACAACCATGTTGGAAGACACATCCAGTGTTCATGGATAAGATGTTAATGTTTCAAAAAGGTCAAATTATTGGCATGTTTCAAGAAAAGAAAAAGATTGAAGAAACTACAAGAATATGGGGTTATAAAAACTGTCAAATGCTTTATTAAAAAATAGAAGAAATGTGGTCAAAAAGTTTTGAATGAGATTTATATCTGGTGAAATCAAATCATAAAAAAACTGACAAAAAAAAACAAACAGTAGAACTCATGGCTATGTGTAATAATGAAAGTAAAAACATTTCCACATGCACAATCAAAGGGAACTCAAGGGAATGAATGGGACTAGCTGTCTAGCCTTAGGAAAACCATTCATAAGTTAGGGTAATTGAGAATAAAAGACTTCAGTTTGCTAGGAAGCATGAATATAGGACTCTGGAGCAATAGAAGAAGGTTGTGATCTTATAAGTCCTGATTTACCCTGTTTCAGAGTGACCGGTGCATCGGGTTAAGAAAAGAGGTAGATGGAGTGATGCACACATCATGCCTAGTGCCTACAGTACAAGCTTGTAGGACAGTGCTATAATCTGGGGATGCAACAATTGGTCAAAATTCTATGTGATCAAAGAATAATGTGAGATGACTACCTGATTATACTGAATGACCAGGTTATTAATAATGCATTTATTTCTTCCCTGATGGCACGAGCATATTCCAAGATGTCAATGCCAGAATCCATTGTGAAAGAGTGATTCGGGAAGCATGAGACATCATTTTCACAGATTGACTAGCCACCATTGTTTTGGAGCCAAACATTAACACTATTGAGAATCTTTAGGATCTTTCGTCTGTGTAGAACATTTTGCGCAGCAGTTCGACTCTCCCGTCATCAAACCAAGAGCTTGGTGAAAGATGAATGCAACTATAAACATATTGAAATTATTCCATGGTGAATGTGTCATAATTAAAGCTAAAGTTGGTCAGAAGAAATATATATATATATATATATATATATATATATATATATATATATATATATATATATATATATATATATATATATATATATACATACCTCTGCACACTCGGTTTACACAGGCAGGATATATCATAATGACATTCTTACTATGCAGATGGTGCTAAAAAGGAAGGTGAACGACAATCACCAAACTTTCTTTCAAAAAGTGACACAGGAGAGTGGATAAAAAAACAAAAGGTAATCTTTTTCTCATGTTTCTCTCATGTTGATGTTTGAGGCTCTTGTCTGTCTGTGCACACTTGTGTGTTTTGGGAGGAGGCATGTCTTTGGAGAGTGATTATGGCAGAGCAGGAGTGTATTATTGCCAGCCCCACCAAAATCATTTGCCCCAATTTATAATAAAAGAATCTAAGAAACACCGGAATGCTTTATTTTATGAATAGATAGTTTATACCTATACAAACATTGACCAACACACAAAAAGGCCACATCACATATGATGAATGCTTGCACATGGCCAATACCTTGGTAAATGGCATGGTTGAGACTAACCAATTTGTTTGTGAAGCCGCCATGTTGCAGTTTGCATCTCTTCTTTATATATCATAATGAATAAATAGCAGCCAATTTACAACTCACAGCATGGCTGATGCATGGCTGATGATCACCTTAAATGATAAATTATTGAATTATAATCGTCACCTGGAATTATAAGGCTCTATCTGAGTTCTAAAGGATTTTGAGATATTGAGCTTCAAAGTTTTTTGCATTCCATATAGCAAACAACATGTGTGAAACAATTCTCTTTCATACATAAACATAACAGAGACCATACATGTATTTTACATGTAAATGATCAAAATTCTAAAACAATTGGCAAATGCAGATAGGGTCACACTTCATTTTGATGGTCCGTTTGTTGAATTAAAGTTACATTGCATGCCAACTGTCTACATGCCAACTAATTCTCATTAGATTATAAATAGACTGTTAGGTAGAGGTTAGGGTTGGGATTAGGGTTAGTGTAAATTGACATGTACTTGCAAAGTTATTTATAGTTAGTTAAATGTCTGTTTAGCAGCAACAGATATTAAGCAGACAGTCTACTAACACTCAAATGGACCATCAAAATAAAGTGTTACCGCAGATAGAATCTTCTAATTCTAAAAAGTCATTTTTCACTCAGAATTATAAGGTTCTATCTGACAGATCATTAATTGAAGCATTACCATTCAAGAAATACAATCAGTCTGTTTATTAATTTAGTTTAAAAAAATGGTGTTGTAACACGATGTTGATGTTGTTACATTTTTGCTTTTTATACCATTTATTTAATGTTTCAGGGTGAATATTTTTTTCTTCAAATTAAGCATACAAGGCTGTGCTAAATATTTTGTCCAGTGCATGTCAGGGATCTGGATGAAGAGAAGATTGGTGAGACACAGGTGCAGGTCTTCAATAATGTTTATTTATAGAGCCTGAATTTTCTCAAGGGGGCAACAAAAAAAAACTGAAAGTTCCTCCGTAATGGAGCTGGTACAATGACCCACAATTCACAAAAAACACAGAGCAGTGAGGAAATATAGTCTTAAAAATGATACAAAATGAAACAACTCCGAAGAGGCCAGAGAAACTATCCTCAAGTGGGTGCAATATCCTGACACCCAACAGGGGGCGATGAGTCCGGCAGCCGCTGACTGAATCAGCGTGGCCACGAAGAAGACAGAGGCTTTGAGACCGGCGAGAGAGAGGCGAAAGCCGGCTGAGTAGAGACGGAGAATCAGATGGGCAGCGAAACAAAAATGGGTGGGAAATGGCTTGAAGGCAGATGGAGAAAACAATATTAGGAAAAATCGACAGGACATCAGACACGACAAAACTCACAGGACTAAGCAGGAACAGGACTAGACCGGGAGATCGCCCGACATGCAGGAAGGGGAACAGCTACAATCTGACACAGAACTACGGTCAAGGGAGGAGTAAATAGGGTGAGAAATCAAGGAAACCAGGTGAGTGGAATTAGCTAGATAACCTGATGGAAAGTAATAGAGCGGATGGGTGGGGAAGCGAGAAGTAAACAAAGCATGGTGTGAGTGAACACAAAACGAGTTAAAGACAAAACACAAGAAATGAACCTGTGATCAGACCGAGGATGTGACAGTACCGCCCCCCCCTGCGGACGCCACAGGGCGCCCTAGGGAGGGGGCTCACCTTGTCTCCGACGAAATTCCTCGACCAACCCCTGGTCCAAGACATCCCGGGCCGGGATCCAGCTCCTCTCCTCCGGGCCATAGCCCTCCCAGTCCACTAGGTATTGGAAACCACGACCCCTACGTCTGACGTCTAGTAATCTCCTGACTGTATATGCTGGAGAACCATCCACTAGACGGGGGGGGGGTGGGGGGTGGGCAGTGGGAACAAGAGGGGAGTACAAAACAGGTTTAACCCTAGACACATGAAAGACTGGGTGTACCCGACCAAGCGTAGGAGGGAGCTTGAGCCGAACTGCCATGGGACTTAACACCTTGGTGATCCGGTATGGACCAATGAACCTGGGAGCCAATTTACGTGAGACGGTCCTGAGAGGCAGGTCCTTGGTTGATAGCCATACCCTTTGACCACTAACATAGCAGGGGGTGGAAGTCCGATGACGGTCAGCCGCTGCTTTGGTCCGCCTACTGGCCTGGGCCAAGGCCTCCTTGGCTCTACTCCAGGTGCGTCGACACCGTTGGACAAAAGCCAAGGCAGACGGAACCGCATCATCGGGTTCCTGTGAGGGAAACAGGGGTGGTTGATAACCAACACAACACTGAAATGGTGACATACCTGTAGAGGAGACTGGTAGAGTATTATGAGCATATTCTACCCAGGACAGTTGTTGACACCAGGAGCTCGGATTCTGGGATGCCAGGCAGCGGAGAGTGCGTTTCAAATCCTGGTTAGCCCGCTCAGACTGCCCATTGGTCTGAGGATGAAATCCCGATGACAGACTCGTAGAGGCCCCGATCTGTCGACAGAATTCCTTCCAGAACCGGGAGACGAACTGGGGACCCCTATCAGAAACCATGTTGACCGGAAGACCATGAATCCGGAAAACGTGGTCCACCACCGCCTGAGCAGTCTCCTTGGCTGAGGGCAATTTAGGGAGAGGAATGAAGTGGGCGGCCTTAGAAAATCGGTCCACCACTGTAAGGATGACAGTGTTTCCTCTTGATACTGGTAAACCAGTTACAAAATCAAGGGCAAGGTGTGACCAGGGACGGGAGGGGATGGGAAGGGGGCAGAGCAGACCCGTGGGAGGAGAGTTAGAGCTCTTGTTCTGGGCGCAAACTGAGCAGGCAACCACAAACTGCCTGACATCCTTGGCCATGGATGGCCACCAAAATCGCTGCCGGATGGCTGCCAGCGATCTCCGAACTCCTGGATGACAGACTAATCTGGACGAGTGACCCCACTGGATGACCTGTGAACGCAGAGCAGAAGGAACAAATAATTTGCCTGCTGGAACCCTCTGAGGGGGTTGGCACTCTCGTAAGGCCCTCAGGACCAGACTCTCAATTTCCCAAGAGAGGGAGGCCACCACCACGCCCCTGGGCAGGATGGTGTCCTTTGAAACCTCCCTCTCTGGGGCCTCAAACAGGCGAGAGAGAGAGTCGGGTTTGACATTCTTAGACCCCGGCCTGTACGAGAGAGTGAAATTAAAACGGCTGAAGAAGAGGGACCAGCGGGCTTGTCTTGCATTAAGCCTCTTGGCAGAATTTATGTATTCTAGGTTCCTGTGGTCTGTCCAGACCACAAAAGGCTGCTCTGCGCCCTCCAGCCAGTGGCGCCACTCCCCCAAAGCGAGCCTGACTGCCAACAACTCCCGATTGCCTATGTCATAGTTTCGTTCCGTGGGGGTCAAACGGTGGGAGAAGAAAGCACAGGGATGAACTTTCCCATCCCGAAGAGATCGTTGTGCTAGAACTGCGCCTACTCCGACCTCAGAAGCATCTA
This sequence comes from Danio aesculapii, assembly GCF_903798145.1. Classification (NCBI taxonomy): domain Eukaryota; kingdom Metazoa; phylum Chordata; class Actinopteri; order Cypriniformes; family Danionidae; genus Danio; species Danio aesculapii. The sequence continues at coordinate 28,493,077 of NC_079435.1, read as the reverse complement.
CCTCGACAATGAACTGCTGTTTAGGATCTGGAAAAGATAAGACAGGAGCAGAGATAAAACGGGACTTGAGTTTATCAAAGGCCTCCTGAGCCTTATTCCCCCACCTAAACAGTATCTTTGAGGAGGTGAGTGCTGTTAAGGGTGCAGTAATCTGGCCAAAGTTCCTGATGAAACGCCGATAAAAGTTGGCGAAACCCAGGAACCGCTGCAGTGCCTTGCGAGAGTCAGGAGTTGGCCACTCGGCAACAGCCCTTACCTTCGAAGGATCAGCACAGATCTCACCCGCCGAAATTAAAAACCCCAGAAACGATACTGACTTGGTGTGAAAGACGCACTTCTTCGCCTTAACGAACAGTTGGTTCTCTAAGAGTCGTTGCAGCACCTGGCGAACATGCTGAGTGTGTACCTGCAGAGAGGGAGAGAATATAAGTATGTCATCCAAGTACACGAAGACAAACTGGTTTACCATGTCTCTCAACACGTCATTGACCAGGGCCTGGAAGACAGCCGGGGCGTTAGTCAGACCAAAAGGAAGGACCCGATATTCAAAGTGTCCCGTGGGTGTGTTGAAGGCTGTCTTCCACTCATCCCCCTCCCGAATGCGAACCAAATGATATGCATTACGGAGGTCCAACTTGGTGAAGACTTGGGCTCCCTGCAAGAGTTCAAAGGCTGAGGACATAAGAGGTAAGGGGTACCTGTTCTTAACGGTGATGTCATTCAGCCCTCGATAATCAATGCAGGGACGGAGGGAGCCGTCCTTCTTCTTGACGAAGAAGAACCCAGCTCCCGCAGGGGATGAGGAGGAACGGATAAGGCCGGCTTTAAGGGATTCGTTAATATACTTGTCCATGGCCTCTCTTTCAGGACGGGACAGAGAGTACAAACGTCCCTTAGGCGGAGAAGTGCCTGGGAGAAGCTTAATAGCACAATCGTAAGGTCGATGCGGAGGTAAGGAGGTGGCCCGGGCCCTGCTAAAGACCAGGTGCAGGTCGCGGTACTCCGCCGGAACCCCGGTCAGATCCACAGACTCCACCTGTAACACAGAAGGTACAGAAACAGGAAACAGGGCAGGACCAAGGCAAGACTTAAGACATGATTGACTCCAAGACAAGACAGACTCTCCAGACCAATCCACGTGAGGGCCATGCTTTACCAACCAAGGATGCCCTAAAATTATAGGTGCACTGGGTGAGTCTAGAAGGTAAAGCGTGGTAACCTCACGATGATTGCCGGATACAATAAGACTTACACTAGGGGTGGTGTGTGAAACGGTGGCGATAAGAGTACCATCAAGGGAGTGGGCGGGAACTGGTTCAGCAAGAGGAATGGTCGGAATACCCCACTGAGCAGCCACAGCGCGGTCCATGAAATTTCCCTCTGCCCCCGAGTCAATGAGAGCAGAACAGGAACTGGAAATGCCTTCATACTGAACCACAACAGGGAGGAGGGTGCGAGATGAGGGGGAAGAGAAAGGAATAGCGCCCACCAGGATCCCTCGTCTCACTGGTGAGCCTTGGCTTTTACTGGGCATTTCACAGCAAAATGTCCTGGCTTGCCACAGTATAGACACAGGCCCTGAGCTAGTCGCTGTTGTTTCTCCAGAGACGTTAGGTGGAGACGTCTCACTTGCATTGGTTCAGGGTCCAAGGGAGGTACTGTGGTGGAAAGGGAACAAGGGTCCTCCCTCCTGGTTGAAGAGTGAAATAGTCTTCGATGATCTCGACGACGGAGACGGCCCTCTATGCGAAGCGCCAAATTCGTGAGGGTGTCGAAGTCTTGTGGTAGGTCGTGGGTAGCTAGTTCATCCTGGATGTCTTCATTCAGTCCCGCTCGGAACATGGCATGACAGGCCTCCTCATTCCAATCGCATGAGGCCGCCAGCGTCTTAAATTTAATAGCATACTCAGTGACAGACTGACCTCCCTGACGAAGACGCGCTAGTTGGTCTGCCGCCTCCTGACCCCTGGCAGATCGGTCAAAGAGCCGGATCATCTCATGGCGGAGATTACTGAAAGAGGAACAGCATGGTGCTCTGGCCTCCCAGACAGATGTTCCCCAGTCACGAGCTCTGCCCGTGAGAAGGGTAAGTACAAAGGCCACTCTAGTCTCCTCAGCAGCATAAGTGTGTGGCTGGAGGGCGAAGACAACCGAGCACTGGGACAGGAATGCCCGGCATGAAGAGGGATCCCCATCATAGGTGGGGGGATTGTTGCAGCGCGGTTCCGGGGCCTGGTGGGACGCCTGAGCCCCCTGCAGGGCCTCGAACTGAAGCTCTTGTAGGCGCGCCGTGAGGTCAGCCACCTGATTGGTCAGATACTCCACTTCCCTGGAGGTGCTGGTGAGTCGTGACTCGTGCTGACCTAACAAAACTCCTTGTTGAGCTAAAGCAGACCTGACAGATTCTTGACTTGCTGTGTCCATCCTGGTCAGATTGTAATGTCAGGGATCTGGATGAAGAGAAGATTGGTGAGACACAGGTGCAGGTCTTCAATAATGTTTATTTATAGAGCCTGAATTTTCTCAAGGGGGCAACAAAAAAAAACTGAAAGTTCCTCCGTAATGGAGCTGGTACAATGGCCCACAATTCACAAAAAACACAGAGCAGTGAGGAAATATAGTCTTAAAAATGATACAAAATGAAACAACTCCGAAGAGGCCAGAGAAACTATCCTCAAGTGGGTGCAATATCCTGACACCCGACAGGGGGCGATGAGTCCGGCAGCCGCTGACTGAATCAGCGTGGCCACGAAGAAGACGGAGGCTTTGAGACCGGCGAGAGAGAGGCGAAAGCCGGCTGAGTAGAGACGGAGAATCAGATGGGCAGCGAAACAAAAATGGGTGGGAAATGGCTTGAAAGCAGATGGAGAAAACAATATTAGGAAAAATCGACAGGACATCAGACACGACAAAACTCACAGGATTAAGCAGGAACAGGACTAGACCGGGAGATCGCCCGACATGCAGGAAGGGGAACAGCTACAATCTGACACAGAACTACGGTCAAGGGAGGAGTAAATAGGGTGAGAAATCAAGGAAACCAGGTGAGTGGAATTAGCTAGATAACCTGATGGAAAGTAATAGAGCGGATGGGTGGGGAAGCGAGAAGTAAACAAAGCATGGTGTGAGTGAACACAAAACGAGTTAAAGACAAAACACAAGGAATGAACCTGTGATCAGACCGAGGATGTGACAGTGCAGATGTTAATTTTATGTAATTAATGTGGTAATATTTATTGAATTACATGCTTTATATGAATTATATGTATTGAATTATATTGCCCAAGAATTAAATTAGGTATTTGCCCTTCAAGGCTTAATATCAAGTTTAAAGACTTTAAAAGAAAACAGACAATGAGCAAATGAGTTGTTTAACAAAGTTTATAAACACTAAAAAATGTTTCACTAACTATATACACTCATATATATATATATATATATATATATATATATATATATATATATATATATATATATATATATATTCATTCATACATTAATTTTCTTGTTGGCTTAGTCCCTTTATTAATCTGGGGTCGCCACCATGGAATGAACCGCCAACTCATCCAGCATTTGTTTTACGCAGCAGATGCCCTTCCAGCCACAACCATCTCTGGGAAACATCCACACACACTCATACACTACGGACAATTTAGCCTTCCTAATTCACCTATAGCGCATGTCTTTGGACTGTGGGGGAAACCGGAGCACCCGGAGGAAACCCACGCAAATGCAGGGAGAACATGCAAACTCCACACAGAAACGCCAACTGACCCAGCCGAGGCTCAAACCAGCGACCTTATTGCTGTGAGGCGACAGCACTACCTACAGCACCACTGCGTCGCCCTCACATATATATATATATATATATATATATATATATATATATATATATTTTTTTTTTTTTTTTTTGCTTATTCAAGCTACTTATTTAAAATGAACTGAACCAACTAAATTCTTTAGGTTTTTTTTTTTTGGAGAATTTTTGTTTATGTTCAAGCAACTTAAAATTGTAAAAACCATTGACTTAATCAATTTGCGTTGGGATGACATGAGGGGATTGTGTGGAACCCAGCATTTTTTACAGTGTATTAACAAATAAAAATATATTTTATATTTAATATATATATATATATATATATATATATATATATATATATATATATATATATATATATATATATATATATATATATATGTTTTATATAAATATATATGTTTCTTTTCTAACAATGTAAAATTGAACATTTCATCTCAATGTCAAAAAATGCTTCCAAATCATCACATTAACATATATCTTTTCAGTTTCAAGTTTCTTCTCAATTTTGACAAAAATGTCAGATAGAACCTTATAATTCTAAGGTGACAAAATGGGTTTACTTTTAAAGAGTAAACTGCAGCTCCTCCTCATTTGTTTGACCAGTGGAGATAATAAATTCATATCTGCAGTAGGTCAAAACTCCACATAGCCCCCGTGCAACTCTCCAGTGGAAACAAATGAATACAGTTGATGTTCTGTCACTTGAATCATTAGCGGTTGACTTGAGCATTGACAAGAACTCAAATGAAAGGCTTGTGAACAGAGTCTTTCCTCTGAAAGCTGCAACACTGTTTAGATAAAAGTGTCTCTTTTGCACTTTCTGCCACTCTATTCTCCTGTGAGAATGTTTGGTCATTTTTACTTTGTGTTTCACTGCCACACTTCAAACTTCATGACTGCTTTTAGCACGGTTGTGTCCTAAGTGAAGTGTTTCTAAGTGTTAGAAATGCATAATAAATATAAGGCTTTGGAATTCTAGAAGCATGAGCACAAACAAATAGTACCTATTGACTCGGAGAATAGATGAGAAAATATTAATTTGTAATGTTACTACTACTAATAATAATAAACAACAACACATTGTGTATCACAATACAGGCAGACAATACAGAGAGAGAGAGAGAGAGAGAGAGAGAGAGGTGATGGATGGAATGGAATACTGTATGGTAAGTGTTTGGCTGGTAACTGTCTTTATATGGCATTAATTAATTAGGTGATCTGGTGAGTGGGAATGGGTAAGTAGAGAGCTGGGTTTCCATCCTAATGCAAAATGTTTACAAAAAATCCTAAATGCGAATTAAGTGCATTTCTATCAATTGTCATAGTGTCTGACTGTAATATTGGTAACCTATTGACCAACAGTAAACAAGGCAAGTATAATGGAAACAGCTGATTAATGAAGTGGGTGTAATGTTCACTTTGTCAGAGTGTACTTGGGAAGTATGCTTTCATCTCCCATTGTTCATTACCATTTTCGCAGTCTAAAACAACAACAAACATGCATAAAAAGTTTTAATTTCCAAAATATGTTCCCTTTCTATTGTCCTTCTTATAATCTTGCTCCAAAAATAAGACTTTTTGGAGTTATTCATGATATGCTGAAAGTACTTTGTTAATTCTAATAGGATTCCTTTTAATATTTGATGACTGAACTGTGATAAGAATAATTAAGCCACCTGTTTTTTTAACACTTCTCACACACACTGTTTGTTTGCAGTGAAATACCAATTACTTTCATATTTTTCTTGGGGCACTGGGTGAAAAAAGGTTTACAATATTAGATATGGGAAAGTTTCATTGCTGCTTTCAATTAGAATCACAAATTTATTTTCCACTTTTTTCTGCCATTCATGTTTTTACTCACATCTGACCTCGATAGACTGAACAGAAGAAATTAATTGGAGAATATTTTCACTTCAAAGAAGGTGGTGTCAAGAAACTGAACAACAGACAACTTGATAAGAGAGTTTGATTCTTCGTTGTGTACTTAACCTACAAACAACACAATAGATGAATAAATAGTTAAGTTGTTTTGTTTTGCTTAACAGTCTCTTTGTTCTGTTTTGGGCATGATATGGCAGGCAGAAGACAATGTAGAGACAGCTAGACTGAAAAAAAGACAATTTGTGTTCTGAAGAAGAATGATGACAGGCAGACAATCAGACAGGTAAGTAGTTGGGAAAGCTTTCTTGTCTTGTTAGATGAGACCAGATATTGAAGTAAGGGTGAGTACTGGCTTTAAGTTGTTCTTAAAGGGATAGCTCACCCAAAATGAAAATTTACTCACCCTTCACTTGTTTAAAATTTTCAAAAACATTATTTCTGTCATGAACACTCTCAGAATTTAGTATGGTAATGAATATTTATATGGCAATGTTGATGTTTTTGGTCTTGGTGGAATAGATCTGCTACGCTACTGCTGCTTTAATTGTATGGCAGAGCAAGTACCGAGTACCTGCAACTGTATTTACACAGAATAAATAATTCTTTTAATTCTTTTTAATTTTTGGATAAACTAGCTATTACAGTAATAGTGGCAACTGAGGTGAGAGAGCTGCGGGATTTGGAGCTGATTGGTTGAGTATATAAAACATGAAGCTCTGAAGCCACAACTACAGTAACTATCCACTTTCAAAGCTTACTTTAACAACTTGTTTCAAAATCCCAAAAATCAACTTTAAGCAGTTTGTTTTGAACTGATTTAGTTTTGAAATCACACCAATTTATTCAACACGGGCTCATTGTGAAAACGCACCCCTGCATACATTTCTGGAGAGCGTGAATTATGTAGCCATAGCTATGTATGTCTGCATTTTGTCTTTAAAGGGGTGGACCACTATGATATCATATTTTAAACTTCAGTTCATTTGTAATGTAACTGTGTAAACATAAACAGCATTTCTGAATGTAATATGCTGCAAGTTCAATGCAAAGGGAGACCTTGGCTTTTACTGAGTTAGCTTAACAAAGCCTACAATGAACGAACTTTGGGGACTACAAAAAAATACATCCGGGCCAGTGAGATCACAAAGGTTTTTTAACATGTGCACACACACTGCGCAGCTAAGGGGCATGGCCAGAGGCGCTGTAATGTTACAGCAGAGAACGCTAAAATGCTGTCCAAACGCTGCGATTTCCACAGAGCTTCTTCTGTTTCTGTATTTGGGCTTCCAAAGGACATGAGACAAAGATAGAAGTTCTTACAATTTAATTTTAATTATGTTCCAGAGAATTATAAAATATATAACAAGCATTTGACAAAGGTCAGCTTCCAAAATCTCCCTCAGTTCAGTGATGGATTCTGTTAAAATCTCCTCGAAGAAGGAGCAGCTCCAACAAGCAGAAGCTGTGGATTGTGGGCCACAACCTTATATAGTATTTTTAATTTGTTATGACATGCACAGTGTCTAGTGTTAATGGTATGTTGTAGTAAGGATGTAAACAACAGGAAATGCTGTTTGGCAGCGCTAACAATTTAGCTACAAATTCATATTTATCTGCTGTAAACACACACACTCTTCACCAGAGCTTGCTGTGTCTCTCTATATGCAGCTTTTCCGTGCATTCTACACCTCAAATAATGAACTCGCAAAAGATATATGAACGATGATATACTTACACATGCATATTCTGAATATATGTGAAAGACGTCATGTAACGAGTTGAGTAAAAATTATAGGATAGCTCGCCTAACTCGTGTTGCTGCATACAAATCAATCAAAGCTCACACAGGTCGCATTCCACATCTTGTGCTTTATTCTTCTGTCAACAGTGTCACTGTATATTGAAAACAACTTAATCCAAGCATCAGAGAAAAAGAAGAATAAACATCGGTCCCGCATACATGTGCTTCTCGTGTTACATGCGTCGGTCACACTTTACAATAAGGTTCATTAGTTAATGTTAATTAATGCATTTACTTACATGAACAAACAATGGACAATACATTTACTACAGTTTTTGTTCATGTTCGTTAACGTTAATTAATGAAAATACAGTTGTTCATTGTTAACTCATAGTGCATTAACTAATGTTAACAAGCATGGACTTGGATGTTAATAATGCATTAGTAAATGTTCAATTATGATTAATAAATTCTGTTCAAATGTTGTTCATGATTAGTTCATGTTAGTAAATGCATTAACTAATGAACCTTATTGTAAAGTGTTACCCATGCGTCTACAGACTGTTCACAGACACACACACACACACACACACACACACAAAATGGCGATCTCTCTTAAAGGAGTTGCACCCCCTTTTCACTCGTTACAGACACTTTTCAGATTTTATTTTAGAGAGAAGGCATAAGGTTAACTGACTGTTTACACAGCACAAAAGCGCGTGCTTGTAGGGGTGTGACGTGGTGACGTGGAGCTGATCCGCGAATCACAGCAAATTATGATTAGTGACCAGTCAGAGTCACTTGAGGGCAGGCCTTTTGGGAGGAAATAATTTTCACGTTAACAGAGTAGCTGTATATAATCAAAGAAGATATGTAAAAGAAATACAATGATTTTCTTTTAGTAAAGCATGAGCACACATTGCTTTACATCTTATAAACACAACCAAGCCTTTCATTCTGGACCACCCCTTTAAAATAAATGTTACAGGGCAGTATGATGCTGCCGATGACTTCTGTTTATTTACACGCTACCAGCTGACCGCTTACCTCCATGTAGATGGCTTTTCCCCTGTTACCAGTTTGCCCAGTAGCTCAACATGTACGTCAGTGGACTTAAGACACAGAGTTGAGTTGACTGCTATAACAGGGTTTAGGTCTGGCGAAGAACGGTTCCAAAAAAGCAGGAAAAACAAAAACAAAAGCCAAAAGATAAAATAAATAAGTAAATAACAGGGTGAGAATGTGGTAAGCTCTAAAAACGTGGTAAAATAAAACAGGTGGCAGTGAGGGCTTTTCTTTTTCTGGATTGATTTTGAAAACACTGTCTGTTGGGTTTAGGAAAGGGGGTGATCGGGTCAATCGATGCTTTTGAAAACACTGTCGGTTGGGTTTATAAAAGGGGGTGATCAGGTCAATCAATTCTTTTGAAAACACTGTTGGTTGGGTTTAGTGAAGGGGGTGGATGGGGGGATCTGTTTGCCAGTCAGTCAGTCAATCGGTCAGTCAGTCAATCAGTCACTCCACAGTGGCCTCTGGTGGTTTTACAGATGGCCAAGCATAAATGGCACTCAAAAGAGAAATTTGAGATCTCAAAAGCATACAAGCGGCCTCAAGTGGATTCACAAAACACAAAAATGCAAAAAAATTATTACCTCCTGGATGTAGTTTGCGATCTCCAGAAATGTATATAGGGGTACGTATCAAAAATGAGCCTGGGTTGAGTTTATTCTTTCACTTTTGTTTGAAATATATCCAGGCCATTCCTCTTATTTTAAACATCCTTTGTGTTTCTCTCACTCTCTCTTTCTCTCTGTCTGTCTCACACACACAAAGAAGTCAAAATTTGTCCTGAAAAGGAGAAAGAAAAGAAAGAGTGGCATGGTGACGGTGGTCGATAAAATCACTTCTCTCTTGAGTCCTCTGTAAGTGAGTTGGCTCTCTCTCACTGCCCTGATGGCCAATCTCGATGAAGCACTACCAGTGTGTGTTTGTGCGTTTCTGGATGCTGTCCATGATCAGGACCTTTATTATGACCAGCAATGGACGCACACACAGACACACATACACACACACACAAATATCTGTGCACATCCTGTCTGCAGCTGCCAGCGTTTACAAGGAGCGATTTTATGCTGTGTTATCGACCTTTAAACTTTTTCCATTTACACCCCGCTCTCCCTTTTCAGAGACCATGTCTTTGCTTTGGTTGGCCCCTTCTGCACTATACATTTCAGAGGCACTGCTAAAAGTACTTGTTTGTCAGTTCTGGTGATTGCTTCTGTCTCTTTTTCCATTAAGCCACTGGTTCAGTTCTCTCCACCCCAGACTCTCGCCGAACATTTTCTGGAAAAGGTTGGTGCAAATGGGAGCTGCAGGATTTTAGCTACCAGTGTGTCAGTTGCTCTAATCCTGTGCTCAGCATATACATGCAACATAAAGCGGCAACAGAAAAGTAGTATTTCATGCAATGCACAATTATGTGCATATGCATTTTACACACACAAAAAACATTCTAATACTTCCCAAGTGCTGTTTAACAGATATAACACATTTTTAAACATTTTACATAGTTTTAATTGATTTTTAATACATTTATGTGAAATTAATTTAATTTAAAAAAATGCATATTGTCTTTGCCGTGACGACAGTACACACTATGTTATCTACTAGTTATTATTTTTCGAGATACTAGATTTCAGCTTAGACTGCAATTTAATAATTATTTCTTAAGGGGGCTAATAATAGCAGTTCTTAATTCTTAGCAGTTTTCGTTTTATTTAATTTTTTTATAATGAATTATTGTAAAAATGTTTTGTTTATTCCAGCTCTAGTAGAAAAATACAATAGGAAATATATTAAAATGACTTTGCTCAGTTAAACATCACTTGAGAAGCATTTGAAAAATTGTAATGTGATTGGACGCTGAGAAGGAAAGTGCGGATGCAAATGCTGGGTGTATTATGCAGAGAATGGTCAACAGGAGCAAACAGATGTATACAGGCAATCCATTATCGTAGTCATAAAACAGGCAAGTGGTCAGAAGCAACGTCAACAAACAAACAAACAATGTAAGGGTCCAAAACATGGCAAGACCAGGCAAGGAAAGGAAAAACACTTTGTAATGTCACAAAACTGTAAAACAAGACTCAGCAACAGTGTGTGTGTGTGTGTGTGTGTGTGTGTGTGTTGCTTAAATAATCTATGTAATCAGTCCTTGACAATCCTCCGGCTGTGTGTATGCATTCAGTCAGGATTAGAAACTGCTGTGAGTGTGTGTGGTGCATGACTGGATCTTGTAGTCCATGAAATGGCGGATTTGTAGTTCTATGCAACACTGTGTGATTACTAGCAATCTGCTCAGGCTGGATCGCTGGTGATCATGACAAAAATAATAAAAAATTCCCAGGAGGGCTATTAAATTTGTCTTCAACTAAAAAAATGTATAAACGTTTTAAATGAATTTAACAAGATATTAACTGTGTGTAATTAAGCAATTCAGTATTTACTTGTGGGAAGCATTGAAGCTTTTCTTCAGCCCAATTCTTCAGCATTTTTAAAACACTCTGCTGAGACAAAGAGTCATTACCTTTTAAGAACAGGTACAACCTAATGAAATTTGCTTGTGAAGTCACAGTAAATTCGTTCATATTATAAATGAATGAAAACTATTTTACATTCTTACAAAAAAGCTTTAAGACTTGATCTAACTAAAAGCTTTAAGTGTGGGCTTTCAGTGCAGCCACACTATATGTTAATCTCACTGTATTAATATCCATACCCCTGTTGCCCGTGGTGACAAGGAGATTTTATGCACACTTATGAAGCAAACTCAGGAGTGGGTCAGAAGACATGGCATTTTACATGAGTCTCAAGTCCTGTCAATTAATAAAAAAGAATGCAAGTCAATCCACCAGCATGGCACAGCAAGTGGTACGATGCTCATGACATGTTGTTTTCACGACGACCCAGGATTCAGTCTAGCTTGAGTCGTGTACTAAAGCCTGTTCTTCCGTTATCCTGTCAACTGTCTACTATTCAACATAATAAAGATAAAATATTACATATCAGTGTCATAGCCACGGGTGTGCCAGGGTGTGCTGGTGCCACTCACATAATAGTCTAGATGCAGAATTGACTTCAGGCTATAACATAGTGTAATAAAAACAGTTTGTTTCTTTTTTTCTACTTTGTTTGTTGTCTATTTACAATCAGGGCTTTTACGTGACATAAAATCAGAAAGCTGCCTGTCATTTTGACACGTTGTTTTGTTTTTGGGTTTTATTGTAGGCTAAGCCTAATTTTATCAGAATAAAAGAAAATAGTAAAACACAGTACACTTAGTACAGCACAGAACCATTTTAAATGATTTGCTTTCACTTTCAAATCCCTACGATGTGCACTTTTTTTCAGGTGGATAAGTGCCATCCATTGACATTCAGCTATGCAGCAGTCTATTTGTTTTTTTTTTCTACATAATTATTTATTTGATTGGGCTGCTGTATTAAATTTGCAGTATTATAAATTAAACATTCAGTGTGTGTGTGTGAGAGCAGAAGAACCTCTGAGGGCTGGAAGTAAATTATTATGTTATTTAGGATATGCTGCTCACAAAAATTAAACCCCAGAAAAAAAATGGTAATTTAATGGGTCAAAGATAGGTCTTATATTAACTTCTGTAAGTTCATAGGCTTAAAAATAAAACCTGTAACCTGAAAACAAAAGTTAGGTTATGCCTTGCATTATTATTTTAAAATATAATTTAATAAAATCAATATTAATGTTATTTTGCATGCAATTTTTGCCAAATTTTTATTGATTTTGATAACATTTATTTATTTATTTATTCATTCATTTTCCTTTTGCCTAGTCCCTGATTTTCAGGGGTCGCCACAGCACAATGGATCACCAACTACTCCCATAGCAGAATGAGCTGCCAACTACATCTATGTTTAATGATCTATTTTATAGATGCACACCCAGACTCTCTTTTCTGGCTATAATATTGTCTAATAATAATACAAATAATAATAATAATAATAATAATAATAAAAATAATAAAAATAAAATAATAGGAGCAGCACGGTGGCTCAGTGGTTAGCATTGTCACATTACAGCAAGAAGGTCACTGGTTTGAGTCCTGGCTGGGCCAGTTGGCAATTCTGTGTGGAGTTTGCATGTTCTCCCAGGATTCATGTGTGTTTCTCTGGGTGCTCTGGTTTCCCCCACAGTCCAAAGACATGCACTATAGGTGAATTGGATTAAATAAGTTGTCTGTAGTGTATGAGTGTGTTTGTGTGAATGAGTGTGTATGGATGTTTCCCAGTACTGAGTTTGCGGCCGGAAGGGCATCCGCTGTGTAAACCATATGCTGGAATAGTTCGCGGTTCAGGGCGACGCAGTGGCACAGTAGGTAGTGTTGTCGCCTCACAGCAAGAAGGTTGCTGCTTAGAGCCTCGGCTGGGTCAGTTGGCGTTTCTGTGTGGAGTTTGCATGTTCTCCCTGCGTTCACGTGGGTTTCCTCCGGGTGCTCCGGTTTCCCCCACAGTCCAAAGACATGCGGTACAGGTGAATTGGGTAGGCTAAATTGTCCATAGTGTATGTGTGTGAATGAGTGTGTATGGATGTTTCCCAGTGATTGGTTGCGGCTGGAAGGGCATCTGCTGCATAAAACATATGCTGGATAAGTTGGCAGTTCATTCTGCTGTGGCGACCCCTGATTAATAAAGGGTCTAAGCCAAAAAGAAAATGAATGAATAAATGATTCCAATTTCTTAAAAGTGAAACATGTGTTATTGTGTTCAGTCTTTGACATTCTTAAACTTATTCATATATTCTTATTCTTAAACTAAAATACCCAACATGAAGAAAAGCTTTGAAGAAAAGCAAGCATATCAGTTTTATCAGTATCAAACTGCTTTATCAGTTTTGACTGACTAACCTTTTCTCCAACCAGCCAGACAACATAAGCTTTTATCAATTTCTTTAAATATAACCCATAGGAATGTTTACTATAATAATGCCCCTACCACGAGTAGATCATAATGCAATATGACCTTTTGTCTCTCCTAAAACTTGAGGTTTCTGGGTAAAGGACCATTTAAAAAAAATCCACTCATGAACTTTAAACATATAAACGCCTTTAAACTGCAGTTTGACTGGTAATGGAATACATTTTCCAGTCCAATTTCTTTTCCATTCATTTTTTTCCCATTTTTTATTCAATGGTAACCTGATTATTCCAAGTTACCATTGGAATAACCATGGCTGGATGGCACAGCATCACCAATCAGAATCAAATATTTCAGAGAGCCGTGTAATATGTCAGCTAAAAGTGAGTTTTGTTTGTGTTGTTAATTATGTCTAGAAGCCAGCTAACATATACACAGCTTAAAAACTAACTCACATGGATTTATAGGCCACAAAACTCGTATTCTGGTTTCATGGAGTCTCATGACAGACACTTGTAGAGCACAGTGATCACGATGTGTTCACATCAGCAGTCTGCCTGCAGGTACAGTAATACAAAAGAATTGTGATGAAAAACAAAGCAAACAGGGCATATACACATGCATAAAGTGATCACCAGAAGTCATTGATCAAATGAGGTTGTGATGGTTGAGTTGGTGTAAGATTCAGAATGCCTACTTAGAGTTGACTGAAGCAAATGATCTGCACAGTCCAAGCTGTTATTTGCGATGCTTGAGAACACACACAAACACACATACTCACAATTGTAAGCACACATGCAGAGACAAACTGTAGGGCAAGAGCAACACCTTAAAACTTGACTGACGGGATGCTCTCAAACGTGTATATTTACTTAGCAGACTGCTAACAGCTAATGTTTTGATGTTTGTCACCACACACAAATCTTTAGCTGTCAATATGAGCTTCTGTGGTAGAGTGCTGACTGAAGTCTCATGTGAACGAGGTGTGTGTGCATGTGTGTGTGTTCATTTATCTGTATAAGAAGCCTCAGGGGACTAGTTGAGGAAAAGCAACACAAATCATTAGCATTCTCAGAGAGATATAAAGCTGAAATATTCAGGATTAACTCCCCAAGTGCTGACATGCTCTACTTCTGTCAACGTGTTATAAAGTCACAGCAGACATTACATAAATCACCGCTCCACCGGTACTTAGACCAATAAACGCATTTACATAAATTAGCTTATTCATAATTCACCTTCTGACGCACACTGTCATCATATTAATGGTTGTTAGGTTCAGTTACATAGAACAGCTTTCACTCAGGCTAATTCATTCACGTTCTCTCTCGCTGATTTATCCAACCATCCGTCCATCCATTCATCCATCAACCTTACCACCCACCTTGAAGGAAAAATTACCATCAGCGTGACAGCTTTTGTAAAATCTTGCCGGAGAATCATCATGTGGCCAAAATCTTGACTGGCCGGCAGTAGGTGAAGCAGAAAATCATATTGCAGGCAATTTAAAGTTCCTCCCATGCATATTTAATAAAACACTGCTTAGATATTTGATGACAGAGAATGCATGAGCCCGGATCTAAGTGGTGTAATCCACCAGCAGGACTCCATCAAGAATTCAATTTCATTTGAAAGTCCTATAATAAAGCGAGTGTGCCTTGTGTTGCTGCATGTGGTATGATTTAAAAATCGGAGATGTGATGCTTTAAATATTTCATAGAATGAGCTTTTTTGTGTAGAACCTTGCATAGAATGGATTTGTTATTACGGAGTTGTTTAAGGACAACACAGGTGATGCATTAGTCATGAGCTTCAGCAAGTCATAACATGATATATTTGCAAATCATTAATTAATGATTAATTAAAGCAGACAACTGAAGGTTGAAATATAGTGTGTGCATGATCACTATGTGTACTGGGATTCTGATCTTTTTTTGTGCCAAGCACATTTTACCAATTCCAAATTATCATTCATCTTTAGAACTAATATTTAATTTGCATGTAGATATTAACACTTTACACAATGTATATTATTTAAAGAAACATTCCACTTTAAAAAAATATATTATTATTATTACTATTATTATTATTCTATGAAAATAAGAATTTTACAGCTAATTTTACCGCTCCCCTAGAGTTTAGTTTTACCATTTATAAATTCATTCAACCAAACCCTGGGTCTGGCAGGAGCACTTTTAGCTTAGCTAAGGCAAGGCAAAGAAAGGTAATATTATTTCTATAGCACATTTCATTCACAATGGTAATTCAAAGTGCTTTACATAAACATGAATAAAAGAGACAAATATAAGAAAATAAAAACAAAGAATAAAAAAGATTAAAATGTGTCAAAACAGGTTATAAAAGAATAAAAAAAAAAAAAAAAAAGACATAATAGTCCGATCTGTCAGATGTAGCACAGTGCTCTTTTAGTAAAGGCACAGCTAAACAGATGTGTTTTCAGTCTTGATTTGAATGTGCCTAGTGTTGGAGCACATCTGATCATTTCTGGAAGTTAATTAGCAGCAGGGAACGTAACAGCTGAAGGCTGATTCATCCTGCTTTGAATGAACCCTTGGAATTTCTAGCTTATTTTATCCTAAAGATTTGAGCGATCTGTTTAGTGGTTTCTCTGGTCTTCGCTGGAAACAAACCATCTAATTCTTGCAATGTTTTTGAGATGATAGCATGATGATTTAGTTTTTGCTTTGACATGACTACTGAAACCCATGACTCCAGAATAATACCAAGATTCTTGACCTTATTTTTTGTTGTTTGACCTTTAGAGCCAAGGTATGCTTTCACCTTGAGAACCTCATCTCTGTTCCCAAATGCAATGACTACAGTTTTCTCTTTGTTTAACTGAAGAAAGTATTAGTAAGGCTAAGTAGACTAGTAGGCAAATCATTGAATCAGACCTGACGATTAACATCTCACTCATAAATGACGAAAGAATTTCAATGATTTTCCTGTTTAAAGCTTGACTCTTCTGTAGTTACATTGTGTACTAAAATGACGCAAAATGAAAAGTTGCAATTTTCTGATATGATTAGGCACTATACATTCATTCTGGTGTTCAACTTGATTGTGTGGCTGCAGCAGGTGCAATGACATTATGAAGCACAAATTGCACATGCTTCCTGTGCAAGCAAATGGTTAAGTTGGAAATTATCTAGCTGGGGAATATTTTCATGTGTTGCATAATATCATTACGCCTACTGTACGTCAGCAAATTTCCTTGACTGTTATAAAGGCATAAAATATAGTTCTTAACCATATCAGTCTAGAAAGAAATGCTTCATCTTCCATTGGTATTAGTTGTAGGGCGTTAACTTTAAATTAGCTCAAAGGGAATATAACAGAATTTAAAGTGGCTTCAAAAGAATCGTCCAGCATTCATTTGAACAGATAAGGGCTGTTGACTCCAAAATGAATATTGCTGTTCGAAATAAAGTAAAAACACTTTAATATTTAAGCAGGGTAATAAGATCTAGGTATAAGGCAATAGATTCAAAGTATAACAGGCCACTTTCCTTTAAATACAAAAGAGACTTTAGTGACTACACACAAAACTAACACAAACACATATACGCACACACATTCATACCGGTTGCAGACAAGGAATAGAGGGAAAAGAAGAGTTTAGGAGAGATGTGATGTAAAGATGTAAAACCTAATAGTGATAGTTTATGAAATTTAGAGAGGATTTTGATTCTCTGTTTTGGACCAAAGTCAGTAAACTCTCTGTCTTGCATGGGGGTTAAAATTGAAACCCTATTTCCTGAGGTCAAACACAAGCTCTTTGTTAAGAAATGGGTTCTCGTGATCAGATATCCATTCATCTTGAGTTAACTTGATCAGAATAGTGAGTCCGATGACACTTAACTGATGATGAACCAGCCATAAAGACGATAGCCTCAAGGCATCAATTTTCTGTTCTGTACTGCAACAAATGTGGCCTGACCTTCTGATTTTGGTCAGAGACCAAAATGGCTCTTGATCAAGATGATTCTGATTACAGGTGTCGACTTTCGACGTTATCGGTGTCTGCATCGTTAAGTCCCCACATAGTACATAATGAAGCTATAGAGGAGTAGAGCAAATGCTCTGTGCTTTGTCATACACGGGGCTGCATTTTGTGTGTAAAGTAAATGTTTTGGAGCACTTTGACGCTGCAGACAACTTATGTCCCTTTGCTTCTGTCGTTTTCCTACTACTGACTGTTTGCCTCCATATGGACGACTTTTCCATCAAGATCAGTTTGCTTCGTAGTTTGTCCGTTTGAGGTTTGAGTCTGGAGAAAAACGGTTTCAGAAATCAGGTAAAACAAATCGGTTGGGTTTTAGGAAGTGGTGGGTCAGTCGATAGGAAGCTGATATACTATACATAACGAATCGGCCAGCTTTTCAGGAATACTGCTGGCGCAGTAACAAATTTAAGTTTGTCAAAAGTTGTAGTGGATTTGTGAAAAAAAAAATGTAAGCAGACATAGGCCAGTTTTTTTTTTTGCAGCTTCCAAAAATATAGCCCTGGGCACATATTTTCAATGTGCCTAAAAATACAAAATAAATCGATAATTTAAGTGTTTTTTTAACAAGGACTGGGTGTGAAATATGTCTTATATTTAGACTTGTTAAGCAGTTTTAATTGTTAACTTTTAGGGGTAGAAGAAGGAAGGGGATGCTCCGTTTTTTTCTTGTACCACTTTTTTTTTTTTACCACTGAACACATTATCCTGCTGAATCTGTCAGTTCTAAGAATTCATTCTAAGTCCTGAAAAACCCATTTTGCTTATTGTTAGCATCAGCTGACACCCTGAAATCCTTTCCACATTGCATTGTCTGATTTGAATCAGTGACTCATTCTCAAAAATTATACTGTCCATGATTTCATTCTTCATCTATTTTATGGCTCATCTTCTTGTGATATTTATTAATTGATGGTCATGTACGTTAGCAATGTCTCTAAGAGCCTGACATATTAAAAAAAAATGAGGCACCAGTTCTTATGGAGATTATTATTTATAGACTGCAGTTCTGAAAAAAATAATAATAATAATAATGATATACACATGTTTTTCAATATTAATTTCCTGATTTATTCTTTATGTCTAAAAATATTTTCTTCTCAACGTGTGTTTTATTGCATGTTGTATAATATATTTTGTATATATGTGCATTTTTGACTTTTTAGTATTAGTTAAATCTTAGTTGGGGGCCATTTAACCTATTTATGAAATGTTTCTCAATAATTATGCACATATGAAAATAAAGCTGGGCGACGCGGTGGCGCAGTAGGTAGTGCTGTCGCCTCACAGCAAGAAGGTGGCTGGTTTGAGCCTCTGCTGGGTCAGTTGGTGTTTCTGTGCGGTGTTTGCATGTTCTCCCTGCGTTCGCGTGGGTTTCCATCAGGCGCTCTGGTTTCAAAGTTCAAAGACATGCGGTATAGGTGAATTTGGTAAGTTAAAATTGTCCGTAATGTATATGTGTGAATGGATGCTTCCCAGTGATGGGTTGCGGCTAGAAGGGCATTCGCCGTGTAAAAACGTGCTGGATAAATTGTTTGTTCCGCTGTTCCGACCCTGGATTAATACAGGGACTAAGCCAAAAAGAAAATGAATGAATGAAAATAAAGCTTTTTAAAGTATATGAATAATAAAGGTTCCCCTTCGGATGGGGAACTCCAATGCTATGTGGAAACTTCCACTATGGGGATTTCGTCAGAATCCAATCATCTGAAAGAGTATAAAAACGGGCCAATGAAATGCCAATGAGTTGGCAGCGTCAGCGTGCACAGCTGGCGTCAATGACAATCAGTCATGCTATAAAGACGCAGCCAGTGCCATGCTCGACATCCTTTCGCTTTCAGAGCCTTTCACGAAGCTTCTGAGAGAGTCTTTGAGGGTATCTCCAACCTGTGTCTACAGAGAGAGATCGAGAAGCAGCTTCTCCCGGTCCAGAGCGCGTATACGCAGTGGCAGATGGTCGAGCTGGGTATTTCTCCCTTGCCTGGCGTCCTTTGGGTCCGGTCCTCCAAGAGCGGTTTGTATATAGGAAAAAAGCTTTCCTAAAAGAGCAACACGGTCGTGCAGCGCGTCTTTTTCAAGACGTCACTCCGACCGTGCGTTTCTGGATGCGGTGGTTTCCTATCCCCGGATGATGGGCACGAGCACAGCGTTTCATGTCTGGGGGTCCAGCATGTTAATGCGGTGCTCGCGGGCAGTGCATGCCATCACTGATGTCATGTCTGTTGCGCAGTTAAGATCGCGGCTCGCTCTTGCAAAAGAGCCACCCACCCCAGTTGTCCCCCGCACTGCGGTTGGCACTCGGGCAGATCTGAGGGTTTCAGTGAGAGTAAATCCGCCGCCCCCGGGCCGTGGACCTCTCGCTCCTCCACGCGCTCCATCCAAGCTTCAGGTGAAGAGAAGCGCTCCGTCCTTGGATGGTCGCTCTCTCACCTGATGACACCGGGGGTCAGATGTCCATCGCTGCATCGGAGGATGGGCTGTCATTGTCTGATGAGGATGCGAGCCCGCTCGCTCCCTCCCTCCGGGGTGGAGAGCGCGGCGTTAGCATCTAAAAAGCAGACGTGATGGCCGTGCTTTCTCGGGCTGCTTCGGCCGTGGGTCTGGTGATGGTTTATCCCCCAGCCCCGCGGCCGGACCGACTAGATGGGTGTATGTGGAGGATATAAGGAGGCAAGACCTTCAAAGCCTCCCGTCCCCTTCTTCCCGGAAGTGCACAGTAAACTCACGCTGTCCTGAGGGCACTTTTTTCTGCCCGATCTGCGTGCGCTTCCATCCTCACCATCCTTGGAGGTTGGGCTGTCAAGGTCTGACGAGGATTCGAACCCGCTCGCTCCCTCCGGGACTTTGAGCGCGGCGTCGAAACCAGAAGCAGACTTTGCGGCTGTGCTTCCCCAGGCTGCTTCGGCCGTGGCTCTGGAGATGGTTTATCCCCCAGCTCCGCGGCCGGACCGATTAGAGGGGTGTGATGTGGAGGATGAAGGCGAGACCTTCTAAGCCTCCCCATCCCCTTCTTCCTGGATGGGCACAGTAGGCTCACGCAGTGTGCTGCGTGCGCCTTCCCCCTCACCATGCACGCTATGGCCACCTACCAGCGCTACCAAGCGCAGGCGCTGGCCCGGCTGCGCGAGGATGGTTCTGACCCAGGACTGAGCATGCGCTCCGCACCGCAACCGACTATGCTCTTACAAAAAAAAAAAAAAAAAAAAAAAAGTCGGCTGTGTGTGCCCTGGGAAGGACGATGATCACATCCGTGATCCAGGAATGCCACCTCAGGCTAAACCTGGTGATGTGCGTGACGTTGACAAAGTTCGCTTTCTTAACTCACCCATATCCCAGGCTGGCCTGTTCGGCGACACTGGCGGTGAATTCGCCCAGGAATTCACGCCGGTGATAGAGCAGTCGGAGGCGATGGGCGAGGTCTCTATCGGCGGGATTGTATGACCGCTCCCCCCCGCCGAGCCATCCACATCCACTGCTTTTTCGCCGAGGACGCCCGCCCGCAGCTTTGCTTCGCCGCCCCCGCCTGCGCCTCCGGCCACGCGGCTGCACCGAGCATCGCGCCGGCAACCAGCGTCCCCGGCCCAGGGCACCGCTAAGTTCGGTAAAACGGACCGCGAAGCGTCCCTCAGGCGGGCCATCTGGGGAGGAGGGAATTTGCTCTTTCCCCGCTGGAGGGCGGGGCACGTTATTTAAAGGCGTAAAAAAAAAAATAAATAAACGCCATCAAAATCCTCAGTGAAAGAGCACTTTTCCCCTCCTCCGGATGTGACAGCCCGAACACTGCCAGTCTGGGACGCTATGCCTTCCAGCTCGCAGGATCGGTGCATTTCGCCAATGGCTCATGGAGCACGAGAGAACGGTCTTCTTTCTCTCCACTCCCAGCCCCTCTCCTGGAGTTTGAGTGCGAGACGAGAACATCTCCTCTCCTGTGGGACCCCAGCGCTCCCCGGATGAGCCCACTCACTCCACGCTGCCCCGCCGCTGGCACGTCAGCGATCGTGCGGGTGGGACCATTTGCGGGGGCTCTGCCTGCCTGGTTAGCGCGGGCCAGCCCATCGCAATGGCTCATCCATACGACCAGACTCGGCTATGCGATTCAGTTCGCTAAACGGCCTCCCAGGTTCACGGGCGACCAGGGTCAGTCCTGCGTCCGCCCCTGTCTTGCGAGAGGAGATTGCTGTCCTCCTGGCGAAGGATGCAATCGAGCCGGCCCCCCAGCCGAGATGGAGCGCGGGTTTTACAGCCCGCACTTCATCGTGCCCCCCAAAAAAAAAAAAAAAAAAAAAAAAAGCGGCGGGCTATGGCTAATCCTATATCTGCACATTTTGAACCGCTGCCTTCACAGGCTGCGCTTCGGAATGCTTACGCAGATGCGCATCACGCGATGCGTTCGTCCTCAGGATTGGTTTGCAGCAATAGATCTGAAGGACGCGTATTTTCATATCTCCACACTTCCACGCCACCGGCAGTTTCTGCGGTTTGCGTTTGAAGGTCGAGCGTGGCAATACAAGGTCCTCCCCTTCGGGCTCTCTCTGTCTCCGCGAGTTTTCACCAAGCTCGCGGGGGGTGCCCTCGCGCCCCTTCGGCTCGCCGGCATCCGCACGCTCAATTATTTCGATGACTGGCTGATTTTTAGCCCACTCTCGGGAGCAATTTATTATGCACAGAGACAAGGTGCTCCGGCACCTCCGCCTGTTGGGGTTTCAGGTCAACTGAGAAAAGAGCAAGCTCGCCCCCGTGCAGAGCAACTCCTTTCTCGGGTTGGAGCTGGACTCGATCACTATGGAGGCGCGCCTCTCACGAGAGCGCGCCGAGGTAATGCTGAACTGTCTGAGAGAGTTCGACAGGGAAAAAAAGTGGTCTCCCTGAAATTATTTCAGAGGCTCCTGGGGCATATGGCATCCGTAGCTGCGGCCACGCCGCTCGGATTGCTCCATATGAGACCACTACAGCATTGGCTTCACGATCGGGTCCCAGACGCGCATGGCACGCGGGCCCACACCGAGTGACTGTCACTGCGCTGTGTCACCGCACCCGCACCCCCTGGAAAGGACCCCTCCTTCCTACAGGCCAGTGTGCCCCTAGGTCAGGCGTCCAGGCAGGCTGTCGTTTCGGCAGATGCCTCCAGTATGGGGTGGGGGGGCCGTGTGTAGCGGGCATGCTGCTGCGGACCTGTGGAGGGGAACCCAGCTGCATTGGCATATCAACTGCCTAGAGCTGTTGGCAGTGTTTCTCGCTCTGCGCCGCTTTTTACCGGTGCTGAGGGGGCAACACGTGCTGGTCAGGACGGACAGCATGGCCGCGGTAGCGTATTCCATCCGGATGGGGGGTATACGCTCCCGCTGCATGTCTCAGCTCGCTCGCCGTCTGCTCCTCTGGAGTCATACGCGGCTGAAGTCGCTGCTTGCTATTCACACCCCGGATGGGCTCAACCGTGCGGCCAACAGGCTCTCACGGCAGCTCCTTCCCCGGGAGAATGGCGACTCCACCCCGAGTCATGCGTAAGTATGCACTCCCCCCAGTGAGCCTACTCGCGCAGTTTCTGTGCAAGGTCAGGGAGGACGAGGGGCAGGTCTTGCTAGTTGCGCCCCTGGCCCAACCGGACCTGGATATCAGAACTCTCCCTCCTCGCGACGCCCCCCCTGGCGAGTCCCTTTGAGAGAGGACCTACTCTCTCAGGGACAGGGCACCATCTGGCACCCTCGCTTAGTTCTGTGGAACCTCCACGTGGGGTCCATAAGACGCGACGAGGAAGACTTAGGTAACCTACCGGTGGCGGTGGTTAATACCATCACTCAGGCTAGTGCACCCTCTACGAGGCATGCCTACGCCCTGGAGTGGAGTCTATTCACTGAGTGGTGCGCTTCTCGCCGAGAAGACCCCCGATCTTGCCAGATCAGTGTTGTGCTTTCTTTCCTTCAGGACAGGTGGAGCGAAGGCTGTCGCGCTCCACACTGAGGGTTTACGTGGCCACCATCTCCGCTCATCATGATGCGTGGATGGCGGCACCGTGGGGAGGCATAACCTCATCATCCAGTTCCTCAGAGGTGCGAGGCGGATGTTTTCCCCCACCCCCCTCTCATACCCTCTTGAGATCTCGCGGTAGTGCTACGAGCCTACGTGGGGATCCCTTCGAACCACTCGACTCAGTATCCTTGAGATTTCTGTCCTTGAAGACAGCTCTGCTGGTCGTGTTGGCATCGGTTAAGAGGGTTAGCTACCTGGAGGCATTTTCAGTCAGTGACTCGTGCCTAGAATTCGGGCCGGCCTACTCTCACGTTGTCCTGAGACCCCGGCCCGGCTATGTGCCCAAGGTTCCTACCACGCCGTTTAACAATCAGGTAGTGAGCCTGCAAGCGCTGCCCGCGGAGGAGGCAGACCCAGCCCTTTCATTGTTGTGTCCTGTTCGCGCTTTGCGAATATATGTGGACCACACTCAGAGCCTTAGATCCTCTGACCAGCTCTTGTCCATTACAGTGGTCGGCAGATGGGAAGTGCCGTATCTAAACAGAGGTTGGCCCACTGGATAGTGGATGCCATCTCCCTCGCCTTTGGGCCAGGGTAAGCCGTGTCCCCCGGGGGTGAGAGCGCACTCCATTACGGAGCATCGCATCCTCCTGGGCGTTAGCACGCGGCGCCTCTCTGACAGACATTTGTAGAGCTACGGGTTGGGTGACACCCAATACATTTGCAAGGTTACAATCTGCGAGTGGAGCCGGTTTCCTCAAGGGTATTAGGCAACCCTTGGTGATTGAGGAAACGATTCGGTTGAGGTGTCGAAACACGCTTGCTGCACCACTCTCCCTAACCTGGAGATACGTGCGCTTTTTCAGCTTTGTCAGTTTAGTTCCCCATTTCTTTGGCGAACCCTGCAGAGTTCCTCCGAGGCCCCCAGCACCTGACTCAGCGGAGGAGTCAGGTGTTGGCCCGTTACGTTGTCGGCATGCCCGCTGGTCAGCCCGCGTTCTGGGTATAGGTGCCTGCTATGTGTGATCCCCGCTGGCGATCCCATACGTTCACTCAGCCACGGTATAGTCCCCCCTTCTAGGGCAGGCTCGTGTCTTCCCTCCCCGCTAACCATCCTTATGCAAGGACTCCCCATCTCTGGGCTAGTCTATAGGTTGTCACCAGGTCTCCCCTCTGGGTAACAGGTGAGCTCCGCAGCGTCCTCCCTATCGGGACTGAACGCTTTCCCAACGTACTGTCGTATCAAAACCTATTTTACTGGGTTATTGCGACTCCCCGAAAAACATAACTGTTCTGAACAGGTAAGTCAGGGCCAGGGGACACGTTGGAAGACTGTGTCTCGGGGCGTTGTAGGTGCGCTCGCTCTACTGCGTGGCACACCCTTCGCCAGGGACGCAGTAAGGTTCTTTCGTTGTGGCGTTTTCCATAGATTTCCCCATAGTGGAAGTTTCCACATAGCATTGGAGTTCCCCATCCGAAGGGGAACGCTACGGTTACTAAAGTAACCCTTCGTTCCCCGAGGGGGGGAACGGAAATGCTATGTTCCTTCGCCACAACGATTGTCCCTTAGCTGTTGAGCGTGAAAGTCTCTTCAGCTAGAAAAGGATGTCGAGCATGGCACTGGCTGCGTCTTTATAGCATGACTGATTGTCATTGACGCCAGCTGTGCACGCTGACGCTGCCAACTCATTGGCATTTCATTGGCCCGTTTTTATACTCTTTCAGATGATTGGATTCTGACGAAATCCCCATAGTGGAAGTTTCCACATAGCATTTCCGTTCCCCCCCTCGGGGAACGAAGGGTTACTTTAGTAACCGTAGCGATATGTCACATATTACTGTTCATGCATTCATTTTCTTTTCCCTAGTCCCTTTATTAATCAGGGCTGACCACAGCAGAATGAACCACCAACTTATCCAGCATATGTTTTACACAGCAGATGCCCTTCCAGCCACAACCCAACACTGGGAAACACCCAAAACCTCCATTCACACACATACACTATGGCCAATTTAGCTCATTCAATTCACTTATGGCACATGTCTTTGGACTGTGAGGGAAACCGGAGCACACGGAGGAAACCCACGCCAACATGGGGAGAACATGCCAACTCCACACAGTAATGCCAACTGACCAGCCGGGGCTCGAGCCAGCGACCTTCTTGCTGTGAGGCGATCGTGCTACCCACTGCATCACCGTGATGCGTGATATTACTGTTTATTTACTGTTTATTATTACTGTGTGGTTCTAGGCTCTGCCCCTCTGTATTAGATTTGTTTCATCCCTGTCTGTTTTTAAATCTAGGTTGAAAACTTACCTCTTTGATTTGGCATTTTATCAATGAAAATTGTCAGTTTTAAGAAAAAAAAGAAAAAAAGAAAAAATGAAAATAGAGACAAAAGAAAGAATGCCTACACTGTTTTTTTTCCTTATTTTACAAAAGCACACACTTTTGTTGTGAAAAAAGTACACACCTAACAGATTTGATTGATGTATTCTGTACCATCAAAACTGAAGGTGCAATTTAAGTTCTTTTTGGTGTTATCAGGAGAAGACGCCTCAAAACACGTATACGCGGTCTTTGACCCTTGAGGGTTAAGATGGAATGGTTAGGAATTGGTAAAATCTAAGATAATATACGATTATAAGAATTTTGACTCATAATACTTTAACTCTGAGGTAACATTATCGCTTTCTGAATGTTTATGTCAACATTGTAACACTTTCTCCAATAGTTCTAGGAACTGTGAAAAAAGTTCTTCCAGTGCAAAAGACAAAATAAAAGTAAATATTGATTAACAGAATTTCCAAGTGTCTAACATTATTACAGCTTCAAATACAACAATAAAGCTTTCTAAACATAATGATTTAGAATGGATGGCAAAAAATGTTATGATGGCAAGGTAAATATTTGTCTGTTTCGTAGACATTGCTATTGTTTGAGTTTTTAAAGTTTTGAATAACAGGACATATGAATCATGTTTTAATGAAAATCAACATTCGCTTTCATTATTCTGAAGTATTTACCACTTTCAGAAATTGATGTTGAGACAACTTCGGAGAATGACTTTTGACTTTTGTCAAATTAAAATGCAAATTAAATGATCTGCATACTAATGGTTGGATGTTGTATACAGTACATTTAATTGAGTATTGTTTTCCAGTCAGGATAAGATCATGGATGGTTCCACGCTTTTGGGTGCACATGTACAGCAGGAGGACAGCAACAGACGCTTTCTGATCCTGACTTAACAACTTAACAAACACCCACTCTCTCTCACACACACACACACAGACACACGCACACAAACAAACACACATACAAACACACACACACACACACACACACATTAGACCATCAGCGAGATGCTAAAACACCCTCCTTTACCACTGAGGCCAAGGAGAGTCATGCATATCAGGGCTGATGCGAAAGAAGCGAAACAGCGAGAGTGCTTATTATCAGTTTGAAATTACTCTAATGAAGGGGAAAGTGGTTTCCAAATGATGCTGTCCTCTCTGCAAAGGTTAAACTGATGATGAGGTCCTTCCACTGCACAGTATTATTAATTCCAGTATTACGATAATGTGTTGATGTGCGAATTTATTTGGTTTTCCAACAATGCCTACATTTGTACTAATATAGTGACTGATGTGTCCATTGGGGTCTCTGAATCTGGCTATTTTAATAAACTCATAAGAATAAGAAATACAAGATGATAATGCACTAATACAGTAGTCCCCAACCTTTTTATCGCTGCAGACCAGTCAATACTTGACAATTTTACTGCAGCCTGGGGCAGCGGGGGGTGGGGGGTGGGGGATGGGGGTGCTAGGTGACCATCAACCGTTTTATCAGAGTATGACAAGCTGACAAAACATTGCAGCAACTCTGATACAAGTTTTATTATTTATTTTTATTTTTATTTAAAATTTAAAAGCACGGTAGTGTTTCGGTGTTCTGTGTTTGTCTGAGATAATTAGTCTATCAAAATGTGTATATTCCATACAAAATATGAAGCTGATTCATGGCATTCTCAAGATGTTTTTAACTGGTTGTGCCTGGCCACCATCATTTGTGATCTCCAGCAGTTGATCTTCTTCTTGCACAGGTATGCTGGATTCACCTGATTTGTTGACGCCGGGTTGGGGATCTATTCCTTGGCAGTCCATGCAGGGGTTGAGGGTTAAGATGGAATGGTTAGGAATTGGTAAAATCTAAGATAATATAAGATTATAAGAATTTTGACTCATAATACTTCAACTCTGAGGTAACATTATCGCTTTCTGAATGTTTATGTCAACATTGTAACACTTTCTCCAATAGTTCTAGAAGCTGTGAAAAAAGTTCTTCCAGTGCAAAAGACCCAAATAAAAGTAAATATTGGTTAACAGAATTTCCAAGTGTCCAACATTATTACAGCTTCAAATACAACAACAGTAAAGCTTTCTAAACATGTTAATTTAGAATGGATGGCAAAAACTGTTATGATGGCAAGGTAAATATTTGTCTGTTTCGTAGACATTGCTATTGTTTGAGTTTTTAAAGTTTTGAATAACAGGACATATGAATCATGTTTTAATGAAAATCAACATTAGCTTTTATTATTCTGAAGTATTTACCACTTTCAGAAATTGATGTTGAGACAACTTTGGAGAATGACTTTTGACTTTTGTCAAATTAAAATGCAAATTAAATGATCTGCATACTAATGGTTGGATGTTGTATACAGTACATTTAATTGAGTATTGTTTTTCAGTCATTCCTTGGCAGTCCATGCATCCTTCACTAGGCCTTTTCCTTTTCGCACAGAAACTATCCAAAGACGTCTGTTTCTAACTCATTTTGCTAACGTTAGCATGTGGGTTACATTTTGGTGCTCAAGTGACTGACAAGAAACTGAGAGAATACTGTAATTTTTTAAAATAAAAGATTTTTCAAAATAAAAGATTGTTCAGACTAATAAATAAAACTGAAGTAATTATTGATTCCTTGTGCGGTCCAGTACCAATTCATCCAAGGATCCAAGGACCAGTACTGGTCCGTGGCCTGGGGGTTGGGGACTACTGCATTAATTAATTCAAACTGTAGAACTGGTGACAGAGATTGAAAATCTTCCATGGCCTGTACAGTCACCAGATGTAAATATTATTGAGCCACTTTGAGGTGTTTTTTTTTTTTTTTGAGATAAAAAAATATTACTTTACAAAAATAAATAAATAGATACAGCCCACTTGTCAACTACCCATATATATATATATATATATATATATATATATATATATATATATATATATATATATATATATATATATATATATATATATATATATATATATATGTATGTCTTTACAATACTTTTTTTCTTAATGTTTTCAACACCCTTTTCATCTTTGCCCCAAACATACATTGCATAAGTATACTTGTACATATGCATATATTTTCACCCCTTTGTTTTTTTTTATCCGGTTATGATTGTTATTTAATTAGTTCGCAATTTGTCAAAATGTATACAGTGCATTCTATTAACATTAAATATTTGATGTAGTATTTTACACAATTTAAAAAATATGCAATATGTATCAGTGTTTCAAAAATAACATTTGATACAGTGCATTTATTTCTGCAGTCTGTCATTAATGATTTTATTAAGATCTTTCAGACTTACCCAAAGAAAGTGTATATATAGAGAGTCTCTGCTATGAGTCACATCACCAGCAAGTGAATGCCAGTGAATGGCATCACTAACCATAAAGGTAAGATGCGGTCGAAAACAGTTTACTTTATAAACTTACTCTGTAATTACTTAAAACATATACCCATTGTTCCATGTAGTTATGGAGTAAGGCGTACGATCTACAGGCTGTTATTCAAAGCAATACCTGTTACCCTATTGTTCTATGCAGTTACAGGTCATGTGCAATAAATAGACACAAACTGATAGACTTGACTCTGAAACATTTAGTCTCAAACCGATTTAAAGAATTGTATTATTAATTTAAAGCCTCCTGTTGAAATAATGTTTTTATTCTTATTTTGTCTTTATTCTTGTCTTTCTTGTTTCCTCTTTTTGCTGTTAATTTTTTTTCATAATGTTAGTGCATAATGCATCAAACTAATTAAACTACCCGAAGTCCATGCAAAACCTTAAAATTTATAATAATATTAATAATAATAATAATCATGATAATAATTTCTATGAACATATGTAATGAAAGTTTATGGATTTCTAAAAGTTGAAAATTTTTTTTAAAAAAATACAGTACAACAATAATAAGCAGTAATCCATACATATCCATGGATGGACCAATGTCTTTTGAAGTGAAATTTTTAAACCTATAAACCACTGATTTCTGTTATCTGATGCAAGCACATTTATGGTGTGTCAGGTTTGCAAATTGAGACCTGATGTAAGTGTGGAAAATATGTGGAAATGTTCCCAGTTACCTACTCCCAAACATAAGATAGTTTCTTAACAGTGTGGTTTATATATAAATCTAAGACTAAAGTCTGATCAGAATCAGAAGCAATCAGAAAATCTATTAGTGAGCGCATAGCATGAAGCTAATGTTAATGTTACTCAACTTGCCCATTACCTCTAGTCTGTTTTTTGTGAAACAGAATTTCAATCTGAACGAGAAATTCCTTAAATACCATTCATGCTGATCATGCACTAACACTAGCATAAGCACAACCCTGATCATAACTTCAGAGATTTAGAATAAAATCTGATTATCCTGAAAAATCTGAATTTCAGTTGTCTATGACCAGTACAAAGAGGTAAATCTCCTTTTTTTCACAATGCATTTAGGTTTAATTGAGCAATTCAACTGCTCTTTTGAACCAGTGCTACAAGCTAATTAGACTGACCTTTGGAGTGAGATACCTGATAAGTGTGAGGAAAGAGCTGTTTTACAGCACTTGTTCATCACACACACATACACGCACACGCACACACACACACACACACACAAAGAATTTGTGTGTTAAATTGTTAAATGTTGTCAGGATTATGGTTTCATATATATTTTTTTTGTGTTGTAGTTTTATTCTTTTTCCCTGCCATGTGTTAGATAGATAGATATTGGCACAAGGTAGGTCCAGCGCAGCATTGTCAGTTGCATACTCTTCACCGTACCTTGTCGTGGACCCTGATTCACATGTTCAATAAATGTAACTACACATTGTGATGATCTGTGATTGGCTAGCTTGGTATAGCTGTGCATGTTAGCTGAGTGGAAAGGCATGGGAACAGTCCCGTTGACAAGCTCCAAATGAATACTTTTGTTTTGTGTTTATTTTATCTATCATGAATGTGAGTTTGAACTACTGTTACAGTATCATCTCATGCATTTCTGGTGTAATTTTAAAACATTTGCATTGTAACAACGCAGTGGAATAGAGAAATGATTTTGAGATATTGAGCTTCAAAGTTTTTGCATTCCATAGCAAACAGTATGTGTGTAACATTTTTTTAAAAATAAAAAGTCTTAAAATGTAAACAACAAAAACACCACATAATGTAAATAAGTTGTAATCTAATAGAAATATGTCAATAACTCAATTTTGACAAAAATGTCAGATAGAATCTTATAATTCCAAGGCAGTACCGCCGCTCCCTATATGCCAATAATATCCAGCTGCAGAACCACACACGTTTCAGGCACACTCAATCCAGAACACACGATCTAGGCAAACCATATATGGTTACGACGGGATGTTAATGTTATTAACGTATTCACGGACATCATCATTAATATCAATATATTATCAATATATTGTTAATAAATATTGTACACAATAAACAATAGTGTTTTCATTTTCTGATGACCTGAATCAGTTATTATTATCTGACTATTATTATCTGACTATTATCTGATATTATTATACTAACTGTGCCCTCCCTCTCTCTCTCTCTCTCTCTCTCTCTCTCAAAAAATAAAAATAAAAAATAAAAAATAAAAAATAATTTCTACTAATGTTTTGCTTCTTAGACTCTTACACACTTGAAACTTGTCTATAGCGCTTGTTCACTGCTGCTCTTATAGTTGTGTAAATTGCTTCCTTGTCCTCATTTGTAAGTCGCTTTGGATAAAAGCGTCTGCTAAATGACTAAATGTAAATGTAAATGAGTCAATATAGCAGATACTCGATTGATGACCTTGCTAAACGATCTAAATTGGACAGGTTTTATTTATATAATGGATTAATTTATAATGGAGGAAATAATAGTAAGTTAATATAGGCTATAATAATATAATAATAGGCTATCTTTATATGCAATAAAAATCTTTTTACATGTAAAAAATGTATAACACTATATTAATATTTTACTCAAGCGATTAAGAGAATTATTAGTAAGTAATATATTGTTTTTAATCCATAAAGTACTGGTAATTTGTTGTATTCATAGTTGCAACCAATTTAGCAATACAAACATTCATTTATTAATTTTCTTTTCAGCTTAGTCCCTTTATTAAAAATCAAACCAGGGACCTTCTTGCTGTGAGGCGACAGCACTACCTACTGCGCCACTGCATTGCCCACAATAAAAACAAATTAACTGTTAATTAAAAACACTTGCTACAGTTTAGTAAAATATAGTAGTTTATAATCAGATAATCAGTTAAGATAATCAGTTTATAACTATATTATATATTGTTGAAATAATTAACTACTAATTAATTTTAATGTGACACATTATTGTTTGCTTTTTATATTTTACAACAAAAACGATTTTAACCAAGTATGATAATATTAAGATCCTGAGTTAGTTAATTACTTAATCTGTCAATTAGAGTGTCTGTTGTGTTTTCTTTGTGTACGTGGACATGTGGATAAAGTCATAAGTGTTTAACCAATTATTTGTATTTACATCATTTAAATTCAGAAACTGCAGAGATGTTAAAATGATCGTTACGAAATAATAATGATATATTACTGAAATGGGAAACCCTAATTGTGAAATTCCATAGGTGGCGATAATGCTCCTAAGGAGTTACTTATTTCCCATATTTGGTTTGCCTAAATCCTGTGTGCTAGATTGTGTGTGCCTGAAAAGTGTGTGGTTCTGCGGGTCTGCAACTGGCAGAGTACACAGGCTGCGTAGGACCTCAACTCCAGAGGGGGGAACCATCTCGGTTTCACAAAATATTTATTTCATAATATATGACATAAACTGAGTATAAATAAAATATATATTGACAATATGTTGTTAAATAGATTATTAATAGATTTTATGACGAACGCAAAAACAAACATGTGATGTAATTTTTTTTCCGTTTTTTCCGCATAGGTGCGTACGTACGGTGCTGCCCGGTCCACTTATCTTTGCGGCTGCTTGCAGCATATTAATATAATGGATGCAAGTTGCAGTTCTATGCCTGGGAAAAGACAACAGCAGGCTGGAGCCGAGAAGAGGAAAAAAGTACAAGATGAATCGCGTGCATCACTTTCAGGTAACTTATGTCCATGAATCTGGAAAACATATTTTTGCTCAAGTAAATTAGTGAGGCTAACGTTTAACTTCACCACAACTGCACAAATCTGCCTTGTTTGTTGCCGTTTACGTTCAGTTTCTCCCATGTTGCTGATAAATACACAAACTCAATTGCAGTTGTTTATTGTTTTGTCTATTTCTGTACATTTCTTATTGCTGCTGTTGTTATAGCTTGTGTCACAGCAATGACAGTAAAGTCTCTTGTATTTACATGGGTGGATTGGTGTATTTTTAATAGGTTGTTTTTTTCTTTTAACAATATAAATATGAAATAATACAATACAATATGAAATAACAAATCTGACTCATTCTGTGATTTCTGAAAAATCAATCATATAAAATAAGTCAAATTACTGCCACAGGCCATAAACAATTTTATGGCATTAATTGATTAATGATACTTTTTTTCTGAATGTTAAAGTTTTTGTTTAAAAATACACTCATTAATTCCTAAAAAACACAAATGTATTTGATTTATACTGACAGCAAGGGTCAACTTTTGTAACCATAGATTATAGTGGAAGTTAAATCCACATGTTGGTTGTAGTTTAGACACATTATGAAGAGTGCTTGACTAACCCATTGTTTTAATGGTATGTCGTGAGTTTTACTTTAAATTACTAATTTCCTCTGTATTGTACATGGAGGTTCAAAGCTGAAATTTGTCACAAAAGAAGATGAAGTGGCATGACCAGCTCTCCTCCAGAGACACCAGCAGCTGCACAGGTACAAACACAGGGTGCAGCACTGAGGACCGTCCATCTCTACAGGTACAGAGAGCGTTTTGTTCCTTACCTTTTGTAAATGTTTATTTTTATCAGTGTTTATTTTAGTGTAAACTATTATTTTTAATGTAAATATTTGAATGTTTAAGTGTAATTTTGAGTCTTTAAATGCATATTCATGTATATAAATAAATGTTTAAATATATATGTTTGTGTTTTTGTTCCTCTGTGGGGGCACCACAGTACAATTTCGCATAGGGCCAGCAGCGGCCCTGTTCCAAGGTGATAAATTGACATATAAGTGAAGTGATTTATTGCAGAGCAACAGAGAAGAATAAATGATCACAATGGTGTCAGCTATGTTTAGGGGATGTTTTGTGGGGTACAGTGACCTACTAAATATAAAGTATAAACTGGGCTTAACTATAACATGTCACGGTCAGTGGGTGGGGAAAAAGGAGCGAGGACCCAAGTGCAGAGTAAAGGGTATTTATTTATAATGAAATAAAAGGCAAAAACAGCAAAACAAACTACCCAGAGGGGGAAAACATTAACAAAACAAATAAACAATCAAGACAAACTAGACTGGGCAGGCTGGCAGCGATCAGAACTGGAACACATCAGGACAAGGTGACATACAACGACGAACTGGCACAGGACAGCAGACATGAGGAGAATATAAGCAGAAGTAAAATTAACAAACAGATGAACAATTAACAAATAATAGGTTAACAAGGAGGGTGGGACTAGACAATAGACGGGAAAGCACATGACACAGAGACTAGAACACGCAGCCAATGAGAGAACTCAACCATGTGTTCGTATGATAAGACAAACACAACACTGGAGCACACAAAAGCACACAGCCACAATGTAAACACCAAGCCACGTGCTTAGACAGACGCAAGACACGAGCACACGATAGATAAAAAAAATAAAAAAAAACAACACACACACCTTACCCTGCGCTCACACATATGCAACGCGCATGTTTCATCTCAGCGCCAACCAAAATTTAAACCAACTAGACTGAGACGCTGAGAATGAAACAGCGCGATGCAGACAGAACAAAACACAAACACGAGTACAAAAGCGCACGTCCCAGGCACGCACAGACCCCGCATCAAGCAGGAGTGCACGGTCTGCGCGCACCCACGACGGCGCGCACATACAGAGACACACACAATGACAGAAACAGGACAAGACAGAGCTAGTGTCCGGACTCTGCCACCAAAACAAGAATTTACAAGACCAGAGTGGCAGAACCCTGACACTAGCCCCTGCAAAAGGGTCGCCACCTGGGAGGCTGGAAACCAGGGAGGAGCAGGAGAGACAATCCAGGGTGGATTCAGTGGGTCAGGGGCCCTGGCAGTGAACCAGGGTGGAGCCAGAGGGTCCGTCCAGGGTGGCAGAGGCACGCTTCAAGGAGGAGCAGGAGGGACGACCCATGGAGGATCGGCCTGGAACATCAAGGCAGGAGGTCTGAGGGGAGCCGGCTGAGCTGGAGGCCTGTGGGGAGCCGGCTGGGTTGGAGGCAGGTGAACAAGAGACCTGAGGGGAGCTGGCTGAGCTGGAGCCAGCTGAACAGGAGGCCTGAGGGGAGCCAGCTGGACTGAAGGCCTGTCAGGTGCTGACTGAACTGGAGAATTGTGGGGAGCTGGCTGGACAGGAGGCCTGAGGGGAGCCGGCTGAACTGGAGGCCTGTGGGGAGCCGGCAGGGCTGAAGCCGGCAGGACTGGAGGCCTGTGGGGAGCCAGCTGGGCTGAAGGCCTGTGGCCTCCAGGAGATCTTCAGCAAAGATGCCGAAGGGGCAATGGTTCTGCTTGTGAGGCAGTCCTCTAGCTAGGGGCTGGTCTTTGGGTTCTTCTTGCTGGTAGAGAGCTGGGGGCAGAAATAAACCCATTTCTGCTGAGTCTTCTTGTGGCCAGTTCATACGGTCACGGTCAGTGGGTGGGGAAAAAGGAACGAGGACTCAAGTTCAGAGTAAAGGGTATTTATTTATAATGAAATAAAATAAAAGGCAAAAACAGCAAAACAAACTACCCCGAGGGGGAAAACATTAATAAAACAAATAAACAATCAAGACAAACTAGGCTGGGCAGGCTGGCAGGGATCAGGACTGGAACACATCAGGACAAGGTGACATACGATGACGAACTGGCACAGGACAGCAGACATGAGGAGAATATAAGCAGAAGTAAATTAACACACAAACAGATGAACATAATTAACTAATAATGGGCTAACAAGGAGGGTGGGACTAGACAATAGACAGGAGAGCACATGATACAAAGAAACAACACAAGCCATGTGCTCACATAAAACCAGACTAGTGGCCCGCTTCTACTGAGTAGTTCGGTTTGGTATGCTTTTATGGCCGTTTCCACTGTCAAAATGCGTACCGAACCGTACCGTACCACTTTTTCGCACCCTTTCGAAAGGGTATCAAACACAAGAAAGGGTACCAAAAGGCGGAGCTAGATGCGCAGCTGAACGCTATTGGTTTACAGAGATATGTCATTTGTTTACGCAATAAGCCAGAATGAAAACAAAAAACCCACCATGTTTAAAATACACACAGCCGAGAGATTACAGCGGAATTATATATACATATAATAATGAGCCATAGTCGATCCGGGCTCAAACAATCCTTGTCGTCGTCATGATGAACAGCCACAAAGCCAAGAAGAAGAGCAGATTTACCCTGTGCCCCGTAGTTTTTTACGAGCCAGTCTGAGGCGCGAGCGGTTTCGCTTTCTTGCTAGCGCTCGCGCGCGTCTAACATTATATTTGAAATAACAAACTTCTTGAGATGATGATAATTACGTGTGCTTGAATATTGACGTGCTTTTGAAACCCGATCCTGTCAGACACTGACAAACGCGAGAGTGAAGTGTGAATACATGAACAAAATGCCATGTATAACTAACTTATTATCTTCACCTTTTGGACTAATATGAACTCAGAATGACGGAATTACTCTCTAACAGAGGCTACATGTGCTGCTGAAGATTACAGACACAGATAAGAGGTTTTCACTGACTGTTGGGCTATATTTTGTGTTGTTTTGAACCTAAATACTGACGAAATGTCTGCTATATGTAGTTCTTCTGTAGTAGGTAACATATCGGAGACTGTAAGGGGCTGTATGTGTTTATATATGTTCATTTATTTAGTTATTTAATATAATTACAGACGTTACAGTAGGCTGTTTCGCACTGTCATTGATCTGCAGTTATAATCAACTCATGGTCATTGAAAAGTTAGTAATAAACATTTCTACTCAAGTATTTATGTGTATGAAGCATCTGTTTTGTGAGAAGTGCTTTTCATATGATATGTAAGTGACCTGTACAGCTTTATTGTAGACATTTCCTCGAGCGAGAATGACATTGACTGAAACTTTCTGTCATACACCACGCCCACCAAAAGGGTACCCTTGTTAGTGGAAATGCAAGCCTGATAAAGGTGACCCGTACCAAACCGAACCATACCGTACCAGTCAGTGGAAACGAGCCATAAAGTATAAGAAGGAGAGATGAACGCATCAGATACAGATGCAAATGTCAGGACTAGCTATGGTAAGACCAGCCAGGGATGCCGAGAGTTCCTTGAAGGTCTATCATTAATATTAACTGGTGGTTGATTGGAGATGATGGGCTAGAAGGCTTAGGTTCAGTCCTTGAAAGCCACAGTGCTGAAGTAGTGTTTGGCTGTAGACCGACATGTACGTGTATTCTCACAGAGATTTGGTCCAACTTTAATCAAATATACCTGAACAGACTAAGCAAGGTCTGAGTGTTACTACAGAGCTATAGGCAGGTGAGTTTTAATCAAGACCAGATCAAAAATCTGCACATTTCTGAAAGGACTGTGTAAGTTATATTTGGGATTTGAACTGTTCTTGGAAAGATGTGAACTTTGAATTGAAACAATAGACCTGCTGCATATTGGAAAAATGGCTCTAGTTTTCTTTGTTCCCTGACACTAAAGCTAGTTTCCATAATCACTAATTGATTTCACATGTGTTTCATTTTGTTTGCTTTTTTTCTGCTCAGTGTATTTATGCCCTTGGTTTGTGTTAGTTCCCTCTCCAATACAATATTTCTGATTTCAGTTTCCTTGTCCTGGTTTTCTTATAAAATGTTTACATACATGTGTACCACAACCTACATTACTAGATATTTCTACTGTGAAATGTAGATATACAATTTATTAAAAAGAAAAACAAAATCTATTAAATATTGCACTACTATGTTACATTACTCATCCTTTTTACAACAATGAAAGAGGATGGTTAAGTTCAACATATCTCACAAGGCATGACACCAATTTGAGGTATTGAAAAAAAAGATTACAATATACCTCATAAAATAGCATGTAATGATGTTTGGAATTTTATGGCCCCCAAGGTACAGATTAGGGAAACTTTTAAAAGCAGTACATTGGTTAGTTGTTCAAATAAAAATGAGAATTTATGTTGCACTTGAAAAATAATGCAATGAATGTAACTGTATTATTTTACTTCACCATGAATCTGAAGTATTTTACTCTATCAAGACACACATCCACTTGAAATGGTCCTGAAATTACAACCAAAAAAAATATAGGGAGGTGTCATTCTTTGAGAACTGATTGAATCATTGGAAGATAAGTGTTGCTAACAAAATAAAATAAGATTTATGAATGGATGAAATGAGACATGACCTGATAGCCCCTGCAGACATTTTAATGTGACCAGAATTAAAGAAAAATCCTTTCGAGGGGCGATAGAAGGTTATGATATTTGATTAAAGATTTTGAGGAAAAAATATTTTTTACAAAATAATTAATTGCACAGATATTTACACATTGCTTATAACAAACAGTGCATATAAAATAAGAAGATTATATATTTATATATATTATTTTATTCAGATTTTAAGTGCATCATTATTTTCTCACTTTTTCTTTTTGTGAAATAATGCATTTTTGCCCTTCATATCTTATGACAAATATGTGATGTAATGTGTATTTATATACTGCATTTATCGTGTATGGCCACACACCCAAAGCACTTCACAATCATGATGGGGGGGGTCCCTCCATACCACCACCAGTGTGCAGCATCCACTTG
The DNA here is from genome assembly GCF_903798145.1 of Danio aesculapii. NCBI lineage: Eukaryota > Metazoa > Chordata > Actinopteri > Cypriniformes > Danionidae > Danio > Danio aesculapii. The sequence continues at coordinate 28,454,354 of NC_079435.1, read as the reverse complement.
GATGATGCAACGGCAGCCACAAGATAACGGAGCCAGTGCACTCACTCTACACTAGCTTTTGGTGAAGTGGGAAGACAGTGATAGAGCCAATTTGGTGGATGGGGATGATTGTGTGGCCAGGATCAGTAAAGACGGGAAAGGAAGGGAATTTGGCCAGGACACCGGGGTTACACCCCTACTCTTTACAAGAAGTGCCATGGGACTTTTAATGACACCAGAGAGTCAGAACCTCAGTTTAACATCTAATAAAAAAAGAGAGCACTTATTGACAGTACAGTGTCCTCTTCACTTTACTGGGGCATTAGGACTCAAACAGACTGCAGGTTAAGTGCCCTCTGCTGGCCGCACTATCACCACTTCCAAAAGTAACCTACTGTATTTTTCCTATGTGGCCTCCTGTCTATGTACTGACCAGGCTCAGCCCTTCTTAGCTTCAGTGAGTAACTTGTTTTTGGGCTGCAGGGTGATATGGCTGTGGCTACAAATGTGCAGCATATATTTGAAACAAATGCTTTTGAATATTAGACTGGACATGTATTTCCTGTCACATTTGATCAGTTTAATGTGCCTTTGCCGACGAAAAGTATTAGTTTATTTCACAGATAATGAGATGTGATAGGAAAGGTTTTTGAATGTACAGTATTTGTCAGTTCAATCATTGGTCCTTATCCAGAATCAATGAGAACAGCATGGAGACGGTCAGCAGCTGCATTCAATCATAATGATTGGTCAGGTAAACAAACACTTTCTACAGGGATTTTGCTTATTAGCCAGCCAAACTTGCTTACACCTGGGGCCCATTTCAGAAAGGAGGTTAAGTGAAAACTCAAAGTATTTACTACATATATATATATATATATATATATATATATATATATTTTGTTTTTTTATTTTTTATTTTTTTGTCTTTAGTATAACTATGTTAGTCTTACAGTTATCTATAAGCTAGTGTTCTCCAAACCAGTAACAAATTTTGCATTACAAGATTCAAAACATTCAAAGCTTTAGGTTTGTCACTTCCAGCAAAATGAACCTATAATACCAAATACTTCAGTTTCTTCAAATTAAATCTGTTACACACAGTGTCCAATTTTTTGGTAAATAGTACCATATGCAGTTGAGATAGATACAGTGCAAATATAATTTCATTTTAATGTTACGTGAACCATGCAGGTACTATGGCATGGCAGAGCAGATCACATGCAGTAGGTATGGGCCAAAAATTGTATCAGACAGATTTTAATTACATATAGAGTTGTATTTTAAAGCCGAAATGCTAAGTTAGAATCAGTATTACTATTATAGACTGTAGCTGTCATGCAGTAAGTCAGATGTGCTAGAGCTCAACATCCTTGACTGGCAGAGTCGTGACATAAATGAAATGCTATTGGCTGCTTTTGGAAAAGGGAGAGGAGCTACTTTATGTCCTGTTCTACCTTCCTGTTTCAGTTGAGATTACATCAAATGCTGAATAAAAATGCACATTTCAAAGCACTCCATGGGACCTTTAAGACATTTGAACACTAAACACTAGTTTTCAGTTATCTGAAATTGTTCACATTTTCCAGATCCCCTTCACTCCTGTATTTTGCATTGTCCATTTGTGATCTTCTCAACAATGGCATCTTAATATCAGACATAAACACAGTCCACGCATATGTGCACATAGTTTTTTATCCAGGGCTGAGTGATAATCAGACAGGCCCATCTCTCAGTGGTGCAAATTAACAATTCTTTAACAGACAGTATCTCGTTACGCATGCACACACACTGGCCATATCACAGGCCATATCACACAGCATAAATACACATGTATGTTCTAGCAGGGGATTGAAGATAAATTGATGGTATGTTGTTGTCTTCTTGCATATTGCATAAGATTTTTTCACCCCCAATTCCCCACCAACCCCAATTTTCTCTTGTACAATTTCTAATTAGACGTATATTAATAACCTTCCTATCCTCTTCTACTTCAGTGTTGCCTCTCAAATGCTATTAGCACTGCTCTTTCTTCCTCACCAGACTGGCAGCAATTGTGTAATCTATACATTTCGTTATTGGCAACAGAAAATCTTGTCAAGTATGTGTTGAGGTACAGTAGATTATAAAAATGAAAACTGACAAAAAAAGACAGGAGATGGATTATAGAAAACCAGATTCATTTGACCAAATTAAGAGAATGTCTGTCAGATAACTGTAATTAAACTTCAAAATAAACACTTGCCAGGAAAATTTGTTTTGGTGAGTAAATATCATTGTCTTTCTGTTTCAATATTGTTTTATTTTTTTTGTTATTATTATTTAAATATCTGTTGTATACACTATGGTTACCAAACCGGAAGACATTGTCACGATGTTGTATTTCAACACATTAGTCAGAATATTGTCATCAAACTGTCAGTAGAACACAGATTTACACAAGTGCAAGCTTGGGTGAGAGAAAGTTTATTAATGTTCAGAAAAACCCTTGAAAAGGAAAAACCATAACAATCCGGGAGCTTGCAGAGAGGGAAAAAATAAAACAAAAAGCTGCATGAAAAAACTCCCAGAAGAGGGTAGGAGCAGAGGGAACAAGGCATGAATACTGTACATGTTTAACCCTAGAGACATGATAGGTAGGGTGTACCCGACCAAGCATAGGAGGAAGCTTGAGTCGTATCGCCTCCAGACTCAGGACCTTTGTGATCTGGTATGGGCCAATGAACCTGGGTGCCAACTTGCATGAGGCTACCCGGAGAGAAAGGTCCTTGGTAGAAACCCATACTTTTTGACCACACCTATAATGGGGAGCAGGAGTCCGGTGATGATCAGCCGCTGCTTTGGTCCGTCTATTAGCCCGGGCCATGGCTTCCCTGGGTCTCCTCCATGTGCGTCGACATGGCTGGATGAAAGCACAGGCAGACGGGACTACCACTTTGCGTTCTTCTGTGGGAAACAAAGGAGGTTGGAACCTTATGGAGCATTGAAAGCACTGACATACCTCTGGCAGATGACGGAAGGGACTTATGGGTGTACACAACCCCAAGATAGTTGTTGACAAGAAGAGCCAGGATTGTGGAACGACAGGCAGCAGAGAGTAGGTTCCAAATCCTGGTTTGCCCGCTCTGTCTGCTCATTGGTCTGAGAATGAAATCCTGATGACAGACTCGAAGGAGGCCATGAGGATTAAGGGTCGATGGAGGGAATTCGGCCAGGACACTAGTAAGAACCGGTAACCGGTAAGTACCAGTAAGACCCGGTAGTCAAAAGTGTCCCGTAGGGGTAAGGGGGATACCTGCTCTTAATAGTGATGTCATTAAGCCCTCAGTAATCGATACAGGGACACAAGGAGCCATCCATTTTTTGACAAAGAAGTACCTGGCACCTGCAGGAGAAGAGGGGGGTCGGATGACACTGGCTTTGAGGGACTCACTAATATACCTGTCCATGGCCTCTCTCTCAAGAGCAGAAAGGAAAAAAAAACAAACGACTCTTGGGCAGACAAGTGTCTGGAAGGAGTTCTATGGCACAATCGTAAGGAATATGTGGAGGCAAAGAAGAGGCCTGAGACTCTCTGAACACCTGCCGCAGGTTGAGGTACTCCGCCAGCACCCCAGTCAGATCAGCTGCTTCTACTTGTAAGACAGGACACACAGACACAGGAAAAGCAGCAGGACCCAGACACGAAGCAAGACAATGCTGACTCCAAGAAAAAACTGAATTAGAAACTCATGATGATTGCCCGAGACATTGAGATGGAGAGGGGCGGTGGTATGAGATACAGTGGTGATAAGGGTGCCATTGAGGGAACGAACAGGGATAAGATTGGAAAGAAGAAGAGCAGGGATTCCCCACAAGGTAGATAAAGAACTATCCATAAAATTCCGGCTCCGGAATCAACCAGGGCCGAACCTAAATCTAAAGAGTCACCAAATTGGACTGATACTGGAAGAACAGTACGACAGGAGGGGGGATGCAATAAAAGGGTAGCGCTCACCAGGATCCCCCTCTTCACTGGGGAGCCACTGATTTTAACGAACAAGTCTCCGCAAAATGTCCTGGTTTGCCACAGTAGAAACAAACACCCTGGATAAAGCGTTGTTATTTTTGTTGAGGAGTCAGCCGAAGACGCCCCACCTGCATAGGCTCTGGACCCAACAAACTGGTTTAGCGGCCTCAGGAGCAGCAGGAGATTTGTCCTCCTTCCTCCAGGACATTGACGACAGTGGAGTAGATGTCCCTCTACCCACATGGCCATATTGATCAAGTCGTCGAAATCTTGGGGAAGGTCGATAGCGGCCAACTCATCCTGGATCTCCTCCTCCAGCCCCGCATGAAACATGGACCTGCAGGCTCCTTGATTCGAGTCACAGGAAGATGCCAGAGTCTTAAATTGGATGGCATACTCTGTGACTGACCAGCCTGCCAGGCACTAACGAGCCAACTGGACAGCTGCCTCCACACACCGAGCGAATGTGTCAAACAATATCACCATCTCTTGTCTGAAATCTTCGAATGAGGCGAAACAAGGAGCTTGAGTCTCCCAGACCGAAGATCCCCAATGATGAGCCTTGCCTGTGAGCAGCGTCGGAACATAGGCCACCTTAGTTAAAGGGGCACAGCTTAAAGCAAAGATTTTTTTTTTGTGTGTGTGTGTGTGTGAATCTATGTGTCGTGAGCACAGAGCTTTCACAATCCATGTAAGCTCAGTTGATCTGAATGAGATGTGGAGTTACTGAGTTTAATTTGTTAGAAACTGATTCAGATTAACCTAGTTTTAAACTGACAGAGTGTGTCTGCCTCCTGAACTGTGTTAAGAAGTCTGTTCCAAAGTTTAGGAGCCAGATATGAGCAAGATTTACTGCCTGCTGTTGATTTTGATATTCTGGTAATAATCAATTGTCCATAATTAATTGAGAGTAGTCAAATAAAATTGGAAAAAAATATATACAATATTTTATAGGGAGTCAATGCAATGATGAAAGAACTGGAGTAATGTGATCAGATTTTTTTTTGTTCTAGAAAGCACGCTAAGAGCTGCATGTGAACCAACAGAAGTTTGTTAATTAGGCCTACAACGCAACCAGCTAGTAACACATTAATATAGTCTAACCGAGACACCACAAATAAGAATCTCAACTGATAAATTTAGTTGGAAAACATTGTTTGGTCAGTTGGTGTCACAGTGGGTAGCACGATCGCCTCACAGCAAGAAGGTCGCTGGTTCAAGCCTCTGCTGGGTCAGTTGGCATTTCTGTGTGAGTTTGCATGTTCTCCCTGTGTTCGCGTGGGTTTCCTCCAGGTGCTTCGGTTTCCCCCACAGTCCAAAGACATGGGTTATAAGTAAATTGGGTAAGCTAAATTGACTGTAGTGTATGTGTGTGAATGTGAATGTGAGAGTGTACGGGTGTGTCCCAGTGATTGGTTGCAATTGGAAGGGCATCCGCTGCATAAATCATTTGCTAGATAAGTTGCCCGTTCATTCCACTGTGACAACCCCAGATCAATAAAGGGACTAAGCTGAAAAGAATTTGAATGAATGAATGAATGTTTGGTCAGTTGTCGGATGAATGGCCAGTTGGTAGAGGTATTGTAGGACACAGGGGTGCAAGCATGTATTGCCAATGACCTTTGGCGATGGCCAAAGATCACATCCCAAAACCATTATTCAAACCCTGAAGAGATGCTAGGGCAGGTGACCCTGACTGGCTTAGTAGCTAACAATACAGAAATTTCATGTGGAGATTACTTTTCATTTGGATGAAGGACAACCCTGTCCAACACAATTGATTGAATTATTCATGTTATAGTCTAGTGATCCAACAGTAGTGGATCTTCGAAGAGATTGTCACACATACCCTGATAAAATTGATACAAATAGGCACAAAAAAGTAGCTGTGGGGGTAGTAACATTTTTTGTTCTTGACTTATAAACTGTTGTACTTGTCGGCGAATCAGATTACCACCATAATGGTCCATGCTCATGTTGTGTCTCAGTAGGACGATCACAAACTGCTCTTTTCGTCCAGTGAAATTTAATGAAGCAGTAGTGACGATTACTGCGAGATATCTCAAGAATATACCAGTATTATTTGTCAATACTACAAATAGCAAAACCAAGTTCTGGGTCACATACAGTCTCTGAAAACTGTCTACCCCACAGCCACACAACAGCTTGCAATCATCATTTTTACAATCAATTACCATCCAGGCCTGAGTAAAATGGATGCAGATGGTCTGTCACTCATGGCGATGGACATATGACAGATGAACCCAGAGCTCAGAGCTTCAGTTGAGGGTGTGAGGGGGGAGGCTGAACATTTCTCACAGGGAATAAGGTTGGCCGATTTCAATGCTCTAAGCCTCATTGGAGACCAATGCAATCTAGTTACATGACTGATTCTAGAACAAATTCAGAAAGCTCAGAAGAAAAGTGTCATTAGAAAAGTATTGAAATTCAGGAAGATGGAACAACAACCAACCAGAGAGGAGGTAAAAGCTGAACATCCCGATGTGGCAATGCTGGTGAAACAGTGGTTAAATCTCTGTGTGAGTATGGCATTTTCTACATTAAAAATGAGGAGAAGAGTTGCTTCTTTCAAAATGTAACCATCCCTTGATCCTTATTGAGCTACACCAAAATATGGGTCACCTATATGACTGTAGAGAATTCTCAGTCTCATCTGGGAGTGTTTTTATTGGAAAATGCAAAGATATGTGGAACACTTGTCACTCAAGTGTGTGAGTGTTAAAAAATAAACCAACAATTATTTTCTTCATTTGGTTACCTGTAAACATGGCTTTGAAAATATACTTATGGTGTTGCATCACTTTACGAGATTTGCACAGGCTTATGTGACCAAATTTTACCAGTTTAATTTTTTTGCTTTGAAGTTCAGTTTCCCCTTGTAAAAGTAATGGTCATGCTCCATACTCTAGCAGATGAAGAGAATGGTTTAGATGAAGAGGATGGTTCATGTGTACCATTGTACAAGGAGCAAGGCGACCAGGTTCTCCCTCTGCTACCTAATGGATGGCTCTTACCAGGACAATGTGTCTGGGTTTAAGGAAAGTTTGAAAGATGCTTTTGAAAACCAGCTAAGGCAGCTTTCTTAATAACAGCTCGTAGGAAAGCTCAATGTGATCAAAAGGTGTTGGGAAGAGATCTTAAACCTGGAAACTGGGTTCTGACCCATAATCTAACTCCAATGGGAGGTCCAGGGAGGATAAACTCATACTGGGAATATCAGGTGATGGTTGTTGTGCAGAGAAAACACACTGACAGCCATGCATATGAAGTGAAACCAGAAAGTGGTAAAGGGAAAAGCTGTGTCATTCACCATAACCTCCTTTTGCCATGGGACTTCTTACCCTTGGAGCAAGAGAACCTTGGTTAACATCATTCACAGAACACGTAGTGCAAAAGAGGAAAAACCGAAGCCTAAAAACAGCCGATTTAACAGTGCATTCTGAGAGTCATTTAGAGAAGATAGTACGAACCTGCAAGTAGCAAGAGAGGGATAACACAACCCTCAACCCAAAGGTGCTGCCAACCATGCCTCAAAATTAAACTCTCCAGAAAGAAGAAAAGAGGAAAGGAGATAAAAAAAAAGAGGAGAGACCGAAGCAACAGACAGAGGGGAGACAGAGGAAAAGAAAAAAGTTTGATTCTCCAGACATGTTGCCACTAGGTCCTCCACCAGCTGAGAGATCCAGCAATTTGCTGGGAGCCCTGTGAAGGAATCTATCCACCGTTTGTCTTCTGGTGTCGGGTGGTGGTTCTTCCGGCTGGCTGTAATTCTTGTCTCCTGCTCCGCTCCTGCTTTGATGGATGGCAGCAGGCTTCGGCATCCTAGCAGACAGTGGTGACGACTTCCCCAGCCTTTCTAGGATGGCTTCTCACAGCTTTTTCCCTCGTAGTGGTGAGTCCCGCATCTCCTGCTCCTTCCCATGCTGGGATCTGAGCCGGCAGCAGGATGACCCTTTCTTCGGCAGCCTCTTCAGCAGCCAGCATTCTGGGGTAGACGAATGGGTTTCTCCCAGACTTAGGTTAACTCCCTAACACTCACCCTTCATCTCTCCAGCAAGGGCATCTGGACAATATGTCCCTCAGTCTCCAAGATTTTGGCAACACTGTAACAAAGTTAGATGGCCACCTGGCCATCAGGAAGGAAGAGGTGGAGAACCAAAGTACTTTTAAATAATTTTTATTGAGAAAATAAAGCAGACGACAAAGACTGTCATCAAACTGAAAGCAAAAGTAAAACAAAGTGTCAGGCTTGATCCTTTCTCTTCTTCCAATGCCGTCTCGCCTTTTTTTAGTCCAGAGCTTCTCCGTGGGACTCAAGGCGGCACAGATGCTTCTCATTGTCACTCAAGCCCCAGTTGTCACTCAACTGTTGTATAAATGCTGTAATGTTTAAATAATTGGAGGTCATCATGAAGAATGAAGCATCTCGTTTCTCACAGGACAAGCTTTGTTTTCTAACCCTCTCCAAAGTTGTTCTTCTGAGATAACTTGGCAAGAATGGTCTTCACAAGAACATGAATCTGTTCTCTGCATTCCTGGAAATGAGAAACAGGCTTATTCTGTGTTTAACAATGCACATGGAAATCACATATGTCCGGCATTTTGTTTGTAGTTTAATGCCATTCGATATTAAGATTTATGAGACTTAGTGAAGTACTAACAGTTGCAAATGCTAAAAGCTGTGAAATGTGACACATGAGACTGTAATAATGTGTGACAGGTGGTGGTTTATGCTTTAAGCAAGAAAACTTAGTCTAAAAAGTTTAAATTCAATCTGAAATTGTTTATTTTTGTTGTAACTAATCAAGAACATAACTTATACTTTATGGAAAATATACAATAATACTTCATGTTTATTTTATGCATTATAAAATGTCATAGTGATATGAAAATGTTATACTGGTTAAAATGCTTTTTTTATATAAGCTGCAGGAAAAAAAAGAGAAAGAATACATTCATATTCATGAATTGTAATAAGCTGCAAGTTGTGCATTTTCTTTATTTTGCTGATTCTATTATTAAATATGTTACACTAGAAGGATGCCTGTTCCTTTGCAAACATGTAATACAATGAACTATCTAGTGTTTGAAACATCCACTGAACTAAACTTTAACAGTTGAGTATGTCCAACATTTCCCATATCTTTATTTTTATTATTGTTGTTTTGGATAAATAAGTGCATTGTCTTGATTTAACATGTGTGTTTTCCCGTTGTAATTTTCATTGTGAACACACTACCTGCACTTATCATACTTAAATACTCAATACAAAAGTTTATGTGCATAACTACAATAGTTGGAAAACACATTTTGTTTACATTGTTTGATTTTGAAGCTGTCTTATATGGCAACCATTTAATGTGATGTGCTGTTTCATCATTGGCAAAATGTACATTGTAACATAGCCGGCCATCCCTATAAGCAAACTTAGCGGCTGCTTAGGGCCCCATCGGCACTAGGGGGCCCCACAACCAAAATTGATGCTAGCCGCTTCCTTGCTGAAATTGTTTTTATTTGCATTTTACAATTGTGTTGACAGTGTTTTAGTACTTAAATATTTATACATTTTCACATTTTCACTAAAAGAAAAAATCATAATTTCATTAAAGTTGGAATTGTTTTCGTGTGAAGGTCAAGTGATCAACAGGAAGCTCGCAGCATCTCAGAAGCTCGCATTCTGTGTTCTGACAGTTCGAATTTGTTCTTCCAAGGTAACCTGCAAGACTGACCGTTTAACACAAGAACGCAAATCCATGCACAGACACAACCACCATGTCATTTGCATAATTGCAGGCAATTATAGACCTGACTTATTTTGGAAATTGGACTGCGAAGATGAAACAAACTAAAGTTATTCTTCAGGCGTAGAAAAACAGGAGAAAAATGACGACGAGAAGAGACGAGCACAAAATCATCTTTAGTATTGCTTTTAACTGCTAATGATAATGTTAAAGACATACTCTAATAGCACAATCGAAAATAGGCAATTAAAGATTAATAAATGCCAATTTTTAATCTAAAACACATTTTACTGAAATGCAATAGTACTGATCGGTCTTTCACTGATATATTTTGCACACTGCACCCTGCATCCCAAATGTAAAAAAACAGGGAAGGTAAAAAAAGTTTGTGTTTGGGTATTAACATTAACCCAGTATTTGTTGCCTCCCTTTTTCTTACATGTTTTTTACATTAATATTTTTATTATTTTTATTATTTGCTTATTAATATTATTATTTATGGATCAATCTTTGCATTAATGTTATTTTTTAATAGAATGTATATTCTATTACTAATTGATGCATTTAATCAATTATTGTTCAGTGTCGTTTCATTGCAGGGTTTTTGCTTTTGGAATTTATATATATGTAAAAGCTCAACCTAGAATCTTTTATAGAATATTCAATCGGTTTACAAAATTTATAGAATATGTTTTAAACACTCCAGAAATACGCAAAGCAGGAATCACTGGTCCCTTTATTAAAGATAGTTTAATTCTTAATTTTTGAAGCTGCTATTTGACAAAAATAGTGCTCTTTTAAAATGTCCAAATCATTCAGACAATTATTAAGTATTATTAAGAAATCAGACTTTACTTTTCTGTTTCATTGATTGTATTTAATAAGCAATAAAATCAGTGTGGGCTAGTTTGCAATGGCAAAACATCACTATTTGGAGCAAGGTAGGGCCCCAAAATTATTCTGCTTAGGGCCCCCAAATGTACGGTGCCGGCCCTGATTGTAATCAACTAACCTTACATTTATTTGTAAAAGTATATGCTTTGTATTGTAATGAAAATGCAACATTTCCTAAATCTAATTTCTTTGTAGAGCTTTAAAAGTCATTACCGTATTTTAATGCTTACTACACGCTGTAACGACTGTGCTGACTGCACAATAATTAATGTGTCGTGTCTCTTCCCCATTCTCTGACACTTTCTTTTCTTGCGTTTCAAGTCAGCCAATTAAATTATTTACTGAAGACAAGACAATTAATCTGACTGATGAAAGATGTGACACGTTAATTCCTAATTACCAAAGTGTAAATACATGAAATCCACAGGAAACAAACAAGAAAGCAATTGAAAGAGCCAGAGTGTGGCTATTAGAGACGTGTGTTATATGGGGTTAACTTTGTATTGATTTAAAACAATCAATGAGCAAACACAGCAATCTATAATACCACACTCAGTTCAACATGTAAAACAGGCAACCTTGATCAGTAAGTAGTGAGAGAGAGAGAGAGAGAGAGAGAGAGAGAGAGAGAGAAAGAGAGAGAGAGAGAGAGAGAGAGAAAGAGAGAGAGAGAGAGAGAGAGAGAGAGAGAGAAAGAGGGGAAGAGAAAAAAAGACAATTCCAAGCTTACCTTTTCTTTGAGTTAAAAAAAAAAAGTATTTTATTTGAAAATGACATGAGTGTTTATAGCCTTGGGCTCTTTTTTCTTCGCTGTATGCAATTAGAAGTGAGAATTTCTCCCCTCGGTGCTAGCAGGCCGATTTACACACATAATTGCATTGTGTTAGCAGACCCTCAGGTATGGCAATCTTCCAACTAAGCCACAGTCACTCCAGGCCACTGCTGTTGCTCGACCAAATCAAGACCTGTAATTTTTATTTAGGCATGAAACATTTACGGTAAATAAGAAACAGGAAACAGACTGGACTGGAGGGATGGATGCAAAGACCTTGGCTGGTCTCTTCAGAAAATGGATGAATATTTGATTAGGGTGGTGTCAGGACAGAGCCTGGCATCCTTGACATAGCCTTATAAATCACAGGGAACGATTGCAGCAGTAATGGTTATGATGAATACTGATCGGCAGAGTTCACACTTACATGATTACGCATTGTCAGAAGTTTATATTGTAACTTTTTGTAACAGAGTTGACTACTAATGAGTATTGCAGTAACTGTTTCATTTGTCTTATTGTTATTATTATTATTATTATTATTTGTATTATTATTATTATTACATCACATCACATTGCATTTGAAAATCACAGTTGATAACTACTTCTACTTCTAATTAATTGTTTAGAATACAGTCTCTTATGCTCATTGTCATGGGTTGCTTTCCTGACAGAAGTTTCCACAGTGTAACCGAATGACAGTGACAGAACAAAGATGCAGATAGTTAATTATTATAATTATAATTATTATAATTATTAATAATAATAAATTATTATCTTTTAAGTATATAGAAAATGAAAAAATACAAACAAACTTACAAATGTATGTACAGGTAAATTATTATATACAATATTGTTTGTACAGCTATATTGTTTATGTTTAAAGTGTGTTGTTTTTTCACAATTATTATCAACTGTTGATGAGATGGATTGCCTGAGGGAAGAAACTGTTCCTGTGTCAGGCCGTTCTGGTGCGCAGAGCTCTATAGACTTTGCCAGACGGTAAGAGCTCAAAGAGGGAGTGTACTGGATGTGAGTGGTTCAGGGTGATTTTGTCAGCCCTTTTGGCTCTGGATAAGCACTGTTCTTGGAGATTATGGAGAATTGTACCAGTGATTTACTGAGAAATCCAAACTATTCAAAATGTAACTCAAAAATATGAAATACAAAATGTAGTCCTTAAATGCTGAAAATTCGATACAAGAGACATTTACATGCATAAGCACTAACCTACATGTGGCATGACTGGACAACAAACTGAAGAAACACATAGGCAAAAACGGGAGGGAAAATGAATCACAATTCAAACAGGTGTGGGTTAAATACTATTGGGAACAAAAACCTGAGATGTTACTCGACCTTGAGGCAGAATCAATTCCAAAATAAAAGGACCATTGATACGACGATGGAGGGAAGAACCAGGAGAAGGATGCATTGTCCAGCAGTATCTAGAAGACAATATGGCTAAAGATTTGAGCATATTTTTACTGGGAAATTGCCTATTATGATTTATTCTGTGCTAGTATTACATAGACACACCCTACAGTATACCTACACTCATATTTAGATATTAGGGAAAGTAAGTTAACTGTGTTCAACATTTAGTAATTTGAATTAGTAGTTCATATACATGAGCTGAGATGTGACTTAGTTCTTCAGCAACAATCTGATGAGTGATTGCCTAAAAGCTTTTTAAATATCTGTTTGTATGGCTTTGTATGAAGATTCCACTCATCAATGTTGCCCCTTTCAACACAAACTCAGAGTGATTGGTCTCTTAACAGAATCTCCAAATCATCTGGGGTAGGCTATCTATTCCCTCTCTTCCCTCCCTCAGGGAACAAGGGTTACATAATTGAGATGATATCCTTATAAGAGTAGATATTTTGAAGCATATTTCATAAGTTAGATATCTTCTAAAGCAAAGTACAGTTTTTATTCTTTTTTATTTTTAATGTGGTTGATTGATTAATAATTCTCAAAAATGTTCAATGGTTTTTGAAGATTTTTATTCCTAAAACATGCATAGTAAACACATATAACCAAGTGAATATAGGCCTCTGTGGATCCACAATTTAGGTGTCATGCGAAAAGTGTGGTATGCTAGTAAGTGGCCTAAATGGTCTGATGGCCTGCCGAGGAATGTGTAAAAAACTATGAAGAAAGTTGCTGGAGAATTATTGTATCTGTAAAACGCACATGAGAAGTTACACCTGGGACAGGCTTTTAGGAAAAGGAGTGACATTTTATCAAATTAATACCGTTATGACATTATAGCAAATGTATATAGACACTTGCATTGCAGAGTGCACTGCCAAGAATAACGTGTAACAGTAAAGTGTAACAGAACTCTAAGCATCTAATGATATACTGGACCTCTCAGTAAAGGGAAAACATCCTAAGATGGTCACAGTTAAAACTAGAGGTGAGGGAGAAAATCTGTATAAAGAGGGTGCAGAACACAGACACTTCAGATTGTTCAGAGGAAAGGCTTCAGATGGTTCTGGGGAAAGGCTTCAGATTGTTCTGAAGGGCTGCTTTCAAACATTTCGGCTTTATTACGTAAAATCAAGTCTATGTCCTGCTATTGAAAACCTCCAGACGGAGCTTGATTAATTAATGAATGAGACAGAATTACAACAAGTTCTCTGTTGATTTTTAGACTGATTAATAGCATTTGTGCTGTATAAAATCAATTTGCAATATAAATAAATAAATAAATAAATAATGATTGAATGGAATCTAACCCAAATAAGAGCTTGTGGATTAGAATCACACAATCAGGGGATCATCATCTGAAACAACACCCAATGTCCTACTTGAAAAATTGAAACAACAACAGTGGTTTTAAGTAACCAACGACAAATACTCAAATTACAGTGAGTAGTTTTTCACAGGAATTCAAGTAGTTTCAAAAGTGCTACATTTTATTTGTGTATGTTTTTGTTTTGTTTTGTACCAGTAATTTTAGCCCACTATTTTCCTTCAACCTGCAGTCACAACTTTGTTATTTCTTCTTGTGTACAATCATTGGGTACAATCAATTGGCTTAGTAGAACACTTATGACACTCATAGTTTTTTAGTTATGGTTCAACACAAGGTGTGAAAAATAAAATAATATCTAATGGTATAACGTTCAAAAGTACAACAAAAGATTTACAACAAAAGTTTCTATGCATGTATTTGAAAGTCACAGAGCTAAACTCTGTGGAAATAGTAAGTAGGGTTGGGAATAAAAAATAGATTCCAATAAATTTTAGTTACTAGTACTTATTTAGGTTTTTTTCACTTGACAATAGTAGTTCCCTGAATAATCATCTAAAGATTATTTTAGAAATGGGCCACAGGAAGTGCTCAAAAGTGAATACATTTGGTAAAGAATGATGGCAAACCTAAGTGTTATATCGAATTGGTTCCCAACATCAAATTAAAACAATGCACTGTTAGATTATTGGTGAAATCAACAAGTGCTCTGTATTTAATGTAGTTCTTTGAATGTTTAGCTGAGCAGTTTGGTGCTGTTATTTTGTTTGTAATGTGATGTGAATCTAAACACTACATTCTCTAAATTGCTTACTCATTAACAGTGGGACAAACAGCTGAAGTTTTGATAATCTTAGGTTTCAAAGCATTCGAAAGATAGAAATATTTAAGGGCACCTATGGTGAAAAATCTACTTTTCAAGCTGTTTGGACAGACATATGTGTAGGTATAGTGTATAGACCATCATATTAGGGTGATACAAACACCCAGTCCTTTTTTTTTTTTCAATTTAACAACATAAAAACGGTGGACCAATTGGAGCAGCTTTGAGGTTGACCGCAACTTGACTTAGGAGTGCGGTCCCTCCACCCACCAAATTAATTGACAGCTGCCTATTAGCATGTCTCCATAGTAATGGATATATCATATCAACAAGACAGGATCTGCGCAAAGCAACCGGGAATAAAAGGTCTGTTCAGTTTGCTAGGATTGTCAGTCATCATCAAATGTGATGAAGAGTGAGTTTTACAAGTTTAAAATGTTTTAAAACAGTGCATGTTTGTAATAAATTACAGCGATTTACTTCATCACCACAGTTGTGAGTCAGAACAATTATAAAAGAACATGCTTCAATCCCGGTTTGTGGACAATTTCTACACATAAGACTATTTGACTGCTGGAAATATGAACTTGCACAAGGTGGAGGGTGTTGATTCCTTAATTTGCACATGTGTACTGTACATTGTGCTGAAGGGGGAGAACATTTGTTCCTCTTTCGAGTCTTCTATCAAGTTTGAGTTGTTCATTCTTGGAGTTCTCCAAGTCATTTGTCCCTTTCATGCTTCCATATGATGAACAACCTAAAGACTCGATAGGTGAACTAATCATGGGTCATTCCAGCTCAGACAGTGTGGATTGGTTAAGGTTATTTCATCTATGTCATAAACGACTTAAACTTGAAAAACCTTTCAGAAAAGGAGAAAAAGACATGAATAACAATGAAGAATTATTTTTGTCTTTCTTATACAATTTATAGAACAGTATGCTAGTTGTATGTTCTGGAAGCAACACATAACATTTCAATGATATTTTGGCAAATAAACTGAAATGACCAAAGAAATAAAAAGGAAATTTGTTCACATCACTGAATGAGATTGGAATGTCAAAGTCAATAAAATGACTAACAGTATGCATTTAAAAACATACAGGTTTTTCAAAGTTATAGTTACTAAAATTCACCAAAAAAAAAAAAAACACATTCAAGTGTTCAGATGTTTTGCTATACTTCATATCTATGAGTCACTTTTAGCCAGTAATTTGACTGATAGAGAATTTGCAAGAGGTCTGGATGCAGACAGAGTGCAGATGCAAGCTAATCTGCAAGCAATGCTTTTAATGCACACACTTAACCCTACACCTTAGAGTGACATCACTAGCACTATTGAGTGCATTGTGTCTGAGATACACGTCATAGCAGTCATACACTGCATGTATTTATTAACAGGATGAAATACAGAAAAATTGATCATTGATGTTCCTGTTCTTCTCATATGCTCACAGACTTACCTTAGGGAGATGCACGTCACATTGAGATTTTGCTTCACTGTTTTTCATTTTAAAACACATAACTTATGCTGTGGTTATATGTGTCAACCTCGTTACAAATGGAGCTTTTGATGAAAATTGAAAGCAGAACAGTTTTAGTTTGAAAATTCAGTTTTAAAACGTAGACCTTTGAACGTGAGGGAGTGGCTGTGTGCATTCACTTCCTCATTGGGTTATTTGGAGTATATTATATCCTTCATCAAATCCAGCTCATGTGAACAATACACAGATTATTATTTCCTTTCTATGAATAAACAGTTTAAAGATCTCTCTCTCTCTCTCTCTCTCTCTCTCTCTCTCTCCCCTTCTCTCTCTCTCTGTCAATTTCCTGTAATGATGGATGGTGGTAGGTAGGGGTGCAGGGGCTCATTGAGGGGCTTGGTGGAGCGGGGGGTACCTTGGTTCGCTATGAGAGTATATTTTTTTAGTTAGGTTTGGTTTGAGAAACCATGTAAAATTTACGTTACATTTACATTTAGTCATTTAGCAGACTCCTTTGTCCAAAATAACTTACAGTTGATGAGGAATCTAGTGATTCAACAAGAAGAGACTTCACAAAAGAAGTGCTAGTTATTAAAAAAAAGTCTTTGCTACATAATTTCTACAGATGGTTTGTCAAGCCCTATCACCTGTGTGAGGCACACTCATAATTAGTAATATTTAGGGGTTGGCATATGGTGAGGTGGGGGAGAGAAGAGGGGTCTTTTTCACAGGGGTTCAGGTCATCTCAAGAAAGATCGTTTTTTAGTTGTTCTTTGAATAGTACCAGTGAATCTGCAGTCCGTGTAGGAATAGGAAGATCATTCCACTAGTGTGAAACATTAAATAAAAAGGTTTTGAAAAGTGACTTACAGTATAGCCTTCCTGAGATGGTACCACACCACCGACGATGATGTAGATATTCAGTAGCAGGAGGAGGTAAGAGGGTGCAGTGCCAGTGGCTGTCCTGTAAGCAAACTAGAAGAATTTGAATTTGACATGAGCCTCAACCGGTAATCAATGCAGAGAGATAAAGAGAGGTGTCACATGGGCTCTCTTGAGCTCATTGAAGACCAGATGAACTGCATCATTCTGGGTCAACTGTAGAGGTTTAGGGATGCAAGATGGGAATCCAGCTAAAAGAGCATTGCAGTAGTCCAGCCTTAAAATGACAAGGATTTGGAGTGATGTGTTCTTTGAAGGACAGCTAATCATCCAGGATAACTCCAAGATTCTTTACTAAATTATATGGGGTAATCGTGGATGATCCGAGCTGGATTGAAAAATTATGTTGAATGTGTGGAGTTGCAGGGAAGACAAGAATTAAGATTTTGCCAGATTAAGCAGTGAATGATGGTCTTGGATGGACCATTGGGTCATCAGGATTAAATGAATGATAGAGCTCTGTGTCATTGGCATAGCAATGATAAGATAAACCATGTGATTTGATGATGCTTCCCTGTGATGTGCTGTAAATAGAAAATAGTAGGGTACCAAGAACAGATCCCTGAAAAACAATTTGTTTCCTCAACAAATCAGCTGTCTGGTTAGCAGTGGGAAACTTGGGTAATGGTAGCAAATGACACATCTTCCCTGGGCAGAAAGAAAAGGTGAAACAAACCTATTAAAAACAGGGACCACTTGGATTTTCTGGTGTTTAATCTGTTGGCACTCTGTCTGTGCATTCCAAATGAAATATAATGCCCTTAAAAAAGATTCTTTGAAATAAAGAAATTTAAAAATTACAACTAATTGACACTATCCTTTGAGCAGGGAAGCTGTTTGGTGCCATACACTGCATTCAATTAGGACAGGCTCAATTCAGAAATGACCCTTCGACCCTTCTAGGGCAAAGGGATGAGCCCTTCAGATTGTGATCCACCCTGTTTGGTGAGGATATGGTGATAGGTCAAGATCAGGAAGAGGTGAGCAGTGGTTAAACCTTTGTCAATTATTTTCAACTGACGCACATGAACTGGACTTTGATTACACTACCTGCAACCCATTATCACACACTATATAAGCAGGCCCACACTGTGAATTCAAATTTCAACACCATGAAAATACTTGCTGGAACATGCAGCAAAGTTCTGAAGCCTTTGAGCAATTCGGATAATCTGGGACATGCAGATAATCTTTTAGAGAGAATTACTGAAGTTGAAGATTTTTTTAAGGGCATTGGCTTATGTTGGTTGCATTAGTTGGTTTTCTTGTTTCTCTTTGCAGACATTCTGTCATATAATACCCATACAGTGAACCTTTTTCATCCACCCTTCAAGCAGTGTTATCTGGAAGGCAGGATTGAAAAGGTGATCCATTTCAAATTCAGCATTGTGAATTCCGTTCATGAGATGTCATCACTGGGAAATGTCATTGATTGTGTGACTGACATTTGTATAGTCATAGTCCACAGTTAAAAATGAACAGAACAGTCCATTATTGGGGTGGCTGAGGTCCTTCACGATCTTCCCGGCTTTGGTCTTGGTCAATGACCGCTCTGTATGGATGATTCGCTCCGCTGACCACACCACCCTTTGTAGGGTTCGTCTGTCCTACATGGTGCTGTTCACAAACCAGCTTATGATATTTCCCATCAGGATGCCCTCTATGATGCAGGAGTAAAAGTTTCTAAGCACCCTTAGAGAAGTTGCTGGGAATTTTTCATAATGGATGTGAAATGACAGAACCTTGACAGGTCCTGTTTGATATGAGCACAGAGGTAACAAAAGCTGCCCACTCTCTCCACTGGGTTCTCAATGACAAGGGGGTGTGGTAGCTCCTCTCCTACTCCCCACTGAAGGCTACTATCAGCTCCTTAATCTTACTGTCTTATTGTTGTCAACAATCAGGCCCATCATAGTGTCATCAGCAAATTTGATGATGGTGGTGGAGCTGGTTGTGGCCACACAGTCATACATGTACAGAAAGTACATCAGGGGGCTCAGAACACAAACCTGAAGAGCTCCAGTGCTGAGGGTAAGGGAGGCTGAGGTATGTCTGCTCATCCTCACTGCCTGTGGTCTGCCAGTCAGAAAATTGGAGATTCTCTGACACAGAGATGGGTCCCAGCTGCTCCAGCTTGGTGTTGATTGTGGATGTAATTATTGTATTAAATGTTGAACTGTAGTTAACAAAAGCATTTTAACAATTCCTCTTCCTATTTTCTAGGTCAGGGGTGGGCAAACTCGGTCCTGGAGGGCCGGTGTCCTGCATGGTTTAGCTTCAACTCTATTCAAACACACCTGAACATGCTAATCAGTGTCTCCAAGATCACTAATTATCTATAAGCAAGTGTGTTTGATCAGAGTTGGAGCTAAACTGTGCAGGACACCGGCCCTCCAGGACCGAGTTTGCCAAGCCCTGGTCTAGGTGATTGGGACGATGTGTGAGGGAGGGGTGAAATGGCATCATCCGTTGAACAGTTTGGACAATAAGCAAACTGTAATGGGTCAAGTGTGTAAGGGAGAGAAGAGACAATGAAGTTTCTGACAAGCCGCTCAAAGCACTTCATCACAGTTGAAGTCAGGGCAACAGGACAATAGTCATTGAGGGAAGCAGAATGGAGTTACCTAGGGACTGGAACAATGATGGACTCTTTAAAGCAAGGGTGTCCTGAAGGCGGACTTCATGTCATGTTCGGAGATGACGAACTTGTTTCCAGTGCTGGCACTTGCTTCCTGTCTGCTTGCTTCCCGTTAGCATTAACAGTGCTAGCATCGTTAGCTGCAGCCTTAAAGGGAGCATGGAAGGTGTTCAGCTCATCTGCCATAGTCACATCCACGCTCGTCATACCGAATGTTGGTGCTTTATAGTCTTTTATTGTTTTTAATCTCTGCCACAGGCTCCTAAAGTCACTCTGTTGAAACTGTGATTCTAGCTTTTGCCTGTATTGCTGCGTTGCCCCCTTTACCACTTTCCGGGTGATTTTATGACGCAACCTTGTAAGGAATCATGTCACCCGACATTATTCCTGCATTATACGTGTGGTGGCTCTTTGAGCAGTACAATTTTATATTAGTTGTGTTTTTTCCCCGATGAAAATAGGTGGGCAACCAACAATTACCGCTCCAAGCTTAACTACAATGCCTGGGATACAATCCCAGGAATATATATTTTTATATTTCATATAAAAGTCACACAGATTTGTCTCTTAAATGTTTAAAGTGTAGGCAGGAGACAGGAATATAATACAAAAATACAAAGTTTATTCACAATATTTTTTTAAGAAGACAAAAGAGCACTGAAAAAATTAATAATGGCAATGTCACCTCTAGTGGGCTCATCTACGAAAGGCACTGCAAGAACACTCAAACAACATATTCTTAAACCAGTACAAGATGACAAAAAGAAAATGTTATAAAACAATATAAAACCAAACCACTTGAGTTTGAATCCCTTAATAAACAGTCACTGCAAAGTGAAATTTAAAAAAAAATATATACTTTGGTGCAAACAAAAACAAGGACATAAGTCCACAAAAACAATAACAAATCGCCCAATGCAGTCATTACGTCACTTAAGAATTATAAGGTTCTATCTGACATTTTTGTCAAAATTGAGTTATTGACATATTCTTATTAAATAACAACTTATTTACATTACTTTTTATTTAAAAAACAAATGTTACACACATACTGTTTTCTACATGGAATGCAAAAACTTTGAAGCTCACTATCTCAAAATCATTCAGAACGCAGATAGAACCTTGTAATTCCAAGGTGACGATTAGTGCCAGCTCCGCCAACATGACTGGATCTTTAATTCAATTTAAAATCTATTTAAAATGTGATAAGACAGTCTTAAAACAGTATTCAGACCGCATTCAGACAGTATTCGGACAACAGCAGCAATTCTTATGGACTGTAGGGTAAACATTCTTTTACAGCAGCGACAGAAGGAAGAGAGCACACTGACAACCAGAACCAGAGGGAGAATCCTATAACACACACAAACAATAGGATTACAAATCGTCGTATCATTTATCACTCCCACTTACAACCACGTGCAAAACAATGCTTAACAATTAGCAAACCGCGATGCAAACTACACCTACCTTTAAGCCACTGCCAACGTGCACACACACAGGAAGGGAATACAGAACATGCCTCAGATGTTGATCCATTGATCAACTGAACTATTCTCTCAATCCCTTCTGTTAATTGATAAGCTCCAACTAACTCCAGCATTTCTTCATATAAAAAAATTAATAATGAGTGGCACGGTGGCTCAGTGGTTAGTACTGTCGTCTCAAAGCAAGACTGGTTCAAGTCCCACCTGGGCCATTTGGCATTTCTGTGTGGAGTTTGCATGTTCTTTCTGTGTTCACATGGGTTTCCTCCGGGTGCACCAGCTTCCCCCACATTCCAAGAAACCTGCAGTATTAGTGAATTGGATGAACTAAATTTCCCAAAGTGTATGAGTGTGTGTGTGAATGCAAGAGTGTATGGGTGTTTCCCAGTATTGGGTTGCGGCTGAAAGGGCACGCGCTGTGTTAACCATATGCTGGAATAGTTGGCAGTTCACTCAACTGTGGTGACCACTGATAAATAAGAGACTAAGCCGAAGGAAAATGAATGAATAAATAAAAAATAACAATTCCCACAATTGAAGTTCCTGATGTTACCATTGATCACTACACCATTCTCACACTCTCTGTGAAGTCTTGTTACTGTTTATGTAAAATGTTTATGTAAAATTTTGAGCTTTTTCTTTCATTCCTTGCCCTTGGTCTTGCTTTGTTTTCTTGTTTATGAATTTGGTTTCTTGTTTATGAATGTTTGCTCCCAGCCTATTGCCTGTTTTCTGGATTACGCTTTGTGGATTACGCTTTGTGGATCTGTTTAGAACCCAAATTCTGTTGCCTTGCCCATCTTCATAACACTTTATGAGGTGTTCTAAAATGTAATGACCTATCTAGCACACTTTTTCCTCGCTTACCTCAAAGCAATTTATATCTAGCAGCATTGTTATGTTTGATGTTTTCTTTGTCTATTTTTTTTACCCTCCTCTCTGCTTGTTTAGTCTTTAGGTTTCTTATTGGTTTATCATTCTGTCCATCATTATGACGAAGTCGGTTCCACCAATCCCAGGACGAGCCGCCAGGATTTAAAGCCCCGACAGACCAGTGTGTGGTGTGCGCTCTGCCTCGGCTTACCATTTGTGCTCCACGCAATTTGATTGTGCTATGCTTCGGCTGTTTAGTGATTTATTATCTCAGTTTACTGTGGTAATTCAAGTTTGCTTGTTGAACTTCGTTGGCTTTAAGTAACATAATGTGATGGTTGTTGTGGGGTTCTAAACTTTGACCGATTTATCCGGTTTGTTTTAGTTTAGATTGATGTTTTGTTAGATTAGTTTGAGTGTTTTGCCAGTTGTGTATTGAGTTTTGTAGCTTTAATTAGTTTAGTTCGGGTGTCGTATACACTGAAGATTTCGGTATTTATTTGTATTTATTTTTGATGCCTAGTTTAGACTTTAGTTTTAAGGATCGTTTTGTTTTGTTAATTTCTTTGATTTGGCTTACACTCGTTGTTTTTGTTTAAAGATAATTATAAATGTTTGTTTCTTTCTTTTTTTCCTCTTCAATTCCTGTTCAATAACTTTCAACTATTGAGTAAAAAGCTTAAATAGAGAATTGATTCTTGCCTCATCCTTGATCTGTCGCACACATTACACCTGTCTCACTTAAATGTTACAGCATCCCACTAAACATCTTAAAAACGTAACAAGCATACATACATATGGGCATTTTTGTAAATACAAACTTTCATACAATGCATTTTAATAATATTTTGTTAAATACAAATGTTGCTAACATGTTTTGGCATGTTGCATTATTGCATTGTCTAAAAGTATGGTCTCAGTAGAATATAGCTTTTAATATGTTGGCTATCTCAAGCCAAAAAATTAAAACACAGAGAAAGCTAATTCTTCAGGTAAGTTAAACATGCTGCCCTTAATAAACATGGATGGTTTGTTATCTCACACAGATTCCACATACAGAGAAGTAACACAGTGAAGAAGTTCCCAATGATATACTCATGGGTTTGGCTGTGTATCTCAAGCCCTAATGGTGAGAGAGAAATGGTCAGAGAAACAGCCGACGACAGACATCACAGAGAAGAGATGAAGAGTCGTTCATGGGGATAACAATGTTCTCACTTAAATGTATTCGGTGGATGAAAACATCATTAAACTCACTCTCTCTCTCTCCCCCCATTCCTCTCTCCACAGCCTCCAGGCTTATATTTTTTCTATGCGATGCAAGCCGGGTGTGCGCAGGTACTGGGTTGATCTCCTAAATGAAAAATCAATGAAACAGACAGCGTATTGAAGAGGAAAGGCAGAATTTATCAGTGGCATATTAAAGCAGAAAGTGGTGATGTTGCAGAGATGCTTTAAAGAAAATGCCTGTGCAGTAATGAATACAAATCTTTACCTCAAATACACACCTGCCTCATTGAAAAACATTCATTATGTGGTGAACATGCCAATGTGCCTTTTTCTTATGTCCACAAGTTTATAAGCTGAAGAGTGGATTGAAATCCACATGCTAATTGAAACAACATGCATCACTTATTCTCTCTTGCATGCTTGGTATTTACCTTGTTTTCCCTCTCTACCAAGGCTAAAGAGTTTTCATTTGCAGATTGCATTAATATGGTAATATATTAATCATGTTTAATTAGAATCCTGTTTACAAAAGATGGGAGATCACAGTTGGCTTTCTGAGATCTAAATTGGAGAAGCAAACATACAGACTATGTTCAAGTCATGCTTCTACTCAAAAAGGTTTAAAATGTTGTATTTAAAACAAATAGTTATACATTTGAGTAAAACATATATTTGGCCTATTTTGCAAACTACAGATAACACTTGTTCCTATTTTATATTTTGTTTGCTTCAGAAAATAACAAAAGTGCCATGACTATTATTTGATTACTTTAATATTTATACAGCACAATATCAATATTCTAACCAGATGAGATCGATACTTGGATTAGCTGGAAATAATTGGAACACTTATCTTCCATTACAACAAATGAAACCATTTGCTATTCTATTGCTATAAGTGTGTTTTTTATATGTTTTCCCAAACAGTATTATTACACAGTTTATTGTACATTTTAATGGTTATTCTCACAGAATAAATCCAAACAGGCTTATTAGCAGCCTGACACAAGGAAGAGGGCTGTTTCATAGCCTCAAATTAAAGTCATAATTTAATTTTTTTTTTTTTTATATTAATGTTTGAATGTTAAATGTTAAAATGCTAATGGATCTGCTTAGGAATATTTTTATGTGTTTCTATATGTTTTATGCAGCCTGATCTCACAAGAAAACGTAAGTATTTTACGTTTTGTCAGTTTAGTGGCTAATTCGTACGAATTCGTGCGAGTTCAGTCGTACGGAATTGTACGATTTTAAAAAGGAGGCGTGGCACCTAACCCAACCCCTAAACCCAACCGCCATTGGGGGATGAGCAAATCGTATGAAAATGTACGAATTATATCATACAAATTTATACGAATTAGCCACTAAATCAAAAAGTTACGAATTGCCATGAGATTGTGTTGGTTTTATGTAAAGTGTTCTACACTGTAAAACCCAAAAAGTTAAGATAATCTTAAACCATTTGAGGAAACCGATTGCAACAAACCATTTAATTTCAAAAACTAATCCTAATGAGTACTGTGAACTTAATCTATTTGAGTAAACAAAGCAATTTGAGCACAGTGAAACCCAATAAATGAAGAAAACTCAAACCAGTTTAGTACAGTAAAACCCAATAAGTTAAGGCAACTCAAACCATTTAAGGAAACCAATTGCTACAAACTATTTGAGTAAAGAAAAATCTATATGAGTACTGTGAACTTACTCCATGTAAGTTGAAGTAATGAGGTATTTAATTAACTCATTACCTTCAGAGTTCAAAACTCTTTTCAAATGAGTAGAATTAACTTGCAGTCTATTTTGAGTTAACTACACTTATTTCATTCAATAAAGTTGACTGTAAAGTTTTACAGAGTATGTGTTATTAAGAAAGATATTTTGTGCTCTTGCATGTGTTTGAGGAAAAAGAGAGAGCGAGGAGTGTGGAAAGTTTGGCTGTTGTAATGCTGCTTTCAATGCTGTTGCAGATGATTCTGATAAAAGAAAGAAACAAGAATTATTACCCTGGTAACGTGTGTTTATGCCATCAATGTTGAAAAGACTAGTACATTCATGGCAAGAAATAAGGGTTACGGAGAGAGTGGCAGCTGTGATAACAGTTACTGGAACTTTCTCAGCTAAAGCATTCAACTTGGAAGACACAATTTTTTATACACCATGAAACATTGTCAAGACGTGAGAGCACCAAGGTTAATTAAGGTGACTGATTTAAACAGCAGCTAAGCAGTAAAAACGTCCACAGACACTTGCATGCTCCCCACACGTGTGACTTCCTTGATGATACTGATGCTGTGGAAATTGCACCTACAGAGGAATGCAGAGACCAGACAAGCTTGCTGCACTTCAAAATCGATCTTCCACTGTGTTTCCATAAACACGGTAGGCATAAATAAAATTCATTCTATTATGGAAAGCCCACTTGTCCGTTGCTCATGCACAAATGCAAGATTGGCTGTTATTTTTGCCTACAACATTATTGTTTTATGGCATACAGCAGAACTATGAACTGACTGTTTCTGTTTTTTGGGCAAGAAATCTTTGTTGCATTATTTACATTTTTGTTTTGAAAGCATTTCCAAATTATAATGAGTCTGCTATGTAAAAATAGTCATGGTTCATTGCTGGATTTGTTCT
Source organism: Danio aesculapii (assembly GCF_903798145.1). Classification (NCBI taxonomy): domain Eukaryota; kingdom Metazoa; phylum Chordata; class Actinopteri; order Cypriniformes; family Danionidae; genus Danio; species Danio aesculapii. Next base: position 28,428,063 of record NC_079435.1, on the reverse strand, counting down.
TCAAGCAAAAATGTAATCAACATGGTGTCACTACCCTAGAAGAAGTATTAGCCATTGCTTGTAAGTGGGAACAACCACAGGTTCTCCAACTGGCAGCCCCCCTCCCTCTTAGTCAAAAAGCTTTCATGTCTCCAAATTCATAACCAATGAATCAATGAATTGCTGTCTGCTATTATGTCCACAAAGACCACAGCACCTTGTGACCTTTCTTCTGAAATCATGACTGCAGTAAAGCAATTGACTGCTGATATGATGACACTCAAGGTAGAAGTGAGTCAACTAAAAGGGCAACGCACTTCCTCAAGTCTTATTTCTCACCTGAACATGGCAGAGGCAAGTATCATTACTCTCCACTCTCATCTCTTAGGAAATAGTGCATTTTCATCTATATTATCAGTTCATAATATCAGAACCTTACGCTTCCACATGCCGAGGCATTGACAGGTGACAGGGCTATGTAGATCGTCACATCAGCCTTTGATGTGCTTCACATCTTCACATTGTCTTGATTGTCACATCAGAATATCTTTGCATTATCAAGATCGTCACATTAGCCCATCTTTGCAATATAAAAATCTGCCCATCTATGCATTTTGAAATTTGTCACATCAGCCAATTTTTGCATTGTCATGTGAGTACATTTTTACATCATCATGTGATCCCATCTTTTCATTCTGCTACTCAACATGCCAGCCTCACTTCCCTTTGTTGAAACCACCAGGTCAGCTGTACTTCACCTTACCATAATTGTTATGGCCATCCAACCTATGATAATCAATCACATAATCAATCAGGATCATCAGCAGAATGGTACTGCAACATGTTATCTTGTGAGAAACATGGTCTGCAATATTCTACTGACAATCAACCTGCATCAAGTGATCATCATGTCGGCTTCTTTGATATGGATGTAGATTATTTGGGAAATTACTGGTAGCAGGTACTTGACACTGCTAATGTCAGTCATACACTGTGCAATTTCCATGCAATTCCAGCAAGGTACCAACTCACACTGTACTGGAGGATCACGCAACCACACTAGTACAGAATCATGTTAAACAGCAAGAGGTCCCTGAGATAAGACCAGTGTAGATAGTTTGAACCAGGTTTGACGATCTTGTTCAAATCTATGCTTCTAAATTGAAGAGGTCATACTAAATGTTTAATACATTAGACAAAGATGACAGACCCAGACAGATCTGAAACATCTACAGTCAAGCCATTGTGTGGTTCATCACAATTACCTAGAAAACTTACAAAGGATTCTTGGAGGCATGTGCCACTTCTTCTCAGGGTTCAAACAAGTGGTTAGTAGTGCTGACCTATATGCTTCACCTTTAGGTCCTTCTACATGGACCTCGTATTGTATGTGCCGAATCATAAAATAAATAAATACAAAAAGAAAACTTTCTGGAGCTCAGAGAGTTCAAGAGTGGTACAGTGATATGTTCCCATCTGTGCAATAAGTCCATTCATAAAATTTCTTCTGTATTAAATATTCCACAGTCAACTTTTAGTTGTATTATAATATACTGCTACCAACTGGGAACAACAGCAACTTAATCACAAAGTGGTAGGCCATGTAAAATTATGGAGTGTTGTCAAGCTGAGGCACACAGTGTGAAGAAGTTGCCAACTTTCTGCAGAGTCAATAGGTACAGATTTTCTGTGTAATCAGATCTCTGTATAATCTTCAGGTCAGCTCAAGAACAATGCGCAGAGAGCTTAATGAATTGGGAAACATAGGCTGATTTTGAAAATGTAGCCCTATATATGTTTCTGGAGATCGCAAATGATGTAGCCAGAGCTACGTATGGCTGCACTTCCTCTTTAAAATTAACGCTACGGGGCAGTATGATGCTGTTCCTTTTCTCGCTTACCAGCTGACCGCTTACCTGCATGTGGACGGTTTTTCCCACCGTTACTTTCGGTTACTTGTTCCGTAGCTCAACATGTACGTCGACAGACTTGAGATACAGAGCAGAGATGACCGTGGTGACAGGGTTTGAGTCCGGTGAAGAATGGTTCCAGAAGCAGATAAGACAAAAACAGAAGCCAAAAACTAAAATAAACAATAGGGTGAGAATGTGGTAAAATCTGAAAGCGTGGTAAAATCAGGGGGCTTCTCTTTTTCTGGATTGCTTTTCAAAACACTGAGGTTGGGTTTAGGAAAGGGGGTGGGTAGGTCAATCGGTGCTTTTTAAAATACTGCTGGTTAGGGAAGGGGGAGGGTGGGGGCTTTGGTCGGTTGGTCAGTCAGTCAGTCAAAATATTGCTCTCTCTAGAAATGTATATAGGAGTACGTAATCTGAATGAGCCTGGATTAGAATTTGGCTTCCATGGCTGAGCATCCAAGAATTACATCCCAATATGCACTTCAAAGTAATACAGTGGTGTAAAGGATGTCACCAGTGGACTCTAGAAGAGTGTATGGTTGTGTTGTCGGGAGTGACGGATCATGCTTCCTGTTGGGCAATCTGAAGATTGAGTCTGGATTTGGCAAGTTTGGTGGATGGGGTGTGGTATGAGGATGCTCTTCAAAGTTTAGGCTTGGCTGTTTAATGCCAGTGAAAGGAACTCTTAATTTTTCAGCATACCAAAACATATTGGACATTTCATGCTCCCACCTTTTTGTGACAGATTGTCAATCGTTTTTTCCTGTTCCAACATGACTGAAATATTACAAAAAGCAATCTATAAAGACGTGGATGAGAGAGTTTAGTGAGAAGGAACTTGACTGGCTTCCTGGCTTCATCCCAATACAATGCCTTTGGGGTGAATTATAGAAGAGACAGTCTCATCTGTTATCAGTGCAAATTATATTATCTTGTTACTTATTGCCTGCATTTTATTAAACATTGCCTGCTTATTGGTTTTTATAAAGTACATATTCTGCATGATATTATTCTACACCTATAAGCCCAACAACTATTGATAAGCAGAACATTAGGAGTTTATTGAGCTAAAAGCCATAGTTAATAGTGAGAATTATACTATTATAATTCAAACTATATTTAAAATTTAAGTTACCTTTCAATAGACAGTTATTTTCTTTAAGATAGATTCATCGGTCACACTTTATTTTGATGGTTTGTTGAATTTAAGTTACATTGCATCTGCATGCCAAATAATTATCATTAGATTATAAGTAGACTTAGGTTGGGGTTAGGGTTAGTGTAAGTTGACATGTACTTACAAATTTTTTTATAGTCAGTTAAATGTCTGTTGAAGGACCTGTATCAACAGATTTTAAGCAGTTTACTAATACTCAAATGGACCATCAGAATAAAGTGTTACTGATTCATCTGCTCATCTGTTGTCACATTAATCCCATCAAAATGAAGTGAAAACCTAAGAAATGCCATTAAATTATTGTTACGAGCCAAAATCTCAGACATCATGGACAGCAAATTTGTCAGTAACGTTCACCAGACAGTCAACAGACAGTTACTACTGACACCAGTGCAAGTATTTGAGGTAAGAACAAGACAAATATGCAGTAGTTTCCATGTTGTATGTAATGTTGGCTCGAAACTTGTTGAGAATTTGTTGCATATCTACAAATACACTATCAAACAACAACCTAAATTGATAACACTTTACAGACTCAAATATAAACATATGTTTACATGTTGTAGATGTTATAATGATTGCCTAAGAACATTTAAAAAATAATCTACAGGTATTATACCAGATGAGAGTTTAATAAGTTTATGATCTGCACACTTATATATAGGGGGTCCATCAAAATAAAGTGCGACTATTATGACACACCTAACTCTAAACATTGGGAAAGCCTTACTTGAAGAGATGAAGCTGTTATAGTTGTAACTTTTAAGGGTTTCCCTAAAATCGTGTGCATGTAAAGGCAGATATCCCAAAACATTTTGTAATATAGTGCAAATAGACTATGAACTATTCCATTATTTTGATTTGAGCATAATATTTAAATCTTGACCTTGTCGTTGGTATACCAAAGATAATAATAATTTCCTAGTTATTAGGATGCATTTAATTATTATAATTTTTTTTTAAACACAGCCCATAACCAAGGGAATTAAATCTAACCTGTTTTAAAGCATTGTAATCTCTTTTTTAAAAAACAAAAGATATCAATGCAGAAAAGAAATGTCCTAACCTAATTGCATTATGCATTGAATCACGGAGACTACAGCTCCAGCTGACTTTCCCAAAGAAATCTGTGTGGTTTAATGATCAAAACCTTTTTCTGCACATGCAAATTAATGTGTATTGGAGGGACTTTAAAGCAGCTGCATCCCCAGTCGCAAGGCACCCTGTTGCTTTTTGCATCCTTTTCGGGGCACTTCAGTTCTCTGATTTAGCTGTTTATTAATGACAGGCATGTTTATTTCTGCAGTTGCAGTTGTCCCATGTGTAAACTGAACAGAATTGTGGGTATGTGTCCAGACTCATTAATGCGGGTCTTTTGAGTGCAAAATGATGCAAATTAAAGATTGAAGAGGTGGGCAATCTTTATTAGGAAAAGCCACCAGATGAAAACTAGAACAAAGGAAATCCAATATTGCAGGTTTAGAAATTCAATTGAATTATTTTTATGTTCATCATTTATAGTAGGTACTAAAGCAGTTAATGATTTATGGAAGGTCACAATGATCATATCTGTTTTCCATATACTTTCATCAACAAAATGTCACTCCTATCACAGTCCATTTAATTAAAAACTGTTATCCACATTCAATCCCAGGACATTCCCCTCAATATCCAACCACCTTCAGAGCTCTGATGGAGAGCACATCCAAAGTCAATGCAAACATGATCAATCAAATCCAGAGAACAAAGGCTAAAATGCATTGATCCAAGGCACGGCATGTAGCATGACATCTCCAACTGGCATAAATTAATTGAGCTTCATGAGTAAATGGAGCTCAAGGCAATTAATGTTATAGCTTCACGGATGACTTGCACTGTTATAACATCATGGGTGGAGGCTGTTATTGGTGGCTGTTGTGTTGGTGGCTTTCTGCTTTGATGCACATGTGTCTGGGAAGAGGTATAGCAATTGTGGCAGCTTAAGATGTGCTTGTTAAGAGCTAATCTAGAGTGACAAGAGCTACAATGATACTATTGATATTGGGATTTCAGCGAGATTAAGCCAATAGCTCCACAACGTTACCATATGAGAATGCTGGAGTCATAAAAAAAACAGATGAAATGCTTGAATGTGCATATAGTTTATTGTTTGGACTGGAATGTAATGAATGATTTGTGTAAAACTTTAATATTTGAATTAATTTTATTTCAGACATTTATTCCTTTAGATTACTCTTATCCACGTGAAGACAACCACAGTTCCGAAAATGTTGGGACATTTTGTATTGAACAATGATGGGGAATTTTGCAATGCAATCAAGAATATATGATTTGTTAATTCTCTTTAACTTGTATTTTATTAGCAAAAATGCATGCATAGCAAAAATGTTTTTTTCACTGACAAACAACTTAAATGTACTTGTTACATTTTAAATGTAAAATGTAAACAAATGTTTATTTCAATGGCTGCAACACACTCCCAAAAAAATGTAATTAAACAATCAAAATAAAATTCAAATGGTAGACCATTCATATTAGGCCAGTTTAATAAAAGCCCATGATCAGCTTATGAACTGTGCATATGTACATCAGAGATGTTAGGGTATAAATCAAGCGGCTCCCCCTCATGAAGCAAATATGGAAATACCTGAAACTGTAATTCATCAAAATTCTGCTAGTCCTGGCTCCATAATAGAGCAAATTTCTATTGACCCCAGTTTTAAAATGGCAAACTTTACAACAGAAAAAAGGGTGCTTACAGCCTGGTACAAAGAACGATTTTGGTGTATATAGCTAATATTACTGTAGTAAAGTTCGTTCTTGTTGTGGGAAGACAGGGTTGGCGGTTCAGTTAAATAATTATCTTTTATTTTTTCAATAATCAATCATCTGCTTAGATTATATTAAGTTTTATTAAGTCTGCATAATTAAGGGTGTGGCCTCTTGAGTGACAGCTAGGTCTCACTTGTCGCCGTCACTTCACTTCAGCTGATTCCGGCTGATTAGCCACTGAACTCGGCATATACATCGTATATTCATTTTGTTTTATGTGGTTATACACAATCAGTTGCTTTTTGGAAATTTTATTAGAATTATCAGATGATATGGCATGCTGTGTGCACTTAATTGTGCTCAACAACCATTCACGTGGTCTCTGTTTCCCAGGTGAGTGAAATTATATACTTATACCATATCTATAAATGTATTTGATTATTTTAGATCATTTATCATTTATATTTTTCTTTAGAACTTGAATGCACTCCAGAATCTGACAGATTGATTAGCTGTAGGCTATAGAAATGTCATCTGAAACATTGTCATACAGTGGAAAGCTGCGGTCACACTGCACTTTTCTCCCCATAGACATTGATTCATACGCATGCGAATGCGTCAGACCGAAAACGCAAGTTTCGCAGTTCACTGCATTGCAAAGTTCAAGCTTGGTGAACTCTGATCTGCGAAATCACATCACTTGACTGCATGAGACCAATCGAGGATCAAAACATGACCTCTCTGGACAGAAATTTTAAATATGGACCAATCACTCGCTTTTTAAATGTCTACTCATCTTGTTTAATCCCACCCCTTTCGCAGCACTGTCCGACAGAATTTCGCATGCTCAAACTCTAGTGTGTCCGCAGCTTTATGCTTGGATTTCATAAATAGCCTTGCATTTACTAAGACTATTTACTAGACTATATTTGAAGTATTTGGAAGTAATTTGTGTTTTCTTCCTGTAGAAAAACCTCATAAGAACAATGCTTAGTGGCTCAATGTATTACAACAGAATTTTTAAAAGTCTGAACACTTTATTGATATATTATACAACCAAGCACATGTGGTTAGAACACAAACAAGTTGCAGGTATTAAAGTATTAAATAAAATGCTAGCAGGCGTCTGTAGCTCTGCCTCCTTGCTCTTGTTTGGTGTTCCCAGGCCAGTGCAATAACGTGCAAACAAAATGGCGACGGTTGGCCATGCCTACTTGTAGCTTCTTTTGGATTCTTCAGAAAACTATGGGTGACGTCACGGATACTACGTCCATATCTTTTACAGTCTATGCTATAAAATAATGATCTCTATCACGTCTGCTGTAGTGTCATCTTGTGGTCTTTTGGGCACTAGTTATGTTATGACTTTTGTTTCTGTTTTGTAGTTATTCACGCGTCATTGTCTAATTAGTGTTGTCTTTGTTGTCCTCTATGTTATGATGTGTTTAGTTTGCCTTTGATATTTGCTGTTTGCTGGTGCACTCTGTTTACACGATTCTGTTTTATTCTGTCTAGCTCTTATATGGTTGTAGTCTGTTCACTGACTCTTCATTTTGGTTTGTTTGTTCACTTTGTTTCACGTTTTGATTATGTTTTTGAATTCCTGTTTAAACATTGTTCAATTCATTTTGTTTATTGTTTAGTACTTTTTGTCTCTGTTGGATATTTGTATCTGGCATGTCCTCTTATTTTTTATTAAAACTTAAATTGCTGCACTTGGTTATATCTTGTGTTTTTGTAAGCCCATTGTGACAATCTCAGTCTTTTTAAATAAAGATGGATCATGGCTTATTATTTTGTGCTAAAAGTCCAGTGAGAATTTTTGTCACACTTTATTTTTATGATCTGTTTGTTGAATTTATGTTACATTGCAAATAATTCTCATTCGATTATCAGTAGTATTGTATCAGTATTGTTTGGGTTAGTGTATGTTGACATGTACTTGCAAAATTTCCTTTAGTCAAATGTCCGTTGAAGGAGCAGTATCAACAGATATTAAGTAGAGAGTCTACTAATTTCTACTAATACTCAAATGGACCGTCAAAATAAAGTGGTAAAAATCAAAAATCACATCTCGTACCACAAATTTGCAACCAAATTAGGTTGTTCATTGAATAACATATACAATTGTAAATTGATTGAAGGAATCTAGATACATTTTAATGTGGAGCACATCAAAAACCTCATCTGAATGTGCTGGACATTTAAACTTTCAGATTGTTTGAAAAAAATGTCATGTTGTGCTATTGAATAAATCAACATGCGGCCAGGAGTCTGCTGCTGCATCAAGAAATCCAACCTGTTTGCCAGATGTTTATGAAACGGTTCCTGGATTGTTGTGTTTAGGGGTACATATGAACAGCTTGACACATTTACAACCCCACCCACTGCGCCACAGATGTGTTCAAAATTAGTGTATGCTATTCAGAGTTTTTAAACTTACTTTTGCCCTCAAGTGAAGAAAGAAGAATAACTTCATTAGAAGCATGCCGGAGTCCTTAGGTTGGTAACAGTGAGTATGTTTACATGGGCACCAATAATCAGATTTTAATACGATTAAGACAATACTCTGATTAAGAGTCTACCATGTAAACAGTTAGTACGTTTATATGGACTCCAATAATTCTATTTTAATTCAATTAAAACAACACTCTGATTAGGAATCTAACATGCAAACAGCGATTTTTGATTAATTTAATCTGACTAAAGTCATAATCAAACTAAAGAAAAATTGAATTAAGACATGTGGTGTATGCCGATTTTAGTCGCATTATTGAAGAGCAACAGTAATCAAACTATTACCATGATGTAGGACTTTTCGCTGCATTTTGAAGAAATTAGAAACCAGAAATTACATGTAACTCAGGAGGAAATGTGGATAACTCGGTGATGCAATGACATTAATCTTTTTATGTGCTATAATAAGTAAAATGGGATCATGAAAGGAACATTCAAAAAGTAACTCATGTAAACATCTTAATCATATTATTGTTTTATTCAGATTAAGGCAAATAATTTGATTAATGGTGTCCATGTAAACGTAGTCAGTGAGTACCCTCAATTTCCAGATGATTAAACAATGTAATTAAAATGAAAGTTGATGTGATATGGTGTTTAACATGTCTCTATACCAATTTTGTAGTGTTGCAGCCATCAAAAAAAATTATGTTTCCAGAATAACCATTTACACAATGACCATTTTTGTCAATTAAATAAAGTTAAAGAAAATCTGCAAATCACATATTCTTGACATAAATTTTGTTCAAAAGAAGTCCCATTAAATAAAATGGGGTTATATAATGACAAAAGCCTTCCATGTAATGAATCATACCAGTGGTCTGTGCAAGAATAAAGATGCAAACCTCTAAAATCTATATATCGTTTCATAAAAAGATAATAACATGTATTCTCTAAAGATCTCAGCTTCTGCCCTATAGCTCTCTTGAGAAAAGTAGCAGTGCCTGGTTGAGCAAAGTCAGATCTTTTTTTAAATTAACTGGTTGGATTCTGACTTATGATTGTGCCATATTCATTGTATGAGGCTGTAAAATATAATATAGACTTTGAGTGTTAAGGGGAAAAAATCAGCAACATGTTTTAACTAACTAACTAACTAACTAACTAACTAACTAACTAACTAACTAACTAACTAACTAACTAACTAACTAACTAACTAACTAACTACTACTTCTATTACTATTACTATTGCAACAACAACCAATACAACTTTCAAACTGTTTTTTTTTGTTTGTGTATTTGTTTGTTTTCCCCCAAAATATAAACTGTATATTTTTATTCATTCATTCATTTTCTTTTTGGCTTAGTCCCTTTATTAATCAAGGGTCGCCACAGCGGAATGAACCGGCAACTTATCCAGCATATGTTTTACGCAGCAACCCAGTACTGGGAACACCCATACACTCTCAATCACACACATAAACTATGGACAGTTTAGCTTATCCATTTCACCTATACCAGATGTCTTCGGACTAGTGGGGGAAACCGGAGCACCCAGAGGAAACCCACGTGAACATGGGGAGAACATGCAAACTCCACACAGAAATGCCAACTGACCCATCTGAGGCTCGAACCAGCAACCTTCTTGCTGTGAGGTGATCGTGCTACCCACTGCGCTCCGTGGCGCCCCCTATATTTAAAAAAAAAAAATTATTAATTGATTGATAATAATTATAATGGTAATATTAAGCAATATTTGATATTATTTTGCAATTAATATAATTAACATATTATACATATTTTGTTGCTCAAGTGTGTAGCTAACAAGTCCACGAGTGTCTGTGAAAGCTTGTGTGACTGACCACCATCTTAACCATTTCTTCTTGCACAGTTCTGAAACCTTATTCAGATGAATGGATAGAAGAGCATGTGTATGCATACCTGTGAGAGCACGAGAACTTAATTGGGCTGAGGCGAAAGCAACAGAGACCAATTACCCATACTCCTGTGGTGCTCCAGAGGCCTGTCAAACCTTTTGTCTATCGTGTTTTACGGTTTGCCGAGGCTAGAGCTGCTCTTTTGTGCATTGTCACAATCTGCAGCCGAATGACTTTGCATTTAAATGAAGCCATCACTGAGCTCCACGCAAAAGTAATCTGGCTTGAGGTATCAGAGGGTGAAGGCTGTGTTATTAATCAGTTCAGTTTCACATGGAAGACAAAAATATTTCCTTGCGCCTATAACCAGCAGAGTAGATAGAAGCAAATTTATTAGAGTGCATGAGAATGCGTGGAGCATTTGTATGAATGTGTATGTGGATGTAAGTAAACCCAATAGTGAAGTTACATTTCTTATAGACATAAATAAAGACCATAACTTTTAAATGACAGATTTATAGATTAACAGAGGTGACATGTTGAGATGTTAAATATACCATAGTGTTCAATAAGTTCAATTGTTTTCTGATATCCACATAGTAGCTATAGAAAAGGTTTTATTCTTATTTATCACCACATAAATTACCCCTATAACTAAAAGCTTAATTTTACCATATTTGGAATGGTTGGGAATATAAACACAAACAAACACAGCTAGGGTTGAAAGAATGTCACATTTTGCACCATTCATCATTCACTGACTGTGTCGCTTAGCACCATATAGAAAACAATGTAAATATGTGGCAGGGAAGGCTTTAGTCTCCTTGCCTCTCCTGCTTTCAAAATAAGAGTCCCACATACATAGTAAGTTTAATATACGCTTAGACAAACTTGACAATGGAGAAAATGATCATTCTTGTAATCTTGTTAGGCAATTAAATGCATAATAATGATCACGCATGGACTGTAAAGCCTGTTTCACACCGCAAGCATCAGCAGCGCGTGAGCAGCGCATGTTTTTTCGGCGTCCATGTAAACAGATTAGAGCTTTCATACCGCACGCAGCAGCAGCGCGTCAGTGCGAGGCGTGAGAGTTGCTGAAGCAGCAGTGCCGTGATAGTTTCGGCGCTGGGTCTATTTTTGCAGCGCTGCTCACGCTCAATTAAAGTGACAGTGCATTGATAATAGCCAAAACACATTGAATGACAGTAAAAAGTTGCAATTTTACCCAATAAATGCGTTAATAATATCCACTAATTTATATATAGTCAGTCATCTGAACTTAAACGATTAAATCCTGCAACAAACATCTATTTAGGCTCGAACTACAAAGCCAAACGTAAAACAAGTTTAGTATCAGTTTTGCTTAAGTTGCACACTAGTGTTGCAGGAGAGGGGAAATAGAAAATAGCCGTTTTAAACGGCACCTAGGTTAGCCCTTTTTCAAATTCAATATAAGTGTTTTGCATCTCCAGAATGTATCTGTAAAGTTTCAGCTCAAAACACCCATCAGATTTTTTATTATACCTTTTGCAAGATTCTATTTTATACATTTTTGCACTAGGAGGCTGTTTTGTTGTACTGCACCTTTAAGGCTAGTCCTCCACGCCCACTGTTTCTATGTGCCTTTCTGTGTGGAGGCATAGGAGGAGGTTTGCTGCAAGCCTTGGTGCAGACGAAAAGTTTTTTTTTAAGTGTATTTGTATATATAGAGAGATATGTAACTATATAGAATAGACAGAGATAGATTGATCTCTGCAGCAGCTGCCGAAGAGCTGCGCACTGCAGACGCAGCTGGTGTGAAAGGCAAATGCCTGCGTGCTGCTTCTGCTCTCCATATGTGCTGCGCACCCTCTGCTCACGCACTGCTTTCGCTTGCAGTGTAAAACAGGCGTAACAGTCACTGTTTGGTTCCAGATGGCCTGTTTTTCAACTATATTTTTTAAACTATTGTATACATCAGCTATACTGCAGATGATTTATTTTCTATTTAAAGGACACATATGGTGAAAAATCTACTTTACAAGCTGTTTGGATAGAAATGTGTGCAAGTATAGTGTATAAACTGTCATATTGGGGTGAAATAAACACACCCAGTCCTTTTTTTTCTAATTTAACAACATAAAAACGGTGGACCAATTGGAGCGGTTTTCAGATCGACCGCAACTTTACGTAGGAGTGCGGTCCCCCCGCCCACCAATATTGATTGACAGCTGCGCGCATTAACATGTCCGGTAGTCACGTGTATAATTTTATCAACAAGAGAGGACGAGCGCAAAGCAACCGGGAAAAAAAAGGTCTGTTCAGTTCGCTAGGTTCATCAATCATCATCAAATGTGATCAAGAGTGAGTTTTACAAGTTTAAAATGTTTTAAAACAGAGCACGTGTATAATGAATTACAGCGATTCACTTCGGATTCACTCAACCAGCACAGCCGCGTATCAGAACAATTATAAAAGAAGACGTTTCAATCCCAGTTTGTGGACGTTAAATCAGGTTTATTTTGTAGATTAACACAACAGATATCCATACAGCAGTGGGGATTACCAGTATCATGTCACATATGCGTGCAAAATGAGTGCAAAGCTTAACGCGCTGTCTCTGTGTGTGTGTCTGCGCTATGTGTGTGTGTATGTCTGCGCTATGTGTGTGTGTGTGTGGGTGTCTACGCTATGTGTGCGTGTGTGTGAATGTGTCTGTGCTATGTGTGTGTGTCCTCGCTGTGTGTGTGCGTGAACTTTGTAATGACATTGTGTGTGACTCATTGTTGCAACTCCACAAAAAAAATGCATCAAATACTGATTGTTAAAGTTCTTACTGTAGTATTTCTCAAAAACGCGACGTGAGATCTGCTTCCTGAGGCAGCCGAGGGTGGCGATTGCTGACAGGCACATTGGAACGGTGGGTGGGGAGGACTAGCCTTAAAGGCCCAGTACAAAAACACAGCAAAAACTTTTTCCTTGCTATAATATAGACACTTCAAACAGCTATAATAAATAATCTGATGGGTGTTTTGAGCTGAAACTTTACAGACACATTCTGGGGACACAAAAGACTTATATTAAATATGAAAAAAGGGGTAACCTAGGTGCCCTTTAAGATTTGTTGTGCCTGTTTTCCTCCTGTCGGAATCTGTACTGATGATGCAAATAGCAATGGCATTGTCCTCCACTGCCCCAAGATAAAACACTTTTACTTCACAGGTGATGACGTAATGAGCGATGCAGATACAGCAACTCACTTTTGAAGCAGGTGTCACTTGCACTGAGAAAATGGAGGAATTTTGGATAGACCAGACTGACTTATTGATTTAATATAGATTTAATGATTTATTGATAATAATAAACAGTAACACTGTGAAATATAGTTATAATTTTAATTTCATTAAGCCACTTTAGACCTTATAACTGTATCTGTCTTCACAAAATTATCTATATATCAACTTTTGCAGTATTCCGAGTAGTATAGAGTAGCATTAGTATACTGCCTGCTCAATATCTAATAACACAGTCCAATAAACCCCTAACAGAATATAAATAACTTTGTAACTACATGTTAGCCCATTCAGCTAAATCAAACCAAAAAAAGAAAAACGAGTTGACACACTTTCCTTTACCTTTGTTTTTGACCGTAGCGGAATGAACCACCAATTACTTTGGCTAATGTTTTTATTGTGGTGGATGCTCTTCCAGCTGCAAACCAATCCAGCAAACCAGTACAATCGGGATACCTCAGTGCTGAGAAACATCTACATACTCTCTGTTATGAAGCGGACAGGAGACAGAGGTAAGGAAACGTTAGGGTGTTTATTAAATGACAACAAGGAGCACATGAAGGATAGCCAGGAGGATCAGGAATGATGTTGGGGTCTTTTCCTCCGTGGCTGGGTAACAGGAATACACGAGGATGGACAGCACACACCAGATACAGCTGACAGAGGATGACACAGACTTGGAAGGACTGGAAGACAGGACGATTCGGGAGGACCAGGAAGACTAGGAGGAATACAAAGAGAACAGGTAAGTAAATCGTTTGTTTTAGCTGAGGATGACTACGCTGAGTGGTCGCTCAGTTGTCCGCTTTCGTCGAGACGAGCCCGGACAATGAGCGACTGGAGTGCTGTGCTTTTATCTGGTGCTCGTGAATGTGATGCAGCTGTGTGCTCATTAGAAGTCAGGTGATGGTGATCTTCGTGAGTGGGGGTCGTGAGAGCCTGACCAATCCATGACAGTACCCCCCTCCCCAGGGCCCGCTCCTGAGGGCCGACACCTCCGACGCCGTGGTGGTCTCCCTCTGCCTCTAGGCGCTGGGAACTCAGGGTGGCTCTCATGAAACTCCACCATGAGACTAGGATCGAGAATATCAGCTCTGGGAACCCATGTCCTTTCTTCGGGGCCGTACCCTTCCCAGTCCACCAGGTACTCCAACTGGCCACCACGACGTCGGGAACGCAAGATCTCCTTCACTGCGTAGACGGCTCCTTCTTCTAGGAGCAGTGGAGGAGGGGGTTCCTCTTCGTGGTCAGGCTCTGTGGAGGGAAGAACAGGATCGTGATAGGGTTTCAGGAGTGATACGTGGAATGTAGGGTGAATACGGTAGTGAGAGGGTAATTGTAGTTTGTAGGTGACGGGGTTAACCTGTTCCACGATGGTGAAGGGACCAACAAATCGGGGACTTAACTTGCGAGAGGGCAGTCGCATGCGTATGTCCCGGGTGGATAGCCACACCTTTTGTCCGGGTGTGTATCTGGGTTCTTCAGACCTTCTCCTATCGGCGGTTACCTTGCTTCGACGGACTGCCCTCTGCAGATGTTGATGAGCCTCGTCCCAGACTCTCTCGCTCTCCCGGAACCAGTGATCCACTGCGGGGACATCAGATGGTTCGCCATCCCAGGGAAAGAGCGGTGGTTGGAAGCCCAGGACGCACTGGAATGGCGTGAGTCCGGTGGAGGGTTGCCGCAGTGAATTTTGGGCATATTCTGCCCAGCCCAAATACTGGCTCCAGGAGTTCTGGTGACCACTGCAGAAGGTCCTCAGGAACCGTCCCACCTCCTGAATCTTCCTCTCTGTCTGCCCGTTGGTTTGGGGATGATATCCAGAAGAGAGGCTGACGGCCACACCTAGGAGCTTGAAGAAGGCTTTCCATAGACGTGAGATGAACTGTGGACCTCTGTCCGACACAATATCTTCTGGAATACCAAATGACCTGAAGACTTGATTAAAGATATTGTCGGCAGTTTCAAAGGCTGTGGGAAGACCTTTCAGAGGGATTAGTTTGACAAACTTTGAGAATCTATCTACTATGACTAGAATACAGGTATTACCTTCTGACGAAGGGAGGTCAGTGATAAAGTCCACTCCTAGGTGTGACCAGGGACGGTTCGGAATCGGCAAGGGATGGAGCTTTCCAGCGGGTAGATGACGTGGGCTCTTGGATTGGGCACAGTCCTTACAGCCCTGAACATATTGCCTCACATCCCTTGCCATGTTTGGCCACCAGAATCGTTGGGATACTAGCGAGAGAGTATTGTTGATCCCTGGATGTCCAGTGCCTAGCGAGGTATGTAAGGAGTGGATCAGATCTACCCGGTGTTCAGGTGGTATGAACTGCCGATGAGGAGGGCATCCCGGCGGAGCAGGGGCTTCCGGAGTGGCAACGACTGGAGGAGCGTTCCAGGTGATCGGACAAATGGAGATGTGTTCGGGAAGAATCTTCGTTGGGAGTTCTTCATGATCGTGATGCTCGTGTAAACGAGAGAGAGCGTCTGCTCTTAGATTCTTGGGTCCTGGACGATAGGAAATGGAGAAATCAAAACGTGAGAAGAAAAGTGACCATCTGGCTTGACGTGGACATAGTCTCTTGGCCTCTTTGATGTATTGGAGGTTTTTGTGATCTGTGATCACCTGGAACGGATGTTTGGCTCCCTCCAACCAGTGACGCCACTCCTCCAAGGCTAGCTTGATTGCTAGAAGCTCCCTGTCTCCTATGCTGTAATTCTGCTCCGCCGGGCTCAACTTCCGAGAGAAATAGGCACAGGGATGCAGTCGGGGCGGTGTATCATGATGTTGAGATAATACTGCCCCGACGCCGGTGGTGGATGCGTCCACTTCCACCACGAAAGGAAGATTTGGGTCAGGATGAGTCAGGAGTGGGGCCCTTGTGAACTCCTTCTTAAGAAGGCGGAAGGCTGCGGCTGCTTCTTTGGTCCACTCCAGTCCTTTGGGTTTACCCTTGAGGAGATTAGTGAGAGGTGATGTAATCCTGCTGTAGTCCTTGATAAACCGTCTATAAAAGTTAGCAAACCCAAGAAACCTCTGGAGCTCCTTAATGGAAGTGGGTTCTGACCAGGATAGAACAGCCTCAATTTTCTTCCCATCCATACGTATACCGGTTTGGTCAATGATGTATCCCAAGAAATGAATCGACTTCTGGTGGAATGAGCATTTCTCCGCTTTGAGGTAGAGGTGATGTTCTCTCAATGTGTGTAGGACCTCCGCAACGTGTTGGCGATGTTCGGCCTCACTCCGGGAGTAAATGAGGATGTCATCTATGTACACTATTACACAGTGGTGAAGAAACTCCCGGAGGACTTCATGAATGAAGTTTTGGAATACGGAGGGGGCGTTGACCAGACCGTAAGGCATGACCTCATATTCATAGTGGCCAGTAGGGGTCACGAATGCTGTCTTCCATTGGTCCCCCTCACGTATTCTTATCAGATTATACGCGCTGCGGAGGTCCAATTTAGTGAAGACTTTAGCTTCTCGGAGCTGTTCCAAAGCGGCTGGTACCAGAGGAAGGGGATATCGGTATTTTACTGTACCGTTATTTAGGACCCTGTAGTCGATGCATGGACGCAGCCCTCCGTCCTTCTTGGCCACAAAGAAGAAGCTTGAGGCGGCTGGTGATTTTGAGTGACGTATGTACCCCTGACTCAGAGCCTCCCTTATGTAATCTTCCATTGCCTGATTCTCTGGAAGCGAGAGCGGGTAGATCCTACCTCTTGGCAACTGGGCATCTGGAACTAGGTCGATCGCGCAGTCCCATGGCCGATGCGGCGGTAGCTGGGAAGCTCTCTTGGGGCAGAAGACATCATGAAAGGAGCTGTACTCCTTAGGAATGTGGATAGACTGCTTCTCAGGAGGGCTCTCGACCGATGTTGCAAACAAAGAAATGGGGTTCCGACCTTGAAGAGGGAGATTTGGAAAACAGGCAGGTGTACATCCAGATCCCCATTTCTTTATCTCTCCTGTGCCCCAAGAGATGATGGGATCGTGCTTCACCAGCCACGGGCGCCCTAGAATGATGTCCATATTTGCACCCTCCAGAACCAGAAATTGAATCCTCTCTTGATGTAACAACCCCACTTGAAGAAGGA
Organism: Danio aesculapii; assembly: GCF_903798145.1. Taxonomy (NCBI): domain Eukaryota; kingdom Metazoa; phylum Chordata; class Actinopteri; order Cypriniformes; family Danionidae; genus Danio; species Danio aesculapii. Next base: position 28,410,506 of record NC_079435.1, on the reverse strand, counting down.
TGTCTTCGCATTGTCGATGGATACGGGTCGAAGATCGAGTGCACTGGGTTATCGGTTGTATCTGGTATATATGCGAGGACGCCTCAGTACGGAGGTGGAGTTGACGACAGAGGGATTGGGAGATGAAGTTCCCTGCTGACCCGGAGTCGATGAGGGCTGTGACAAGGAGAGAAATAGAGGCAGTAGTTATTTGTACGGTGGTAGTAAGTGGTTTACATTGTTCAATATTCGTACTGAATACACTCACTGAAGTCCGAATGGGACGAAGGGGACACTCCATACGGGTGTGTCCACTGACACCGCAGTATAGACACAGACCCCGGGTCAGCCTCCTCTGTCGTTCCGCTGATGTCAGTCTTCCAGACTCTATTATCATGGGTTCTGGTTCTGGAGAGGCTGTTGACTCAGGCGATTGGAGGAGTGCAGACGAGGGGGTGATGGTGTCCTGTTGATAGGAACGGAGACGATCGGAACATCGGAGAGAATGTTGGATGAATCTCTCCAGACCCATTGTATCATCTAATGTGGCCAGTTGGATTCGGAGAGTGGGTTCCAAGCCGAGCCGGTACGTGGTCAACAACGATCTCTCATTCCATCCACTTGCAGCTGCTAGAGTGCGAAACCGGAGAGCATATTCCTGTGTAGATAGAGTACCTTGCTTTAGATGATACAGCTGCTCTCCAGCGGCTACTTCCCCATCAGAACGTCCAAACACCTCTTTGAAATACTCCGTGAAGGTAGTGATGGAATTCATGACCGGCCCGGCTTGGTTCCAGATCGTCTCAGCCCATTTAAGTGCAGGTCCAGAGAGTAGAGATACGATGTAGGCGATCTTCGACTTATCTGTGGGATATAGAGAAGGTTGCATTTCGAATATGAGGGAACATTGTAACAGAAAACCATTGCACTCCCCCGCTCCGCCTGAGTAGGGCGCTGGTCGGGCCATGGGACTGGAAGGAAGGGCCGAAGAAGAAACTGTGGAGGCGGAAGTGCTCGGTGCTGGTGGTGCGTTGGAAAGTGGAGCTGGTGGCTGTAGAATCCGCTTCAACTGGTCCACCAGCTCTTGAAGGTGATCGGGGGTGCTCATGTTGTCGTCGTTAGAGGTCCGGGCTTCTGTTATGAAGCGGACAGGAGACAGAGGTAAGGAAACGTTAGGGTGTTTATTAAATGACAACAAGGAGCACATGAAGGATAGCCAGGAGGATCAGGAATGATGTTGGGGTCTTTTCCTCCGTGGCTGGGTAACAGGAATACACGAGGATGGACAGCACACACCAGATACAGCTGACAGAGGATGACACAGACTTGGAAGGACTGGAAGACAGGACGATTCGGGAGGACCAGGAAGACTAGGAGGAATACAAAGAGAACAGGTAAGTAAATCGTTTGTTTTAGCTGAGGATGACTACGCTGAGTGGTCGCTCAGTTGTCCGCTTTCGTCGAGACGAGCCCGGACAATGAGCGACTGGAGTGCTGTGCTTTTATCTGGTGCTCGTGAATGTGATGCAGCTGTGTGCTCATTAGAAGTCAGGTGATGGTGATCTTCGTGAGTGGGGGTCGTGAGAGCCTGACCAATCCATGACACTCTCTCATTTACACTCATTCACTATGGCCAATTTTGTTTACCCAATTCTTCTATACCACACATCTTTAGACTATGGGGGAAACCAAAGCACATGGAGAAAATCCACACAAACACAGTGAGAACATGCAAACTCCACTCAACAGTGCTTACTACTGAGTCATGGTGCAGATGTATTTACACTATCTGCAATTTATTTTGACCTGATTTAACAATCAATGTAGCATTGCAAATGTATTTTCATTAACCTTTAAATTATATTTAGCTAAGGATATTAAGGTAATTTATCTTTTTTATATAATAAAGTTTCACAGTCAATAATTTATTTATTTAGGCTAACAATATGCAAATGACAAAGGAATGGTGTTATCATGGTTTTAACATAAAAAAACTCACCTTTCAGGTCTTCACTGATCAGTAACGTCACTGATCAATAGCTTCTGCTCAATAAGCGAGGCCAGTTCATCACTCTTTTTAAGCTGTGTTAAGTGTGTTATTCTAAAATTATCTATCAACTTTGTGAACTGCTGCAGAAAAACGTCAATCCTCCTTTCTCTGAGTGACAGACAGTTTGTTTTGGCCATGGTAATGGGCAATTTTACTGCTTCGTATATATTAGCAACACAACACAAACCATGTGCTTGACATCTCCTAATTAGGATCCAAAATAGATAAATATACTCTACTCTTCAAAGCAAATGAATTAAGTGTAAATTAAGAATAAAAGCAGTTTTAAATTTTTTTAAATCCATTTTAGGGTCAAAATTATTAGCCCCTTTAAGCAATTTTTTTTCGATAGTAGAACAAACCATTATTATACAACTTGCCTAATTACCCTAACCTGCCTAGTTAACCTAATTAACCTAGTTAAGCCCTTAAATGTCACTTTAAGCTGTATCGAAGTGTTTTAAAAAATATCTCGTCAAATATTGTATTAAAATTCATTCAATAATTTTCTCTTCAGCTTTCTCAGGGCTTCTGGTAGTACCCAGAATAGCAAAGTCGAGTAAAGGAGGTCGAGCCTTCTCATTTATAGCTCCTAAACTCTGGAATAGCCTTCCTGTTAACGTCCAAGGCTCAGACACACTCTCCCAATTCAAAACTAGATTTAAGACCTACCTGTATCTGTTTAGTAAAGCATACACTCAGAACACCACCTAGCGGGTTTCCACACAGGTTTATGCATCTTGTTTATATACACTATGAACAGCAGCTACGCTAATTATTTTCTTTTTTTCTCCATTTCCACCTGGGGATACTCTTCCCGAGGCCCTCAGACTATGCAGAGTCACTGATTCGACCCAAGACCAACGACGAGATTATCCCAAGGTTTCCATATCCTGGACCAGGCCATATCCTGAGCAGCTACTGTGGTGGTCATGGAGGAGTGGAGAACATGAGACTGATTTCTGTGACACTCTAGGGACAGACGAGTCTTTGCTGAGGCCAGCTTCCAGCCTCCGCCGCTGAGACTGCAGCTCTGCACAAGATGTTTGGCCAGCGGAGTAATTAAAATGGTCGTGCCCAACTGAGCCTGGTTTCTCTCAAGGTTTTTTTTCTTCACTTTCGCCAATTAGTGAATTTTTTTTTCCCTCTTCGCTGTTGCCACTGGCTTGCATGGTTCAGGATCTATGGAGCTGTGCATTGTTGGATTTGCTCTTCAGTGTTTGGACTCTCAGTAGTGATTTTTAAACCACACTGAACTGAGCTAAACTGAACTGAACTTAAACACTAAAAACTGAACTACACTGTTCCAATTTACTATGACCTTTTATGTGAAGCTGCTTTGACACAGTCTACATTGTAAAAGCGCTATACAAATAAAGGTAAATTGAATTGAAATTCTCCCTTTATTAATCTGGGGTTGCCACAGCGAAATGAACCGCCAACTTATTCATCATATGTTTTACGCAGCGGATGCCCTTCCAGCCACAACCCATCACTGGGAAACATCCAGACACACTCATTCACACACACACTCACACACTACGGTCAATTTTAGCATACCCAATTCACCTGTACCGCATGTCTTTGGACTTGAGGGGGAAACAGGAGCACTAGGAGGAAACCCACGCGTACACAGGTAGAGCATGCAAACTCCACACAGGAATGCCAACTGACTCAACCGAGGCTCAAACCAGCGACCGCGTCCCTATTTGATAAAATTGTTTCTATAATAGTTTATTTGCTCATCTCCTTAATGAAATAAAATAAATACAGTAATTAAAAACAAATCCACCTCAGTTTACCATAAGTCTTGCATATGTAGATTTAAAATGTTGTTTGCATCTTGATGTTTCCATCCAGCAGTTTTAAATGCAATACCCAAAAGTAAATGGATGGAAACATTGCGCGTGTAAGTAAAGAGTGTGACTGAGATTAAAGCTTTATGATTAAAAGTTTCATTTCCACCAAACAATTCAATGACGCACGATGTAAAACTGGGGCAAGGTAGAAATAACACTTTTTTGTAAACATTCATGACACTATAAAAATGACAAAAATGGGAAAAAATTTATATCTACTGTCGGAGAGTTTTTCAAGTGTTGAATGTGTTCCGAGACACTGAGAGCTAAAACTACATGCATCATATAACTTGACCTTGAATGAATACTCAGTGGGATGTCATTATATTTGGCTGTGTTAAAGTGAAGTCTGACACCATAATGACTGCAGCGCAGAATGTGGCCCGTCGTGGGCTCACAGCTTACTGTAACCTCTGTTGTGTCTCTGTTCCCGATTAGAGTCAATACTGAGGAAACCAGATACTTATTGGTAGGTCAGCTTTCAATCTCTTTCTCAAGGTTGATGGGATTTACAAACATTTAATGTGAAATGTATGCAGTTCTGTGGCTTATGTAGGCTGTAAGTTGAGAAGAAGAAATAGACATATTTTGGGGGGGGGGGGGGGGGGGATGTGTAGTTTTCCATTTTACATGCTATTTGCATTATATGTATTTGCCCATTCATAATAATATGTTCAAAGTCATTTTCCATGAATCTGTTTTTTTTATCATTTTAATCTTCTTACATTGCAATGTATAAAGAGGCACTAGTGTTGCACCTATGTTTGTGTTGCTGTTTTATATAGCTACTATAATAGTCATAGTGGTGATTCTGACGATTCTCATATATTATGTCATATTGTTTCATAATATTTACAGTAAAAGCTTCTATAGACCCTTTTCACGTTTCCGAGTTTCTCAGTAGTGGAAGTCATCATAAATGGGAAAATGTAGAGTGCAGTGAATGGGAGAATACAACCTTTTTTTTTTTTTACAATCTCATTGCCTCAAATAATAAAAGAAAAACTCCACGATGGTGTTATCAAGACTTTCAGAAAAAGGAAAAAAAATGTGTGAGACTGATGACAGCAACCAGAGGAGCGAATAACATCAAATTTACTGTCCTGCCCCATAAGCGCTGCATTAGAAACACCTCGCACAAGCGGTAATTACATTTTTCTAATTTAAAGCAAAGATGGTATGATACGTACATTAACACATATACATGTTCATATGTTTCTTACTAATTCTAAATATTAAAAACTTTAAGAAATGTTAAATGCTGATGACCGTTAAACGCGTCATAACAGGCTTGTGAAAAGGGTCCATTGGTATATTATAATCAAGCTTTGAATGTCTGTTGTAATTTATTTATACTAACCTAAATTATGATGTTTTTAGTAACACAACCTATAAATGTGTCTGAGTTACTAGACTGTGAAGATCTCACTTTGCCCGGCAAGTGGGAGAGCCAGGTATTTTACCCTACAAAATTCTGTATGTTTATTTCATTTTTTAAAGACTGTCTGAAATAAAGTTATTACAGCATCCCATTTTACATACGCATGCTATGTCCTTAAAGTTTGTACTTTTTTCTGAAGAAAAAGTACATACCTTTGTGTAAAACAGGAGAGTATGCAAGCTCTTGGACGTACTGTTTCTTTATAAACTGACCATTATGTTGCTTAGTTATGTCCCCTGTCAATCATCTTGTCACATTATCCACGTTTCTTTGATATTTAATTACCAGCCTTATTGAAGATGCAGCAGCGGGTTATTCTGCCATTCGCAAGTCTTTTATGCAGAGAAATCTCCTTAAGTCTTTGGATATTTTTGCCCTCAGATGTTTATTTCCAAATACATTTTTATGTAAGTTCACATTTTTGATGAAGTAAGGGGGGGGGGGGGGGGGCTAACAGTTTAAGTCTTTGAGTTTGCATACACTATACTTTGTGATTTAAACATACTTTTGTTTCCATGTGAGCTCATGTCTTGTAACACAGTCTCGGAGATCGCAGCACCTCACACTCCTCCCCAGTGCTGTTTAACTCAGCTCACACTTTGCCTCATTCTCCTCCATGTTGTTTAAGCGGGAAGAGAGTCTGTAATTAAAAATCAAGAGAAGCCACAGTCGAGAGTCATAATCACCATTATTATCATTAGTGTAGAGATGAAAGTACTCTTAAATTTCAAGTGCTGCAGACCTCCGTCTGTTCAATTAGTCTGAAGGAGTGTGTGTTTGCGTGCGTGTATTCATGTGTGTTTGCAAATGTCTGGCTTGTGTAGGATTTAGAAGAAGTAGACCTGCTTTTTAAAAATCCAACCCAATCAGAATCATGTTTGGTTCAAGTTTGTATTTGTGTGTGTACAAACTACATAAAAACACACATTCCCCAGAACATCTTACTGCATCTCTAATCTGTCGCAGTGAGAGATGACTGTTAAACGCACCGGCAGTTTTTAATATGTGTAGGTCACGTGTCATTTGCCCTCTCTGTTCTCTCATATACTGAATTAAGGCCTAACTCCTCACATTTTTATGATTTGACTCTCTTCTGGATGTGGTATGAGGCGTATCTGACATGCCTGTGATTTCCCATGTGCCCAATGACTGTTTGTTTCCTGTCACACTCCCATTCTGCTTATCGGCCCGTGTGTAATGATGGCTTCTTGAACAGCTGTATTAAAGAAGAGGTTATGCGTGGTTATCAGATTATGACTATTTCATTTTCTCAAAGCAGAAATGTGCTGACAGTTAATGAAACATCAAGATATAACACATTTAAATTGTAAGCCATTCTAATATGTTTCTCCCTTATGGCTCAGTATGACTTATGCCAAGTGATGTCAGGTAAAATAGACCAGACAAGGTTTGGTGTGTTATAGTTCTTTACATTTCAATAGATAATCACAGGTTACTATTTTGAACTGACCACTAAGTAGTGTTTTTAATGTAAAGTTTATTCAAAATGACTCTTTAAAAATTACTATTTAAAATGATTGATGGTTAAACCTAGTATCTAGGAGGAACAATGTGGTTTTCATCCAGGCCGTGGTACACTGGACCAGCTCTATACCCTCACTTGGGTGCTCGAGGGTTCATGGGAGTATTCCCATCCAGTCCACATGCGTTTTGTGGACTTGGAAAAGGCATTCGACTGTGTCCCTCATGACATTCTGTGGAGGTTGCTCTGGGAGTATGGGGTCAGAGGTGTTCTGTTAAGGGCTGTCTCGTCCCTGTATGAAGATTTGTCAGACTTGTTTCCAGTGCATGTTGGACTCCGGCAGGGCTGCCCTTTGTCACCAATACATTTGTATATTATAATATTTAATATAATACATATATTTTTATTTTTATTTCTTTTAGTTAAATTTTACTGAAGGCATAGGCAAAAGTTTTGGGACTGAATTTGAAGCTGTAGGCCAACTCCATATCAAATCTTGAAGATTAAGATTGTGATTAATGATGTGTACTTAATGTTCATGTGCATGTAAAGGCAGTAGTTTTTACTTTTTACAATGTAGTAAATGTTTCTATGTATTCCAAGTGCCTTGAAATACACTCTTGGGTGACTTTTAAAGATTCTATGTTGTAAACTTTGCATACTTTTGAAAATACAATTAATTCAATTTCTTATTTTATGCAAAAAGTATTGATCTGATATTCCAACTTTTTTTGAGTGCAAACCCAATGTGTTGGTCTCCAGGGTGTTTAAAACCCTGTTTTGTTAAATATGCTTGGCACAAGTATGGATTTAGAGACATTTGCTGTTTAGCTTTTGCCAATTAATAAAAAACATTGTTCCAATTCACTCTAAGGACCTTATGCATTTCAAGCTCTCATGTTTCAAAGAGAAGGCTCCTGATGAGCTATGTAACAGCTGTAGAAGTGATAAGACATATATTGTGGTATACATATAAAACCATCTAATCTGTCTGGTCCATTGTTTCTACAGTTTTTTTAGAGACTACTACATGCTCACGATGACATTTTATTCACAGTGTTTGATTTTTCCTAGTCTAGCCTACCCAGCACTTAACTTAAGGTACAGGTTTATAATCCATTAATGATTTTACTGGCCAAGGACTGCCCAAGTGGTAAACATTGTTTTGTTCAACATAATGTTTAAGAACATGTTTAAACTGATGTATGCTACATAAATGACAAACAACTTGCTACTGGTCACCATATTGAGAAAAGTATTGGGATAACCCTCCATTTTAGACAATTTCATGCTCCCGACCAGGCATGTTTATCTGATTCATAATGCAGCATGCAAGTGTGTCTTAAAGGCACAGTATGCAATTTTTGCACCTAGAGAGCATATATTCACAAAAAAAGGCTTAGCTTGATTATGCCAAAACTGATTGTTGAATTGTATGAGTTGTCGTCTTCATTATGTCCTACAGAAGTACTGTAGAAATCTTGTTAATAGATTAGCTAAATTATTTGTAACTTATTATCATGGTAGTATGAAGTAAAGCAAGGCTGGAAGCCGTCGAAATGAAACTAGACAACTGAAGCAATTGCTGATGACAGACCAAGGGTGTAAGGAATCAGTTGTGCATTTTCACAACAATACCACAGTAAAGCCCAAACTTTGACACTATCTCTATCATTTTACTGATGACTGCTACAGCAACCTCTCCTACAACACATGCAGGCCGGTTGTCATTAAAAGAAGGATCAGTACCAATGACAATATATGTGGGACATTTTCAGACCTTGACAGGGAGTTTGTTAGTGTCTAGTTTATTCAGACACATTCCTCTTCCTCTGATCACATTTAAAATGCATTCCATTTGAGATACAGAAGCCTTTTTGTTCTCTGTAGCATGCAAAATTTGAATTTACTTGTGGGGGTTGTATTTTCTTCGTACAGCTAGTAGTTCAACCAGGTAAAGTGGTTGCCACAGCAGAGATGGAAAGCACTATGACACCTATTCTTTTAAAAGGCACGAGCTGAAAGCACACATGTAACACCCTCACCTCCAACACTCTTTGCCACCAACAAGCTTGCACGCATGATGCGGTCAAAGTTTGAAATAGTATAACTTACAATATGTACAAAATACAGTGCTTTATAAATACATACCTGCATTGGTCTCATACATGTACCATGTATGCTGGTTTCACACTTAAGCCACAATCCAGTAATGGTGATGGGTTTTGCTTTCTGGCACATGCTACATGAAGTAGAACAATCACAACAGACTCGGTCATGAAGCCAGTCACTGCAGATTAGCCACACAAAGGTAGGGTCTGGAAATATGAATCAATAAACAAATTAAATGAGAATCATTGCGTTAATGAAATAGAAATATAATGAAAAAAAGAAAATGAAAATGTTTTTGACCTTGCATGCTTGCTGTTAGGGGACTCCTCAAAACATAATTTGAACCTTTTATAATCCTCAATAGTGGCATTTTAAAATACTTTTAATTTAAATTTGTAAATAAGTTTAAATTATGCTCTCAGACAAGTTAATTCACGCATCCCTGATCTAGATAAAGTGCTTATTATAACCAGGAAGTATGACCACATTAGCCTGGTTCTGTCAACACTGCATTGACTCCATACAAAAAGAATGCATACATGCTGATTGTTGTAAAGAGTAAACTTGTTTAAAAGTCAGTGGTCTATTTCTTTACTGCCATCTTTTGCCATCAATTTTCATGAAATTGAATTGCTGAATCACACCATACAACACTGACCCTGGTATTGAACTGAACTGAACTGAATCAACAACAAACTGATCTGAATAATGACATTGACATTTGCATTGTATTAAACTGCTGTTTCACCACTTTTCTGTTGATCTATGTGAAGGTGCATTGATGCTGTCCGTATAGTAAGTGTTACATAAGGACTCACACACACACACACACACACACACACACACACACACACACACACACACACACACTCGTTTCATAGTTTGATAATAGTGACTTTTGGACTTTTGCAACCATGGCTCAGTGGTTAGTACTTTCACCTCATAGCAAGAAAGCCATGGGTTTGAGTCCAGGCTGGTGAGTGGGCATTTCTGTGTGAAATTTGCATGTTCTCCCCATGTTTGCATGGGTTTCCTCTGGGTGCTCCATTTCACCCGCAGTCCAAAGACATGCAGTATAGATGAATTTGATGAACTAAACTGGCCATAGTGTATGAGGGCATGTGTGAACGTTGCTGCTGGAAGGGCATCCGCTAAGTGAAACATGTGCCGGAGTAGTTGGCCATTTGTTCTGGTGTTGCGACCCCTAGTAAATAAGAGAATAAGCTGGAGGAAAATTAATGAATGAATAATGACTTTCATACTGTACAGTCTGTGTATTCTGTACCGTTACCCCAACCCCTAAAACATTCTGCAGTTTTACATTTTCAAAATATATCAGTATGTATAACTGATGAGCCATTTTCCTCATCAGAAACTATATAATGAAGTGAAAACCTGCTCATATTTACTGGTCCTCAAACATGACGAATACGTCACACATACTGAGAGCGATAGAGAGAGAGAGAGAGAGAGAGAGAGAGATCACTTCACAAGGACTCACTGGGGTGGTATTTGCAATGTTCCCTCTTGACTTTGGCTCTTCATATTGATTGTATCTGCTGAATTAGCATTTCACCTTACTTTTTCTCCACAGAGATTGTGATTGCCAATACCTTTCACAAGTCTAGAAACAACTGCTGAAGTAGCGATACAAATCAGGTACTCAAATTAATGAGCACATTTGCATTATGTAAATAGTTCAGATGTTAATTGCCTTCTGTTTTATGGAAATTGGATGTAAGAAAACGTTTCTTCTCTTCACACTTCTTGAATCAGACAGGAACATAATTATATATATATATATATATATATATATATATATATATATATATATATATATATATATATATATATATATATATATATATATATATATATATATATATATATATGTATGTGTGTGGTATAGAACAATGTCAGCTCAGGAGGTAAGATATCTTTGCAAACTTACCAGGTTAGTAATTTCATCAAACTAGCTCAACTAATTTGTTCTTAATCTGTTTGCTATAGACCATAGTCTTTGATTAATCCCTCTCCAAGAACATCCACACCTTCATACATGATTTGACTCACTCCTGATCGCTCTTCAAACATTACACTGAAGCTGTCATACTGAATTGGCTAAACCTTTTTTAATGAACGGCTTTGCTCCACTTTTTTATTTATTTTATTTTATTTTTTTGCAAAGGCTGAATGCATTTTCCCCTGTTATGATGTTGAGAAATAATTAAGAAAAGGCTGAGAATGATTGACTGATGTTCAGTATGAAGACCAGGCTCTGAGTTAAATATGTGTTATAGCAATGCAGAGTCAGATTTCTGTCTGAAACTTGAGAAGGTGACACAATTGCAGCTGTAGGAGACACAGTTTATAAATAGCATTGTGCACTTGGTGTCAAAACAATACAACATTTTGTAGAATGCTTCTTACAGTAATTTTTTTGGTGTCAGGATATCAAATCAATTACTGATTGATTTATAATTGTCAAATTTAACAAACATGTGTAAACACACACATACACATATATACTCAGAAGAATATCAATAGACTGTTAAGGACAATTCACATTGCACATTGCACAGAAAAAATGACCAACAAACAAATTGCTAATAGTTTGTTGGACCAGTGTGTCAGCATGTGTTGCAGTTGTTTGGAGTTTGTTTTCACCCAACTGAACTTGTTCAATCCTGACCAGTGACCCGATAGTCTTCATGTAAATGTCTTATAAGCCCCAAGAAAGGTCAATTAATTAATTATTAATTATTGTGCATGGCACGTGCTGGAGCAATGTGAACCCGACAGTCACACTCTATATACAATGGTCAACTTATTTGTTGGGGTTTTTTTGTGTGGTGAAAATTGGCCTTTAGGGTTACTAGATTAAGCTGACCTTAAAGTTATATATAATCTCTCATCATACAATCTGTTAAATAACTAATAGGATGTCTGGGGAACCATCAACTTATATATGTTGACATTATATTGATATCATGATGTTAAACGTAAGGGCCACACAGTGGCTAAGTGGTTAGCACTGTCAGCTCACAGCAAGAAGGTCACTGGTTCGAGTACCGGCTGGACCAGTTGGCGTTTCTGCGTGGAGTTTGCATGTTCACCCTGTGTTTGCATTGGTTTCCTTCGGGTGCTCCGGTTTCCCCACAAGTCCAAAGACATATGCTATAGGTATGTAACTAAATTGGCCGTAGTGTATGTGTGTGTATGAGTTTATATGGATGTTTCCCAGTACTGAGTTGCAGCTGGAAGGACATCTGCTGTGTAAAACATATGCTGGATAAGTTGGCCGTTCATTTGGTGGTGACTCCTGACTAAGCCGAAGGACAATTAATGAACGAATGGATGAATGTTAATCGTGTTTTGCCAAGTGGCATCCCTTTTGTGGGGGCTAGTGTCAGATTTTGCCACTTTGGTCTTGTTAGTTCTTGTTTTTGTGGCAGAGTCCAGACACTAGTCCTGTCTTGTCTAGTATGTTGTGTTTGGCTCACAATTTGTCAAATCATATTTCCTGTCAGTGACTGTCTTCTTCTTTGTATGAATGTCGTCTTGGCTGCGTTCGGGCCGTGTATATTAATCCAAGATCCATGCATATTTATTTAGCTAGCTAAATAAATAAATACTGTTTATACATGTCTTTTACCACCTATTAAAGTTAAAATGGTGCATCACGGTGGCTCAGCGGGTAGCACAATCGCCTCACAGCAAGAAGGTCGCTGGTTCGAGCCTCGGCTGGGTCAATTGGAGTTTCTGTGTGGAGTTTGCATGTTCTCCCCGTGTTCATGTGGGTTTCCTCCAGGTGCTCCAGTTTCCCCCACAGTCAAAAGACATGCAGTATAGGTGAATTGGGTAAGCTAAATTGTCCGTAGTGTATGCGTGTGAATGGGTGTGTATGGATGTTTCCCAGTGATGGGTTGCAGCTGGAAAGGCATCTGCTGTGTAAAACATATGCTGAATAAATTGGCGGTTTATTCCGCTGTGGCGACCCCAGAATAATAAAGGGACTAAGCTGAAAAGAAAATGAATGAGTAAATGAATGAATGGATGAATGAATGAATAAATTCTAAATATTGCACCCTTTCCTGCTTAGGTTATTTTATATGATTTAGCAGTTTACAAATATTTCTTTCTAGTTTAAATAGCATAAATAGGCAGAACAAATACTACAATTCATTAGTACATTAACCATGCTTTCCATACTGTTGTTTACATCCGAACATTGCTAGTATGTCTGCATATTGTATATGGATAACTGACCAAATCTTGACATGAGTGCAAATCCTCTCAGTCTGTGTTTATCAACAATATTATATAGTGGAAGCAGAAAATGTCCAAAAATGTCATCACAGTGACCATATAGTGCTCCTGGATGAGACAAAAGTTAATTGCTTTACTCTTGACATCATTTGTAGTCAATGGACTGCAGAGGTAATAATATGAAGAGAGAGAGTCAAGCAGAGCACAATCCCTTTCGAGTGTTTGGTCAACATGGACATGAAGCGCATTTGCTAATTAATTTTGGGCTAGACACCCAAAGATCTTTATGTTATCCATCTGTATATTGTTGATAGATAAATGTTACGTACACATTGTCAATTTTAAAAAAATGTCAGATAGAACCTAATAATTCTAAGGTGACAATGTTATATAATACTAACTAGAAATTTATTTTGCTTCCAATGTTGACAGTATAATAATAATAATAACAATAATAATAGGGGATAGTTCACTCATCCTTCACTTGTTTCAAATCTTTGGTTCTTCTGTTGATCACATAGAATAACTTTTGAAGAAAGCTGGAAACCAGTAACCAGTGACTCCCATGGTAGTTACTTTTCCTACTATGGAAGTTAGTGGTTACAGCTTTTCAGAGCTCTTCAAAATATTTTCTTTTGTGTTCAACAAATAGAAGCTTATGAAGATTTAGAACCACTCAAGAGAGAGTAAACAGTGAGAAAGTTTTCATTTGTCACAGTGCACTATCCCTTTAAGCTAAGATTTTATTTATAATTAATGCTATCTCTAAAGAAAAGCAACTATTCAAACTGTTGAATTGTTTCTGAGGATCAAAGAATTTAGCTTATTTATCACACATTTAAACTGAGGACTTAACCATTTAATGTAATCTGCATAATGTGGCATTCTTTATGTAAAACATAGACCCCAGTATCTCTACCCTGTCCCAGCATGCAATCGTACTTTATGATGGTCCACCAAAACACCCACTTCCAGCAAACAAACTATCAACCAGCATGAAAACAGCAAGGGTAGAAAACACAGAGGCTAACAATATGAGTTGGTCAATGTGTTGGAGAAACATCTTGCCATATTACTGAAGAAGTGTGAATCAATTGAAACAGTCCAAAAGCAAAACATTTTATATAATGCAAACAGTAAAACTGAACAGTGAAATTAATTACATGAAATGAGCTGATTACACTCAAATCATAAAAAGTCAATTGTACTTAATAAAAATAACAACGTGGGTTTTCCTTTTGAGCTTTAAGTAATTTGTTTTGTTTCTTAACTTTTATTTCATTCATTCCATAACACTTTTTGCATTTGATATTTGGAATGATGCAGCCTCTGCAGGATAATTAGTTAATTTTTTGTTCTCTGTTGCTTCTGTCATTTAGTTTTTTATTACAATGCTTTATGGCTAAATACATTCCTGTTTGTGTATTATATATAGGATAGTATTGTGTATTTTTCTTTTCAGCTTAGTCCCTTTATTAATCAGGGGTCGCCACAGCGGAAAGAACTGCTAACTTATCCAGCAGCGGATGCTCTTCCAGCTGCAATCCATCACTTGGAAACACCCATACACTCTCATTCACACATACACGCCAAACAATTTAGCTTACTCAATTTACCTATAGCGCATGTCATTGCACTGTAGGGGAAACTGGCGCAACCGGAGGAAACCCACACGAACACGGGGAGAACATGCAAACTTCACACAGAAATGCCAACTTACCCAGCTGAGGCTCGAACCAGTGACCTTCTTGCTGGGAGGCGATTGTGTTACCGACTGCGACGCTGCCGCTCACAAATCTATCTTTTAAATTTATCTTTTTAATAGGAAGCTATACCATATTATATTTGTGCATATACATTAGATTAGTCAGTACTGAAGCCAAATCTGGAGCTTATCTAACAAAATAACTTACGATAACGGTCCAAAAACTAGTGCACAAAATGTATATGTTATAGAAAAATATAAAATACAAATTTAAAAAAGAGGAAAAATCAAGAGAAGCAAAGAAATTTTTAAAATTTTGTAGGTTGTTTTTTTTTTTACTATCCAAATTGGCTAATTAGCCTGAGCACTGTATATATTCATTCATTCATTCATTCACTGTCACCATATATACATAAATATATACTATAAAATAAAGTGAAATAAATGTTGACTTTTTTTTATTCATTGTGTTTTTGCACAAGATTATCAGAGAGACATGAATCAATGTGTGTAATGTGTGCTATATTACGATTTAAAGAGCAAATTAGCCTTTTTTGGGGGAGTAACTCAATATTGTAATGAATTACTTTCAAAAGTAACTTTCTCCAACACTGCAAATTATAGCTGTGCATCAGGTTAAGACTTAACACACAGGCCCCTGATGAAGGCTTCTGTGTTGAAATGCAGTAAGAAAATAAAACAAAATTTAATTTCTTACAGCTTCAAATGTGAAACATTTCTCTGCCGCACAAGAACTTTGATTATATGTTCCACAAATCCTTTTATTTATTTTTAATATCCATATGATCTAATATGTATATTTTATAAATGCAATTTAGCTTCAGAATATATGTGTGAGTGGAAACAGAAACAATTTTTTAAACTCATTTATGCTTTTCATTTGGGGTTGGAAATCCCAGTCTCACCTTATTCCACCATGACTCATATCTGCTTTTACCTTTCATTCAGCTCCATTGAATGCTCTTGTACATTTGTTTTTCAATTTAGCTCTGTTTCCTACCAATACACATTTTAAATTTGCTTAACACGAGCAACTACCTCAGACCTTATTCCGATGCAGTGCTTGTTGTAATTTTTAGTTGTCAACTAATGGATGAGGGCATGTCACTTCTGACCTTTACACACAAATACTCATTAGCACCATAGACTGATATGTCAAACAGAAAGTGTTTACCTTAAAGGTCAATTATTCATAATTCCTACAAATGTATAATATGCTCATGGGTGACAAACTGAGCGATATCTCGTTACAGAAGAGTTCATCTAAAAATAGAAATGAGTGTAACGGCACAGTCTTGCACGTCTCAGACTGACAGCACAGTTTTTCAACATGATGGAACGTTGTAGATTAAATCTATGCTGTTTGTTTATCCAAAGACTGATGGTCTTGTAATCAGTTAGGACTATGTCAATATCACACATCATGTCAGTGTAGTGTGTGTGTTTACAAATATTGATAAGCAGCCAATAAAAGAGGCTTGAAGGATGTATAGTAGAGCATGAATGATCTACAACATGTAATGTGCAATTCCAGAACCAGAAGAGTAAGTGGAATGTGAATGCGTGCAAATTTGAACAATATGCCTGTTGAATGACCATCCTTAGCCATACAGTTCGGTATGATACAGGGGCATATCAAACAGCTACAAGCATGATATTGCATCATTTATGCAACAGTTCAGCAAGACAAATGTGTAAATAAATGAGAAGAAAATAACCTTTGGTGTGAACTACCTTTCGTCACAGAATCAAATCTCAAATTGATAGTTTAACAGTGAACACAAGTGTCTGCTACAAGTTAAAAACTTTATTTTAGAATTAATAAAGTACAACTGAGTTGCTTCATTGAATTACTGTACTGTTTGTACAATATTATAAGAGAGACTGATTGTGAGAATCCTGCATTAGCATTTTTCAGATCAATCTCTTATTCATAATAATGTGTAAATTTAAATGAACACTGTGGAACGCTTTGGTATCCTTTTAACATTAAGTGGATTTTCTTTTAAGTATTCTTAAATTGTGTTTGATTCACACCTAAAATGTTTAGTATTGTGTATAAGTCAAAATTATTTGCCGTCCTGTGAAATTCTTATATTTTTTTTTCAAATATTTACCAAGTGATGTTTAATAGACAATGCCATTTTCACAGTATTTCCTTTAATATTGTTTATGTTTTTTCAATAAATAAATAAATATTTTTATTTTGATGGTCCATTTGTGTGATAGTAGACTGTCTGCTTATTTTTATAGTCACTTTGGTGCATTTCTCACAACACTATTTACATTTGCACAACAATTTTTTTTCCTGAAAATGTCTTATAAATGAACAATTTCATGAATGATTTACAGACCTACGTATGTATGTTGTAGGTTCAGTTCCAATATGTACTGCAATATTGTTTACAGTTGTGCACAGCTCTACCCAAAGGAAGTTTATGTTTGTCTTTAACAATCATTAAATATTGTTGTTTAAATATATGATACAGGTTTCATTATGGTTTATACATAAGTGTAGAGGGAACAGTACAGACAGTGGATACACTGAACTAGTTTTATTCATTCCATCATAATGTATGTTTACTGTCATTATTTTCTCACTTCACATCCCCAAATAGAAAGCTGAAATATGGCATGATATATGGCAACATATGCAAATTACAACTGGATTCCACATACTGTATATAAAATGTCATAATAGTCAATAATTTGTCAAAATAGCGCAAACTGTTTACTGTTTACATTTTTTTTCAACCATATCATATATATATATATATATATATATATATATATATATATATATATATATATATATATATATATATATATATATATATATATATATATATATATATATATATATATATATATATGTGTGTGTGTGTGTGTGTGTGTGTGTGTGTGTGTGTGTGTGTGTGTTCTCATATACAGCCATATGGACACTTACAAATTATAGGTAATATATTTGTAGGGGTAAATATATAACATAATAGATAATATATTTATGTAACATAAATGTACGTATTTGTAATTCTAGGCAATATTTTGACATGTATGACATATTTTATATATGTAAAATACACATGAACTATTATGTCACATATGTAATTTGCATATATTTCTATATAAATCAGATTTCTATTTTGGGATCTGTATTTCCATCAGTCTGATCTTGTTGATTTGGTCACAGGTTCTCCTCTAAACACTGTGGTGTTTTCATTACTCAAAAATCTTAGAAGAACCTTCTGTCAGTGTGAATCCATGCCTGACATTGGTCTGCTGTGATTGGGCTTTCTTACATACAGTAATGTCAAATATGAAAACATTGTCTGTAAAAGTGGTACATGGATGGAACAAAGAAACCATAAATATGGAATAAGGATGAATAAAGATGAAATCTATAGATAATGTAGTACAGTTGGGTGATTTTCTGTGGTAACTATCCTAAAACTTTCATCATCTAAACATGTAATATTGTACATCAGTTTCCATGCATCATGAGTAATGCAACAGTTATTTATCATTTTGAGTGCTTGGATCAGTTGATAATAACATCATGTTAAGTAAATGAAAGCGCTTTTATTTTAAATGTAATGTTTGAGTTGCATTTTGAAATGGGATCAATTTGATGTTTAATTGTATTATATTGAACAGGTGGTCTTAGTTCAATGAACAAAGTATCTTTGACTTGTGTGTGTTGTATCCAAGCATTTGAAAAACATACAATTTTGACAATGGTTGTGAATTTTGTGTCTAGAGTTTTGAAAATTGACAGCAGAGTTCTGAAATTTGTGGCAAAACAATTGTTAAAAACTGTAACTGACTATAAGAAACTTCATAAGTACATGTCAACTTATATTAACCCTAACCCTAACCTAACAGTCTACTCATAATCTAATGAGAATTAGCTGACATGTAGATGCAATATAACAAACGGACCATCAAAATAAAGTGTGACCGAAGAACGTCTTATTTATTTTAGTTTGGCTTATTTTTTAGGTCAATATTATTAGCCCCATAATTTATTTTATGTTTTTGATTGTCTACAAATCAAATTGTTATCCAATAACTTGCATAATTGACCTAACTTGCCTACACTGTGAAAAAAAAAAATCCTGGTTGCCTTAAATTTTTAAGCTGAATCGAATTAACCTTATGAGACCATTGAACTTATATTATGTTAAACTAACTTAAAACAGCTTGTGTAACTGTTAAAATTAAGTTAGAACATGATTAACTTAGTTTAATATGTCATGTTTACATTGTTGATACATATATAATGTTTAAACTGTTAATAATGAGAGAGAGAGAGAGAGAGAGAGAGAGATACTGTATAAACAGATAGATAGATAGATAGATAGATAGATAGATAGATAGATAGATAGATAGATAGATAGATAGATAGATAGATAGATAGATAGATAGATAGATAGATAGATAGATAGATAGATAGATAGATAGATATTTGCTTATGATAATTTGATGATCAAACATGCTAACAGAAAGTAACTTTACATGTACACAACGATTTATTCCACTAAAACTGCAGTTGCAAAGTTACTCATATAGTCACCAGAATGTTTAAGGGGGTTAGAAAAAGAACCTTACATTCACATTGCTATATCAAAATATAACCCCCATGTGATATAGGAAAATAGCACAGTGTACTTCATTGGATGCACACTCTGATTGTGTATATCCATGAAGGACAGGTCTTGTCTGGCTGGGGTACGACTGTGACACAACATGCAGCCGGTACAATAGAACCAGAGCCAAGCCAGAGTGGAAAATGGTGCTACTTTCCGCTACACCCAATTAGATCTGGAATCCATAGCCTCATTAGCTGCCCCATGCTGGAGGAAAACCCCACTCACCAAACATACCTCTGCTCCTAACGAGACTCTCTCACTTTATATTGAGCTTCCAATTACCTTGTGAAATGTGGATGGTGTCCGGGCCTGCATGGCGGGTGAGTCTAGGTGTCTGCTTATGTGACGACCTTTACTGATGCTGGTTTGCAGCCAAAGCAGAAATAAGTTTACAATAAGGCTCTGTTAGTTCATTTATTTACTAACACAAACAAAACAATAAACAGTACATTTATTAAAGTATTTATTCATTTTGTTAACATTATTTAATGTAAAAAAGTGCATTAACTAATGTTAACTAGTTAGATTTTAACAATTGATTAGTAAATGTTGAACTGTTATTAAAGTGTGCTGTACTGTTTTAGTGTTGTTCATTATCAGTTCAACACATTCACTAACATTAATCAATGCTTTCGACTTATTCTAATGAGGGATCTTGTCGGTCATTTGTGCACTCCCCAATCAGCACCCCCCCCCCCCCCCCCCCCCCTTAACTTCTATTTGCTCCTTGGTCATCTTCAAGTGAATCTACACATTGAGAAGCAACCTACTAAATTCCCCACTGAGTACTCTAAGGTGACTCTTCCCACAGTCTAGTACTGCCATTGTGGGTAAAATAAATATAAAATACCAACAAAATCAAAATAAACTCTCAATTATCCCCATTTCAATAAACACATTTTCCAAAGTTTTCAGTTCAGCCCCTACTCTGCAGTAGCGCTTCCACCTCTGTCAAGGATCTTACACTATCACAGACTGCAATCTCCAGTTCTACATTACAGTCATTCATTCAACATGAGACAAAGACTTTCAATAATCTAAACCTGAACTGAACCCCATTTCACAAACCTGTCGAAAACATCTTGTTTTGCATTACTTCCTGTTGTAGTGATCAGTGGTAAAGCCAGGAACTTGTGGAAATTAATTTCCAATATAAACAAATGCTGCAGAGTTTACTCTAAACTCTGATCCTTTTCTTAAGCTCATCAGAAAGTGGCAATTGAGCCAGTGACTATCTGTCATTTGTTTATCTGAAAGACAAAGGTGTTAAGAGCCCAGAACTTGCAAAACAGCTTCTTGATCCAATCAACATTCAACATCATCTCAGACACAGAGAGACACATGGATCAGAAAACTTCCATTTCACAAAAGAAATACTTGAAATACTCCACTGTATGAAACTTTGCTTATTAAGGTTTATATTTGAATGCTTGGGTAAAGATCAACATTACATAGTGATGTTTAGACTCTATATATTGCAAATAATGCCTTGGGTAAATTAGATGTGGTTTGAAAAGTGAATTATGCATAGGAAAATATTTAGACTCTTAAATATTATAATAGTTAACCGGTGGACTATGACTATGCAAATGCAGGCCACATTATGGATGAAACCTCCCAGTGATCAACTCATAGGATCATCCAATCACAATGCTGGATTTGAAAGGTGACATCCTTTCAATCCTGCCTTCCAGAGAAAGTATTAAAAACATTTTCTCAAACAAAGAGAGGGGTTCGGTTCTGTTCAGTTCAGGGTGGTTCTGTTCAGAAAAGTGGTTCAGAAGTGTGGTTCAGTTCAGAGCAAGAGTGCTGCAGAAGCGCGGTAGTACAGTGAGTGGTATCAGAACTTTTGCTGCGTGTTCCAGCAAGGATTTGGTAATTGGATTCACAGTGCTTTCTCCAAGGTGTCTGAAACCATAGCTTCATGACCACCACCTCCAGAAATCTGTGTGTCCCAGATTTCCAGGAATTCTACCTTCAAGGATAAAGACGTCGGCATGTCCCCGACATCGAACCGCCACCTACAGAAATCTCAATTTCTGCGTGTTCCAGAATATACAGATTTCTATGCTCAAGGATAAAGACGTCGGCGTGTCCCCGACATCGAACCACCACCTTCAGAAATCTCCAATTTCTGCGTGTTCCAGAATCTACAGATTTCTTCTTCTCAAAGCTCAAGAGAGCCAAGTCTGCTCGTTTCATGCTTCAAGATCTGCAAGAAGATCCAACTTTTTCCAACCACTGCATCAAAGGCAGAAACGTAAATATTCCACTTTCCAACCCTCTAAATTAGACCTTGGCATAGTGTCTTTCAGTATAAAATATTCTAATTAATTAGATGTTTATAACTGATATTCATTAATAACAAAAACTTCCTCACTTCTTTGTTATTGTAGAATAAGGTTGACCTTACCTTGACTTAATCATCTTCATAACTTGCCTATGCACTTCATTTATTGTACATTTAGTAATTGTAGTTACCCTTGATTACTATTTTGTTAATAAATACACATTTATTACAATTGTGTCTTCCTTGTGTTGATAATACAGAAAAAGGCTCTACAAGTCACATGATCTCATTATCCTTCAGATTTGGCCAGATAATAAACTCCTCATTTGTATAATTTAATTAACAATATTTTATTGTTAATTATTTTGACAATGGAAAGCTGTTTGGTGCCCGTTTAAAAGGAGTTATTTATCTGTTATTTCTACATTAATTGGTGCCCCCATGTGAGGTTAAAATATCAATATTAATATCAATACCAAAATAATGATTTTAATATTTGATAAATCCAATTATCACTACACTGTTATAAATGCGCAGTACCAAACACAAATTCATGAGAAAAGGTGTAAATAAAAAGAAGCACTGTTAAAAACTTTTTTTTTATGTGGGAAACATCCTTCCATCTAGAGGTCTACATTCCTGTGGCTGTACCGTGGGAGCTGCGGGACCCGACCAAATGTCTTGTGGTGCGGGAATAAATTTCAGAATAAAACGCGGTAGCAGTAGGTAACTCAGTGTATTTGAACGGGAGCGGGAGGTCTAACAATATAGCGCTCACGAGTCCTAAAATTATTTCTGAACAGCATATCTGTGATTTCCTCATTCTTATTGAGCACGGGAGCACGACCAGTGCTTTCCGCATAGATGCAATTGCAAAAAAAATTACCCTTTGCATTATGTGATTATAGGCCTACCTCAAAGTTTTACCCTTTAGCAGTCACACGACTGGAACCTCAGGTTTAAGGTGATACTCATGTTTCATCAAAAAGGGGCAAACAAAACTGACATTTAGCCTACAATCCTTGCACAACCTACAGTTTAATCTATTATCGCTCTCTTTTGGTAGCACCCAATTTAAACATGAGATTTTGGAAACCAAAACTAAATTTAGAGGGAACTGTTGGGTCAGGTAGAAAACAGGGAAGGTTGGGCTGCGGGTGAACAAAGGCTGAATATATGGAGGGAGCAGCCGGGTGCAGAATAAAACCTTGCGGAAGTGGGCAGGAGCAGGTCTCTACTTCCATCTTGGATGCAAATCTCAAGTTTTCGGTTTAACATCTAAGTAAAAGCCACTGTTGTTAATTTGATAGCATTACTTTAACAGAGGTATTTTGAATGTTTTCATTAAATATAACCATGTATTGGTTTGTAACACCAAATGGTGTGAAACAAAATCAAATAATCAATCTGTTTTACACATTTCTGTAATTTAACACTATACACAGTGTGACTTATTGATATGTTAATTTCATTTGTGAGAAAATAATCCAAACAGCTCAATAAGTTGCACAATTGGTGGAACCAATTCAAACACAAACATGCATGATGGGTCACATGCAGAAAACATTAGCAGAATAATAATTAGCATGACTTACAACAATGTATTGTTTTCTTTATGGGCAATATAATAATAATAATAATAATAATAATAACAATAATAAAACCATAAGCCATAAATTGTGACATTTTCAAAACTGCACTTTATTTCTATGAGGTTTGGCTTTTTGTCCACATAAAAACGCAGTATCGATTGACTGAAACTTTCTGAGAACTGAAGATTTTCCAAAAACTCCTCATAACGTCATGCTGTTTTTTCCTTTCTGACTGGCAAACATGACTGGGGTCACACCAAATGCAGATGCAAATGAGGCCAATTCTAAACGTTCGTGCCAAATACATTGCATATTTCATGTCGTTTGCACCGTGGGACGGTAATCCACCTCTGTTCTCACTTACTTATATATATACATATACAACATACTTGCAAAATTACTTAATTCGCCATTTGGTATGAACCTAGCATAAAGGTGTCAATATAGCCACCTGTTGGTTCAGCGTGCTCTTAATATGCATTACAGATAATTTTTGTGTTTTCAAATCTTTTTTAAAACAAAAGCAGAGAAAACTCTCTTTCTAAAAATGCCCATATATGTATGAAGATGGCCTCAGTTTTGTCTTTCTGTTTCCAGCCCTGTTTCCCCCTATGTGCTCTTTTGTGTGAGTGTCATGTTTTTATTGGTTGATTTAATCATGTTTCTCGTTCTTCATTGATTGTCTTCGTCATGTGTCTTGTTTCTCTGTGGTTCTGTCATGTCATGTGATGGTATGTTTTTTATATCCTTCATGTTTCCTTTATTTCTTGTCTAGCATTGTTTCCTGTAACTCTGCTGTTGGTGAGGGTGTTCTTGTATTTTTTAGTGTGTGTTTTTGGGCAACATAATAAACTGCCCTTGGGTTTCTGTACATTGCCTTCGGGGGACTTTGTTAATCATACAACTTTCAAGGAAATTTCAAGGAAATTTCTTTTGTAACAGCAATCTTGCAGAAGCAACACTCATTAAGCACAATAATCTAAGTACATCAAAACATTCACAATGTTTATTTATTTATTTTTGTTTTAATTTCCTTTGCATTTCCCCTCTAATGTAATAACATAATTATAATTTTTTTTTTTCAATTTTGGTTTCCCTTTTGCAGTTTCCGCTTGACTCAAACTGACTTGGATGTTTGTATAAAAACCTGATGATTCATGCTAACACAGCATGATTTTGTAAAGAGCATCTTGTTTGCTTCAGTAGAAGCAAGGAGACTGACCTTTAGTACAAATTGGATAACATGGCAACGTCACAAATATTCTTATCTGATTAACGTCTTAGAAACAGTGAAGAATCTCTTTCTTTCTTTCTTTCTTTCTTTCTTTCTTTCTTTCTTTCTTTCTTTCTTTCTTTCTTTCAGTGTTTTGAATGAAAAAAAGTACCTTTATGATCAATCTAAGCAGTTTCAAAGCTGTAGATCAATGAATAGGGTTAGTATAAATTATTGGACATAATATACACGGTGTTGATTCTCAGCCTACAAACACAGAATTAACAACAAAATCCCACAAATCATGTACTGTTTCATTTCATCATTAGGAATGCAATTGTATAAGACTATAATATTGATATATGGGCAATTCTTCAAATACAGGCACTTTTAGCCTTGTGAAGTTGAGTAAAAAAAAAACTTGTTCAAAAGTAACGTAACAAAGCCGCATAAGTTTAAACAAATTGTCTAGTTTTAAGATATGTAAGTGGACAAACATAGATATGAAGAGAAATTGTTAAAATAGATTTTTTTTTTCCATCATGAAATAAACAAATGTCATATCCACCACATCTCAATATACAGCTTTCATTTCAAAATTAAATAAATTATGGCAGTCAAACTATGTCTAAGATACTTTTTGTATCTAGTTTAGCCAATTGTTCCACAATGTATACAATAATTATACGTTTGTCAGTTAAATAAATTAGTCTCTTATGACTCTTATGCTGAATTGTACACCTGTCACACTCTAAAATGGTTAAGAGCTTATTAAAAAATAAATAAATTGAATTTGTATATTAAATAGAGCATGAACTCATAAATTGTGAATACATTTTGTGTAAATTTTCTTTTTAATTGTGTGCGGTGATGGAAATGACAGGGTGCTGTGGAAATGACAATGAATCAGTGTTAATGTACAGAAACATTAGATATTAGAAACATTATTAAACTCTTAAACTCACACTTAATAAACTCAATTTACAAAATTACTAAGCATTACCACACATTTTTTACATGTGTAAAATTTGTCTAACACGAACAGTAACTGAGCATACTGTGAATAACTGATTATCATTCAAATATTATATAAATTAATTTTAAAATAAAATGTATTACACATCAACAGGAGTTGGAAAATGAAACTGAAAGGCCTGGTTATAGAGCACAATAATTCACTAGTGGGGCGGCACAGTGGTGCAGTGGGTAGCGATGTCACCTCACCTCGCCTTGGCTGGGTCAGTTGGCATTTCTGTGTGGAGTTTGCATGTTCTCCCTGTGTTGGCATGGGTTTCCAAGGTGAATTGGGTAAGTTAAATTGTCCATAGTGTATGTGTGTGAATGAGAGTGTATGGGTGTTTCCCAGTAATGGGTTGCAGCTGGAAGGGCATGCGCTGCGTAAAACATATGCTGGATAAGTTGACGGTTCATTTTGCTGTGGCGACCCCTGATGAATAAAGGGACTAAGCCAAAAAGAAAATGAATGAACGAATTAATTATTCATTAGTATGGTGTCAGCCTCCTTTTGCCAACAATATATCATTAGTTAATCTCAGGAATGACACAAGTGCTGCACAGTGGTCAAAGGGATTTTGAGCCATTCTTCTTGCAGAACAGCGTCACTATGTGATGCTGCTAGAGGAAAACATTACTGGACTCATTTCCCCAAAATACCTAAAAGTGCTCAATAATATTTAAGTCTGGTGACTGTGCAGGCCATGGGAGATGCTCAACTTCACCTTCATGTTAATCAAACCACTCTGTTACCAGTCTTGCTGTGTGTATTGGTACATTATCATCCTAATACACGCCACCGCCTTGCTGTGTGTATTGGTGCATTATCATCCTGATACACGCCAGCTTCAGGATACAATGTTTGAACCACTCTGTGCACATGGTCCTTCCGAATGCTTCTGTAGTCTTTGGCAGTGATGCTCATTCCAGCACCAATATTGGGCCTAGGGAAAGCCATGATATTGCAGCCCAAATCATCACTGATCCCCCATGCTTCACTCTGGGTATCAACGGTCTGGGTGGTATGCTTTTTTGGAGCGTAACTCTCCCGGATGTAAGAAAGACAGTGAAGGTGGACTCATCAGAGAACAATACGGGTTTTACGTTGTCGACATCCCAAGATTTTTGCTGCTGCACCATTGAAACAGGCGTTTGGCATTGGCACGAGTATAGCAGTCGGCCATATATATTGACCCTGTGGAGCTTCAGACCGACAGTTTTGGTGGAAACAGGAGAGTTGAGGTGCACATTTAGATGCACATTTGCGTCTTGCGCAGCTGTGGTTTTATGTTTTTTGGATACCATCAATGTTAGCACCCCTACATCCCTTTTAGACAGCTTACTCTTGCCTCCATAGTTTCTCCTGTTGGATGCGTTCTTCTTCTTGATAGTTTGCTGACATTACTCTAGATACTGTGGTTCTTGATACATTACAAAGACTTGCTGTCTTGGCCACAGATGTGCCAGCGAGACGCGCACCAACAATTTATCCTCTTTTGAACTCAGCATATAACATAATGTTGTGTGCATTGCAATAAGCAAAACTGTGCTATAAAGCTGCGATCACACTAGAGTTTAAGCTTGCGAAATTCTGTCGTACAGCGTTGCAAAAAGGGGTGGAATTAAACAAGATGATTAGACATATCTTAAATTTCTGTTCAGAGAGGTCATGTTTTGTTCCTCGATTGGTCTCACACAGTCAAGTGATGCGATTTCGCAGGTCAGAGTTCATCAAGCTTGAACTTTGCAACGCAGCAAACTGCGAAAGTTGACGCATGAACTTGCGTTTCCGGTCTGACACATTTGCATGCGTATGAATGGAAGTCTATGGGGAGAAAAGTTCAGTGTGACCACAGCTTTACTCTGCTAATTAAACCTTCACACTCTGCTCTTACTGGTGGAATGTGCATTCAATGAAGACTGGCCACCAGCTGCTCAAATTTAGCCTTGAAACCTTCACTAAATTGGCTTGTTTCAGTTTCATTGTCCATCCCGTGTACTTTCCACCACATGCAGCATGATGCTGTCTTTTCACCACAGGAGGCAATGTGATGGAAATGACAGTGGTGGAAATTATATTTCTATAGTTTATTGTGAAAAGATTAAAATAGCTTTGGACGTATGATCAAAGGACATAAAAGTGTAACTTTGATATAGTTAAAGGTTTACCCACATATGTTTCACATTATTCTTGTTCCTTTATTTTTATCTGTCAAAGTTATAAACGCGGAGCTTCAGAACATATCTTAAAAAATACATTTCCCATAAACCTTTGCAACACGCATGGCAAGTTAAAGGTTGTCCTGAGTTACCACTCAAAAGCGCATCGCATATAAAAAAGGAGGCTAGACGCGGCTGATACACTTTCTTAAAAAACACTTACACTTCTTTAAACATTGAGATATATTGAATAAAGATATGAAACTAAGTTCTCCTCAATTCGACCATGTTGATCTATGTTCAGCGTAACTTTGATCGTCCAGCAGTTTTCGCTTCTCTGTTCCAATGTCAGTGAAGTTTCCGTGTTACAGTCTATGGTAGTCACACAGTCGAGCTAGCGTAAAACATGTCTTATAAACCAGTAACACACGTGCTCTTTGATATGGACGGGTTGTTACTCGGTAGGTGAGAATCTACTTAAAATAAAATTATTTTGCATTTTTTATTTTTTTTTTATTGAGCGCTTGCTTGTCTGTTAAGTTGCCTGGAACAAAATCAGAAAAAACTGACCACATTGACTAAGTCTGTTTCAGTTCAAATGAAATTAATTTAGATTAAATTCATTTTCATACGTAATTCACTCCAAAGCACATTAATTTACCAACAGTTTCTGTAGGCTATAAATTATTACTGTCCGCATTGTTCCATTTTATTAATAGCTATACACCGCAATACATATGTTTTAATGCATTTGTTTCTTGCAGATACAGAAAGATTGTATACAGTCTCGTTCCAGGAAGTCTGTGACAGGTTTAATAAGCAATATACTTGGGAAGTGAAGTCCTCTGTGATGGGCAAGAAGGCTCTGGATGCTGCCAGGATTATAAGAGACAAAATTGGACTTCCTATGACCCCTGAAGAGCTCCTAGAAGAGACCAGAAAAATTCAGGAGCGTTTGTTCCCCACAACTTCTCTACTACCAGGTAATGTCCATGTAGGCTTGAAAATGACTGAAGATGATTTTGAAACAGAAGCAGATGTAGGGTCTCATGTAGTGCATCATCTTGACCACATGTTTGAATCAAACTCACCATATTATTAAAAGAAGTCAGGTCACTCTGTTGGTTTTAAATTCTGGTGTCCATTTGTAATGTCTTCAGGTGTAGAAAGGCTTGTCAATCATCTACACAAGCATGGCATCCCTATTGCTGTTGGCACAAGCTCAGCAGGTCTGACCTTTGAGATGAAGACCAGCCGTCATAAAGAGTTCTTCAGCCTCTTCAGTCACATTGTGCTTGGGGATGATCCGGAAGTAAAAAATGGCAAGCCACTCCCTGACACTTTTTTGGTGTGTGCCAAAAGATTCTCTCCCCCAGCCAACCCTGAACAGGTAGGATGAAGCTACTGTACAGCTATTTTATTCTATTTCAGTCTAGTCTAATCTTTTTATGTATGCAGTCCAGAAAACGCACAAACTCGAGGAATCAATCTGTACATGATAATTTTTGGATAAATATATCTGTAATATAAACAAAGACATGCACAAATACAACATGAAGTATTTTGTTACATATTACAAATACATGCTTATCAAATTTATTTAAATAAAATACTAAATGCGGATTTGTGAAGTGTAGGCTTTGATTAAAATACATGTAATTTGTAAAAGAAAACAAATATATATATATAAATATAATTTACAAGCAGTTATTTCAAGATACGCAGTGTGCACTGTGCAGTATCATTGCTTTTTTGTTTATGATGCTATAATGATGAGAGTCTTCACATCTGGTGTATCTGTGATTCTGCATTTGGCTGTTATTGGACAGAGATAGGAACTGCATCGGATACTTTTTCACTTCTTATTGCAGATTCAATGCTTTATTTCTCAAGTTGTCGAACAATTTAAGCTTTACTTTGTCATAAACAGTATACGGGAGATTTAGAATATGCATTTGAGATGTTTATGAGATAAATATTTGTAAAGGAGATATTTTTATATGTTTATCAGATCTTTGAACACCGCAGATACTTTCCAGATTGAATCAATTTTTAAAATATGTGTGTGTGTGTGTGTGTGTGTGTGTGCGTGCGTGTGCGTGTGTGTATGTACAGTCGGTTGACAATTAAAAAAAGTGTGAATCGCTATTTTGGTTGGCAACTATGAAGTTTAATTAGCAAAAGCATATTTAGCTGCTAAATCATCTAATGTCGATAGATACACACATACAGTAGCTAGTATTGCTAACAAGCTAAATGCATTCATCAACTAGCACAGAACATTATGCAAGTTATGAGCATCACAGCTATGTTGCTAATTTTTGTGTTTTTTTTGTGTTTTTTTTATAATAGCACTCACCAAGTATATTGTTTTACGTTTTAAGTTCTAAATCAGATTCTTTGTTTATTCCAGTTCTCAACCAGCACAGAAGGACTTGTCGTGTGATTTAATAGCCAAAACTAGATTTAGTGATCTTACCTCATCATTTTCTCTCACTCGTGGTTTTGAACACAAAAGAATATATTTTGAAGAATGCTTGTTGCTGGTACCCATCAACATCCATACTCTAGTAAAATAAATAAATAAATAAAAATAAATGTAAGTCAATGGGTCCCAGATCTATTTATTTTGTTCACTGGAATAAAGGAACTCAAATAGGTTTTGAACAAGTGAAGGGGGTCACACAGCAGATGCGCCACTCACTGACGTGCCACACAGCGTCATGCATTTTAGAATTTTAAGCATACAGTAGGTTTCTATCAGAGTACACACACAAGCACCGCAGGTCGGCGGCTGTCTCCGGCGCCCAGCCACGACACTGTTTCAAGAGTTCACACTTAGATATTGTTTGACAACTGTTAGCAGGTTTGGCATGCTGTCCCGGGAGAGAAACCTGAGCTCGGAGATAGTTGAGCCCAGGGCTCCCACCTGGTCCATAGAGCATATGAGGGGAGTACGAGATCAGGTGGTTCTCGAGAGCTCCCTGTGGTAAAGGAAGAAAGGAGGAGAAGGGGTGGATGTGGGGTTTCTTCGGAAAACGAAGATAAGAGAGTAGTTCTAGCTAGGCTACTTATAGTGAGTTGGGGTTAATCTGATTGGCTAACTAGTGAATGTAGATGAGTGGCCAGCTGCGGTCAATCATATCACGTGCTCCTCTCGAAATTAGTTTGTGAAACTTCACTTATATTTCTGCTATGCCACAGAGTGCCACCTGAATAGTTTAATTTTAAATATCATGCAAATGTGCTGGTGTCTGGTGTGCGATACTTCCAGCTGTCATGTGCGTCATGTGCCGTGCTGAGAGGCGCATCCGGTGTGCGACGCCCTTGAAGGTTGAGTAGATCATTTAAATTTTTCGGTGAACTATCACTTTGGTGATCAAAATTTTTTTATTATTTGAGGATATAATAACATAAAATAACATAATTAACAAAAATACATAAATAAATAACAAAATACAGTCTATCAAGGTATAGTTACGGATTACATAGGACAATGTTTTTTTAAATTTGGTCCAGGACAATACAAATTACAAAATGATTAACAAATTAATTAATTCATTCATTCATTTTTCTTTAGCTTAGTACCTTATCCATTAAGGGTCACCACAGTGGAATGAACCGCCAATTATTCCAGCAGATGTTTTATACAGCAGATGCCCTTCCAGCAATGATTTACAAATTAAAATATTTTATTGTATATTTTAAATACACAATTAAAATACTGCTAATCTCCAATTACAAAAAATGGAGTATGTCAATAATATAAAAACACACACATGAAAAAGCTGTTTAAATACTGTATGTTATTTGCAAGTTCAGGATGTCTGTGTGAATGACTAGAATAATCTAGCACTTTATATAGTGAGCTCCAGAAAGGCTTCTCTATTTTCCTTAATTTCTATTCACAGGAGTGAAGCTGCCACGCTGCCAAGTTGGCATGCTGTCTGCCACCTCATTTTTGACAATACGTAATCAAGTACAAACAGTAGCTGCTGTTGAAAAGGCAACTGCCTAGCAAGAGTAGATTTGGACATCAGGAGCATACCTAAATAGTTTACTGACATCCTGAAGTATTATGGGATGCTTAATTGAAGCTCTGGTTTCCTCACAAGCTCGGTTAAGAATTGATTTTTGAGCTGGTTTAAGAAACTGTATATTGCTGCTGGTTGTTCTGCGTAATGAAGTGTGGTTAAAATAATTGAAAGATCTTATGCATCACAAATTAGTGTACTCTCAGTGCTAGGTTGTGGCTGGAAGGGCATCTGCTGCATAAAACATGTGCCAGAGAAATTGGTGGTTCATTCTGCTGTGGTGACCCCTGATAAATCAGGGAGTGACTTAGTGAGTAAGATCTTATGCACTACTGTTCAAGTTTGAGGTGAGTAAAATAAACCTTTTATTAACTAACGATGCATGGAATTTATTTTAAAAAGTACATCAAAGACATTTATATTATTTATTTTATATTATTTATTTTTGATAAATTTATTTTTTCATCTTTCTATTAATTCTCATTAAAGAAATACAATCAAACAAACAAACTTATGAATAACATACACAGATAATATCTAATGTGGAAAAAAAAAATAATACTAAATATTGTCATTACTTTTAATTTCGCACTTTTATTTCTTATCAAATAAAGCATCGCTCATTATAAGAGACTTGGTCTTTACTGTTAATTTTGATTAATTTAATATGTCCTTGCTGAATAAAAACTGTCTTCGTGTGGCCATTTTTTCAGTCAACAGCCCTTCAAGAACATCGAGAACTAGATCTAAATTCATTAGATATTTCAAAAAAGATTAGTAAAGTCAAATTCAGTGGTCTCTGTTTGACATCACCCAAAATCTAATTAACCTCAGTGGCAGACAACGGTTTCATCTGTTTACAATTCTAGTTGTTTAAAATCAGTAGTTGATGCACCTCTTCCCTAATCTTTTACTTTCTTCTGCAAGTCATCAGCAGCTAATTAACAACTTTAAACCCGACTGCGGTATGAGAGAATTAGCTAGAATTTTTTCTTTCTTTCTGAAACCAGCACAATCCAACTGAATGTTTGCCTACTCCATTCTTGTATGCCTCAATATTAAAATGCAAATGATAGCACCATTCATTTTATTTGGAAATCTGTATAGTGAGACAAACAGTTTCAAGCCACTTGTCTGTTCCTGTAAGTAGCAAGCCACTCATTTTCTTTTTAATTGCCTCACATGATGCTTGCTAACAACGTCTAGCAGGAAATAATCAATCACAAATAGGGATTAACTAGGATGAATGTTTCATTTTATACTGCCATATAACTTGTCCCTGGAAAAAAGGGTAAAAATGGGCATTGAAAGGATGGAAGAGCGTGCCAGAAAGGACATACAGGACTTTAAATTGACTTGTTTCATTTGTCCTTGAGGAAATGATATTTAAATGTTTATTTTATTACTATTATTTTGTTCTGTTCTTGGATCAACTGCCTCTAGCACAGTAATACCCTTAATAAGGGAGAAATAAGGACCTGAGCTCGAAATTGAAAACAGAGGTCACACTTGAGAATTATTTATATTTCAGGCACCTTGCTGTTCATATTTTGTACACCGCAGAATTATTCAGTATATGTTGTTCTCTGTTATATTTTTATGTCAAGCACTGAAGCACAAAAGACATTTTTTTGATAAAACTGGGCAATTATTCTGCAATTTAAACAGTTTCTCAAGCTTTTCTTAAAATTTTGTCAAAGCCCTACCATTCCTTACAAAGTAGCAGCTACAGAAAGTAAAGGGGGAAATAATAAAAACATCCACAATCATAGCCACAAGCAGCGATAATCAGAGTCCAAGCACAAAAAACTTTGGGTTGACAATGTACTTCAATAGCTGTGTTTCTTTTTCAAGTATAATGCTAGTGTCTGTGTGGGAGAGAGTTCATTCATTCATTCATTCATTCGTCCATTCATTCATACATTCATTTTGTTTGTGTAAGTTCATGTCCGGTCCAATTAATGACCTACTCAGTTGAAGTCAGAATTATTAGCCCCCCTTTGATGTTTTTTTTTTTTTTTTTTTTTTTTTTTTTTTTTTTTTTTGAATATTTCCTAATAGATGTTTAACAGAGCAAGGGAAATTTCACAGTATGTCTGATAATATTTTCTCTTCTGGGGAAAGTCTTACTTGTTTATTATCAAAATTATTATCCTCTTTAAGCTATTTTTTTCGATAGTCTACAGAACAAACCATCATTATACAATAACTTGCCTAATTACCCTAACCTACCTAGTTAACCTAATTAACCCAGTTAAGCTTTTAAATGTCACTTTAAGCTGTATAGAAGTGTCTTGAAAAAATATCTAGTAAAATATTATTTACTGTCATCATGGCAAAGATAAAATAAATCAGTTATTAGAAATTAGTTGTTAAAACTATTATGTTTAGAAATGTGTTGAAAAAAATCTTCTCTTCGTTAAACAGAAATTGGGGAAAAAAATAAATGGGGCTAATAATTCTGACTTACATACATACATACATATTCTGTATCTATTTTGTTCACAGATATAAATATTTTATTTTATTTACAACAGGCTATAGCTATAAACACAGCAAATTGTAGATTATTTTTAGCTTTGTGATTGGTGATATAGTGTAATTTTCAGGAACACTTTTTGGTCCTGTTCATTATAGACATCAGTTTAGCCTCTCCAGTTGAGAGTCTCACAGGATACAGCTGAACGAAAGACAATAAGGGTCTTCTGGCAGTGTCTTAAAAACAGCCATCATTTAAAGTAAATAGCTGTAATATGGCTACTTCAAAGTAACAATACTAAAAAAAACAACACTTAAGCTGACTCCGGTGAAGTCAATCTCAAACAGAATATCTATGACCAAGCCATAATTATCTTTTCTTTTCTTTTCTTTTCTTTTCTTTTCTTTTCTTTTCTTTTCTTTTCTTTTCTTTTCTTTTCTTTTCTTTTTAGAACAAAGTTAAAAAAATCAACTTGTGTTTTGTGGCCGATTTGGTATCATGACATCTCTAACAAGCACTCCAAGTTGCTTCAGTTAAATGTAGGATTAGCTAATGGCTGACATTTATTTATTTCAGGTAAGGTGCTGCATGGCAAAAAAAAGTTAGAAAAAAACCCCCCACAGACTAGCTCTATTGAGCTTCTTCCATCATCACAGTCCACCGGCAGGGTCACTGGAGACACAACGCTAAAATACAGATCTAATGCTCCACTGCCATTGACTTTTACAGCACAATTGACTGGTAGAGATCCCATGAGACAGTGCTCAAATCTAGGAAAGATGTTTACCAGCATGGGCTCGTATAAGGGTTTAAGAATACAGTGCCTTTTTACAAAATACATTAAATGCATTTTTATTTTTGGCCAAAACGTTTATTTAAATATATTTAAAATTTTCCCCAAAGTTTTTTCATAAATGTTCATTGCTCTCTCATGCACTTTTTCTTTAAATTACAGTTGAAGTCACGGAGATAATATTTTTTAACACATTTCTAAACTCAATAGTTTTAATAAATCATTTCTAATAACTGATTTATTTTATCTTTGACATGATGACAATAAATAATATTTGACTAGATATTTTTCAAGACACTTCTATACAGTTTAAAGTGACATTTAAAGGCTTAACTAGGTTAATTAGGTTAACTAGGCAGGTTAGGGTAATTAGGCAAGTTATTGTATAATGATGGTTTGTTCTGTAGAAAAAAAAGTTGCTTGAAGGGGCTTATAATTGATTTAAAAATTAGTTATAATTAATAATAAGATAATAAAAAATGTAACTGCTTTTATTCTTGCCAAAATAAAACAAATAAGAAAAAAAATATTATCAGACATACTGTGAAAATTTCCTTGCTATGTTAAACAGAATTTGGGAAATATAAAAAAAAAAAGAAAAAAAAATCTAAATGGGTTTAATAATTATCTAATATTTAATAATATATCTAATAATTATTATATGATTTCAACTGTATATATCAATATTTTGAGTTATTATACTGTTTATAATTCACTGTTGGTGCAGTTTAAAAGAAAACTGAATGGATTTTTATTTAATTTTATTGTTTTTGCTGCAGTTTGTACATTTTTTCATTGTTTTTTTTATTATTAAAAAGACCATTCCATGCTACATTATTTGCTTTATTTATGTTACACATACACTACATCTGCATGCACCTTGAAATCATTCCCTAGCCTAGATTATATGACATCTATGTAAGAAACATCTTTCCTTTTTGGTAGGTTTGAAAGCTCTCGTTGCCAGGTTTGAAACAGCATGAATAAATAATAACATAAGGTCATTGGTGGTGAACTAAATCATTAAGCTATTTTACAGACAGGTTGTAGTAGCACATGGTTTCTCTCTATATTTGAGTATCAGTGTCCTTTTTCTATGTTGTATTTTTATACATTTCCTCTTTACAGCTAGATCACTCACTCTAAGGGCATGTTCACACATGGATGTATTTTCTTTGTACTGAAAAAGTTATTGAAACTGCAACTGTTACAATGTTAAAATCAATGTTGTAATTTATTCTTCATTTGATTCGCTTTCACAAGGCATCATTTTTAAATTGATTAAAAAAAAAATCATTTGATTGATCAGAGGCTCACCTGTTTCAGTATTCCACTCATTTCAGTCATCAGATTTATTGTGGCTTCTAAATAGATGCTACAATATTACCTTATCATTTTGATCAATAATCAGAGCTTTGCAATATGTCTTGGCTAGTTGTTCAGGAATCTTCTTCCTATCAAATCTCAGTTGGTTTTTACTGGTATGTTCACATAAGGGTGACACGGTGGAGCAGCGTGGGTTTCCTCCGGGTTGCTCCGGTTTCCCCCACAGTCCAAAGACATGCTGTACAGGTGAATTGAGTAAGCTAAATTGTCCGTAGTGTATGTGTGTATGGATGTTTCCCCTGCAGCTGGAAGGGCATCCACTGGGTAAAACATATATGCTGGATAAGTTGGCAGTTCATTCCTTTGTGGCGACCCCAGATTAATAAAGGGACTAAACCGAAAAGAAAATGAATGAATAAATGTTCACATATACCCAAAGAGTATGATTATAAAAGGTTCAACAACAACAAGCCAGGTATGAAAGCATGTTGAGGCTTTGGAACCTGTTGCGTTATTTTTAAATGTGAACATTAAGACAGATTAAGTCAATCTGACCTAATGGACAAATAATTTATTGGATAAAATGTGTTACGTAAAAAGGAGCAATCAGCATGTGTCTTCACATGAGTTATTGAATTATGTCTCTGCATCTTAAAATTACAATATTTTTATTATTGACAAATCATTGATTTATGCGCTAACTGAATTAAATTTCATATATCACAATTTAATTTAATATTTGGAGAGATTAAAAAACCTCTATGTGCCATTTGATATTTTTTCTAAATTGAGCATTTTTCTCAGCCTTGTATGTTTATTTTCAGTTATTTAACTTTAAAGACTATGATAAAAAATATTCTTTGCCATAAAAGTAAAAAAAAAAAAAAACACAAACAGGAGCCTGAGAAAATTGCTCATTTTAGAAAAGAAAGTAAAGACAAAACATTTGGCACTTTTAGCTTTTGCATCTGAACTCTTCATGTGCAATTAATTATGGTGATATGGAATTTATAATGGTAAGATAATGCCCAATGTTTAGTATTTTTTTCTCCTTTTCTCTTTATATACTAGATATGTCCAAAACTCATCAAATTGCTTGATAAAGTTTTATTGTGTACTTTTAACTAAATAATAGATTGGGCTGTGCGATATTGCAAAAAAAAATGTTTCATATAATTCGATATCGATAATTATTGAATATTTTTAACAATACATTTAGGAATATTTTATTTTTTTATTTATTTAACCACTTTATTTTAATTTACTTTATTTTAATCAAAAACTAAATATTGAAACAAAATATCTCATCTCTTATAATGAAATAAACATAAGTGTTAAAGAGACTTGATAAATAAAATGTTTCAAGGTGTGTGCAATGGTAAAGGTATAATAATAACAATAATAATGATACAGTAAACCTCAAACTCTGTAAACAAAACAAATTATGATAATCAAATCATAGCATTCAAGTAAAGGACAATTATTAGGGCTGGGTATCGTTCCAAAATTTTCGATACCAATACCGAAACCCTGAATTCGATACCGGTTCCGAACGATACTTTTTTCGATACTTTTATTTTAAGAAATATATTTTAACAAGAAAATTTTTTCAGGATGTTTGTGACACTTTTCACAGCAGGCTTATCTCTAAGACCAATAAACAAAGGAACAAAAGCACAAAATGAACAAAGTGTAGTTAACACAATATATTAGTGCAAACAGTTTTAATAAAGTTCAAGCAGTTTTAAGTCAATCAATTTTAAGCATTTGTGATGCTTACTGCTGCTTAAAAGTTTAGTTCACCCAAAAATTGAAATTCTGTCATTAATTATCTATAAATGAAGATATTTTGGATTTAATCCAGGAGCTTTCTGATCCTCCCATGGATAAATCGTTGAATAAAGTTATTTTTGTTTACTTTTTACACAGAGGTATTCTCGCAGCTTCATATAATTATGATTGAACCACTTATATCGCATGGACTTATTTTGACTGTTTTTGTTTCCTTTCTAGGCATTAAAAAATGCATATCCAGTAAATCTAATCTTTCTCCACAGTAGAAAAAGGCAGCAAACCTTTAACAATAAAATTTGTAACGGCCCTGTGGCTTTCATCTTTCCTTTCTTTGTTCATTTTTACTTTTTCTGCCAGTGTAAATGGATTATCACTTGAAGGTCTCCTAATTCCAGGGTCAGCAGGAGCAGAAACTATAACATTAATGTGAAGAAACCATGAAAGCTAAACTGTTAATGCAGCCAAGGATAAGGACATTTATATAAGATAAGTTTAATGTGGGGTAAACTTTATCATTTACTGTTAACCTTAAAGCATTTTAATCAACTTAGCCAGGTATTTAAAGCCATCGAAACAGTACATAACGTTACACAGCGTACGTTAGGTCAAAAAAGCATATATATATATATATATTATATATATAAATTTATATAAATAAATTTACCCCGCACAAACTTAAGCCCCGTTTACACTGTCAGGTCTTGATGCCCAATTCCGTATACATATGATATATCAGATTTTTTTGTCTGTCCGTTTATACGTTCTTTTAATTGTGACCCATATCCAATTCATGTCTTTAAATTTGCCGTCCAATTTACGATGCATGCATAAACGCGGGTTTTAGCAAATGTGCCACACTAGCCACGATGGAAGAAACTGTCTTGTTTATAGCTCTGCAAAATTTGCGAAGCGTAGTATAAGCAGTTAATGGTTCAGTCCAGATTTACCCCCCACGCAGTTTACGTAATGTTATGGCCCTGATGTATGTGTGTGTAGTTGAAGATGTAGCCTTTGCCTGTGTGCGCACTGGTGTTGTTGGAGAGAATAAAGTTGTTCTATGTGTAGCCCGCAGTGAGTGTATTATTAGCGACAAAAAGCAAAAGTTACAACACGAAGATACAACAACAGCAGCGCCCAGCAACAGCCCTGGATTCCGCCGTTTCAGAGTGAAAGCGATCGGCCGTTCATTGGATCTTATTGCTGTCACAATTGCAAGCAGCTGCTTTGTTTTTTATTTATTTATTTAAAAAGCACATTAAAGCTGGGATACAATCTGAAAGACGACAATACAACAGTTACTATCACAATCATCAGCACTTTTAATGGTTTATTTTAAAGACTTATAATATGCTGTTGTTCTATTGGAGTTTTCATTCCAAAATGGCCGCCGCGCCATCTGGTGGCTGTTTCCCAAATTACACTAGAGTGTCGCCTCTTGGTGATTCTATGCTCTTTAATCTTGTGTATTCTATAGTCTGTCTAAAGTGACAAGCATGAGCGCATCGTTTCTTTCACCATTTTCTATGGCATCTCTCATAACTAGGCGACTATTAACCGTTTTTTTCTGTGGATGACAAACAGACAGACGATTACTGCAGCTCAGATGCAAGTTTATGGAGAAAAGTAAAAAGCACTGCAGTGTTTGTGTCCGCTGTGTTTGTCTGAGGTAATTAGTCTACCGTTATCACTGAAATGTACAGTAAATATTGTATACAAAGTGTGAAGCAAATTGGTTAGTTCTACTTAAATGAATCGTGGTGCGCTCGCGGCATTTGCAAAAGCCTCCTATGGAAATGACAAACTTACACCCTAAGCTTATTGCCAATGCTTCCAAGGCATTCACATTTTAATAGAACTATAGCCTTCATACCGAAACTTCATACTGAACTTTTTTTTTAATCATTATTGACAATGGTGTTCAGTCAATAAATACTGATTTAGCCCTGTAATAGATTGATGGTTTGCACAAAGATATTTTGGGTATTCTTAAGTTTGATGTAGCTTCCAGTTAATAAGAAATTTACCAAAAGGCTCCTCTAATATTCAACTGGTTAATATTTTTATCCCTTTTAAATTCATGCACTTGTTTTACATTATCTCTTTAAATTAGCAGTCTTTACTGTTCATGTTTACAGTGGACACTAAAGGGTTTGTTAATCCTTTTGATTCACGAACTGAATAATGATCGACTATCTGTGGGAGTTGACTCACAGGTAGAGGCCAATTGTGTTCTTGTTAGATCAGTTGTTTTTCCATCTGTGCAATCTTAGAACTCCTGCCACACAGGGATTGAGTAGTTAAGCAAATTGAATTTGTAGTTTCCTTTACATAGGTTCATTTCGACACTGTGTCTGTCCCTTTGGTGCAATGATTGTCTGAAGACTGCAATGAATTTATATACACCGACAAACAGCAATGTACTAGCAGATAGCACTTGCACTGCCCACTGAGATGTTGTTTCACCACTAATGTTGCCATAATTAGATGTCATATTACTTGATTTCTTTTCTTGTAAATGCACACACGTGTAGATCTGGGCACAACTGTCAGACATTCATCGGGGACATGTTTACATATACAAAAAGGAGAAGATCATAGTGTGCGTAAGGAATTGCTTTTGAGGGGTTTGAAGCAGACATTTATACATACTTGTGCATGCAGATATCCTATTTTCTCTTCAAAAACAGCATACTACCAGTAGTCCACTGGTGAACCTTTCATAAAGTAAAATTGTGAGAACTGAATATTAGTATTTAAAAAACATCCCTGTGCAAACTTGGTTTCTGAGCAAGTAATCTGACCTTCAGACAGATTTCTTCAGGAAGAGAAGTCACCTCAGGTTACAATGTTATGCTTTCTTTGGATTTAAGGAGTTTTTCATCTTATTTATTAGCTCACGTTTAGTGGTCTTTACCATTTAGTCAATATGATGGTGTTCTGTAGTGTTGCACATCGACATGCAACCTTATGTCGATAGTGCTGTGAAAAGGGGCAGGATAAAACAAGATGAAGTGATTGATAAAACGAATGACTGCTATATATTTTTAATTTCTGTACTGAAGGGTCATGTTTTGATCTTCTATTGCTCTTATGCATTCACATGTCATGAATTTGCAGGTCAGAGTTCACCAAGCTTTGAAAGACAGCGACATGCAGAACCTGTCTGCATGAGCTTGCATTTCTGTTCTGCAGCATTCACATGCATATGTAATGGAACTCAATGGGGCGAAAAGTGTAATGTGACCACGGCTTAAGGAGAGAGAGGGGACAATTTTAAATGAGTACTCAAGTCCTCATAGAATAGATTACTTTTTTTGCCATTTGGATTAGAGCTTAGATTGAGCCCAAAAAATTAAACTCAACCCTAACAGAGACCAGGCACCTTATGCCCGAGCCCGACCTCGACTCGGTCTGACACTCTAACTGTAATTACAGTATGAGCCCTAGCCCAATTTAAACTCGACTATATTGTTAATATGTGGGCTGTTATAACAGACATTTTCAACTACAATTCTGAGTTGTTTGAACTACAGAAATTAGTTTAGATTTATCGTACCTCGCTCTCTGGGGTATGCTTGAAGACGTGACAAAGGAGGACATTGAAGTCTGACTATCATCCATTCAGCATACCTGTCAACTCTATTGTTTTTACCGGAATTCTCTCGTTTTTTTACCATTCTATCCTGCTATCATCCTTTTTAAGAGTTTTCCCGTATCTTTCTATGAAAAGTGAAAGTAGCATCAAAGAGCCAATCTTAAATATGACAGTTTAATTGCAAGAGCTGTTCAAGAGAATTACACGTTTGCTTTATTTTGGCTTGAAACCACACCAAAATTAATATAAAAATGGCCTTATTCACTATGCAACCACAAAATCAGTCAATTCATGTAACACGTTTCACACCGCACATGCAGTTGCGGGCCTTGGTGCAGATGAAAAGTAAAAATAAAAAGTGTATTTATATATACAGATAGATAGGTAGATAGAATAGAGATTGATCGATCTGTGCAGCAGCCGCCGATCAGCTTCAGGCTGCAGGCGCAGCCGGTGTGAAAGGCAAATGCCTGGCGCTGCTTCTGCTCGCCATACGTGTTGCGTACAGGTGACTGACAGACGCTTTCCATATAAAGACACTGTTCTCAGATCAGCTTCTGTACACATGATTTGAAGATGAGAGAAAGTGGACGCTTTGGGATTTGGGTATGTTTTTAAACAGACAAATACACTTAATAATATGTAAACATGTTTATCCTGGTGTTTATTTTAAGCACAAATAATTTTGTCTTAAATGAGCACAAACAGTATGAAAGTAATCCGTTGCTTTCATTATAGATTTGGCAATTAGGCTAATTAAGTAATGACAAAAAAATAAACAAAATGCTTGATCATGGCCTGGCCCGAGCTGAAGACGGTGGCAGGAAATTTCGGCCCGACATAGGTTGGAACAGGTCAAGTCTGGGCTCAGGCTCGAGGAAAAAAAATCTAAACTCTAATTTGGATGATACCAGTGATTTAGAAGTCCATGTAGGATTGGGAAGATGAGGAACCGTTTCCACCAGTGTGGAACAGTTATTGAAAAGGTTCTGGAAAGTGATTTTAGAGCCTCTCTAACCTCTTTAGCCAGTAACCAGTACAGACAGAAAAAGAGAGGTTCGACTTTGGCTCATTGAAGTCCAGACAAGTTGCAGTGAACTGCACTAGATCATTTGAGGTGTTTAAGGGTGTAAGAAA
Source organism: Danio aesculapii (assembly GCF_903798145.1). Lineage (NCBI taxonomy): Eukaryota > Metazoa > Chordata > Actinopteri > Cypriniformes > Danionidae > Danio > Danio aesculapii. The sequence goes on along the minus strand of NC_079435.1, from coordinate 28,367,511 downwards.
GTAGTCAAGCCAAATGAGCATTACAGTAGTCCAGCCTAGAAATGATAAGAGACTGGACCAGAAGTTGTACAGCATGATCAGTCAGGAAGTGTCTGATCTCTCTGATGTTGAAAATTGCAAACCTGCATGATTGTGCTGTATTTGCAATGTGCTATTTAAAGGAAAACATTTTCTTTTAGCTAGTAGTTTATTTAAGCTTATATCACACTTAAGTACTTTGCATGTGGGACACTCATTTTGAAAATGAGAGATGCAGGGAGACCAATAAAGTCAGCCGCTCAGTGTTTTTCAACATGGTCTATACAGATTAATTTATATGCGTTGATAAGCATTGATGATAGACAAACATGTCTTCCCCAACCATCTGTTTGCAGCTTGTACGAATCCAAAATGCAGGATATACAGATTATAAATTTATTCAGCACCACCCCAAAGAGGCATACGGTCTCTTTAATTGTAAATTTTATAATCTATTGTGTATATTGTCTCATATCACTCAGCTCTTACTGAGATTTTTCTGGGGTAAAGGAACAGCTATACACTTTATTACATTTAATCTATAATGATGATGTTGATATTAATTTCTGATATTTATGCTGATGGTCATATTAATTATTGGCTGTGTTTACATATATGTAAAACGTAAAAAAAATTGTCTAATAAATATTAAGTCTCTCCCATTTGTTGAGTTTTTCTGGTGGATTAATGATAGCTTGCTAAAATACGGAAAACCTCTCTACCTTTTAATTTGAAAATATTTAATAAGGTATATAATTTATATATTATTATTATTATTATTTATATTACTTTTATGTTATATATTAATAAGGTATATATGATTTTTACAAATAAAGTATGATTCTTTTGCACGTTTATTTCAGAGTACATCACAGTGTGTGTGCGCGCGCGTGCATGTGTGAGAGAGCAGGTCCTGAGTTGCTATAGCATCAAAGCAGAGCTCATTCATATTTATGACCATTGCAAATAGGGTCAATATGGAACTTTTGATTCTAGGGGTAAGATCTCTGTTTATAAATGAGCAAATAAAGAGAAATTTAGATTACATATAGGACAATGAATAGTTCTGGCAGGCTTTGACTTATTTCTTTACCATATAGCAATAATTTTAGCGAGGAAAGTAATCATGAAAACATTATAAAAATGAGCTGTCACGGTTGTGTTTTTTAATTCGCACACAGTTGGTAGATGATTTTGCATAATGCTTCACTTCTGTTTGTACTGTAATGGAATTGTGTTCGTGGGCTGGTGATGAGTTTTAGCATTTAATAAATGTATATTTTTTAAAGTATTTGTGTGATTACCTGTGGCCTTGTGCACTGCATGATGATATTCTGAACTCTTTCTTGTGTTGATATTATTTTGCAGTTCCCATATAATACCTCCCCCCCTGTCATCATTTATGACAAATCAAACTAATTTTGCAGTGCTTGACAGTGTAATCATCAAACATTCATCAGTCCCATATGAACTTCTGGTTGGAAATCCACAAAATAAGTATGTGATATTGTAGATCACTGTGATATTTCCAAACACATGGAATAAATTCCATATATTCTTTGCTAAGAAATTATTAACATTTTGTTCCTTCTTGATGAGTGAAGGAACTTCCCTGAGAGGTTCATGGTCCAGTAAGCTGGGTCTTAAATTGTAATTTAAACCTCCATCTTCCCTGATAAGAAATGGAGGTGGTGCTGAGAGGGAATCGACAGATTGATCAAGGGAATAGTAAATGATGGTGTGTCACACACCTGCCTTGAAGTAAACTGTGTGCTTGAAATGTTCAGCCTGTGTGTGTGTGTGTGTGTGTGTGTGTGTGTGTGTGTGTGTGTGTGTGAGAGAGAGAGAAAGAAAAAAAGATGAAACAACAGTAGATGAAGAGAAACATTCAAAATGAGAAGGGATCCAAGAGACTCATTGAAAAGGACAAAGAAAGAGGGAAAGAGAGTGGTCAAAATAGTTGCAGGAAAAAAAATAATAGTGATATGCAGAAGAGGCTTCTGTTTGTCTTCGCTTTTCTTTTACATGTCCTCAAGATAACTTTATATTAAAAATATCACAAAGCTGAAAATGATGTTTATTCATTGTTGATTCACTTTCCTGTCATTTCAAATGTGTAATAATTTATTTCAGAGGACTAAATAAGATGATTGGTTAAAGGTTTACACTATACTTTAGATAAAATGTTAATGATGGCAAGGCGCTGTCAAATTAAACCGTGGTCAAGGCAACCATCAAGTATTCATGTAACTTACTAAAGTATACTGTGTGCTTTAGACACCCCAAGCTGTAGGAAGTTCCCTTTAAGTCAGCCTCTTTGAGTTATGTCTTGGACCTAAAAGTTAGGATTTTTTTAGAAGACCAATTTGTCTGACTTGATTTAAAATGGGCAAATTTACTTACTTTGAAATTAGTGAGCATAATCTGTATGTGCGGCCACTTCCCCAATTAGAAGTATAGAGCTGTAAAGGGCTGTTTCTCAATTCGTTCGTGTGGATTTCTTGTGGAAAGCTTTAAGATTTTCATGTTAATGTTTACTTTCACCGTCTCATTTAGGGAAACTCCTGAGGTAAATAAGTTATATCTCTGAACTTTAATAATAAACAGGTATAAAAGGCTGCGCTTCCTTCCTCCTTCATTCAGCTGCAATGACTTCTGGGACTTCTAGATGAGTACTGTGCTAAAGTCTGCATTGATGCATCCTTGATAAAAAGAACACATTCATGTTCTTTCACACGCCCTCTGTTCTTGTTGTCTTGAGTTTTGGACTTAACTTTGGAAGTTGATGATGTCAGTAAGCAAGAACACAAGGATGCAATGTCTATGGCTTGTGGCTTGTAGTGTTACCTTTGTCGGGAAAACTATGGATGACCTTCAGCATGCAGTACTTTACATCAATGAAGTTGGCATCATTGCAAAAGGGTGCTTACAAAATCTATGACATGTTTTAGTTAAAGTGATGGTTAGTTTGCCTGCTTGATAATCCCATTTTGCACTCCAGCAATACAATTGTTGCAAAAAGTGAGATTCAAACTTTTCTGCTGAGTTAAAAAGTTGTTACCAAAATTCCTTTGCAGATGTAACTGAAAGTTGGGAAAAGGTCAGACATTGCAATATATTAAAAATGACAATATTAATGTTTTATAACACAAGTATCATGATATTATCATTTCATGGGGACTTCCATGCCTATTGGTAAGCCCAGGTCCTGACCAAGCTGCACAAGGGTGCTCATGTGTGACCTACACATTGGTACTGATTATGTTTGCTGAATCACACAGGTAGTCACTCATGTAAAAAAAAAAAATATTTTTTTTTCTTCAATGCACTGTGATGCAGACACAGACGATTCAGTATTGGTTCAGTAATAGATCATACGTGGTTATTATGTACTGACATTGTTTATGTTATATATCATTTATGTAATTTATGTTATATGTCACATGCCCTGAGAGAAGTCAATAAAATGCACTAACTACTTAAAAAGCAGACAACTGTTCACTGCTTGTGAGTTTGCTGGACAGTCTTTCACTAACACTGAAGGTGCAGTAGAATCCAGGAGCCACAATTTCAGTGCTAAGGAGGAAATGAATGCTGTAAAGCTCCATCTTTGTTTCTTTCTCCCACTGTGGACCTTTGACATGGTGGAATGTTTGTGAGGGAATGTTCCCCAGTGGGATGGGAACTCCAATGCTATGTGGAAAACTTTCACTATGGGGATTTCGTCAGAAAGCCAATCATTCTGAAGAGTAATGAAATGGGCCAATGAAATGCCAATGAGTTGGCGGCATCAGCACACTTCTCAATCAGCTGTGTATAAAAATGCCAGCCATGCGTCCCTTGATTACCTTTTCACTTTCAGAAGCCTCACACAACTGAAAGAGTATTTGCTGTCATCCGAATTTAAGAGAGAGAGAGAGAGAGAGAGAGAGAGAGAGAGAGCTGCTGACTATAGACAGGCGGTTTCTCCCATTCCCAGAGCGAGCAACAATGTAAGCAGTGGTCGAGCTGGGTCCATTCTCCCGTCCTTGGGCGCTTCTCGGGTTCAGTTCTCCAAGAGCGGCTTGTATATTAGAGCAAGTTTCCCTAAAAGAGCAACACAGTTGAGCAGCACGTCGTTTTAAAGATGTCGTTCCGACCGTGCATTTCTCGATGCGGTGGTTCCCTGTCCCCGGATGATGGACATGAGCACTACGTTGCATGTCTGGGGGTCAAACATGTTAATGCGGTGCTCGTTGGCAGTGCATGCCGTCACTGCGATTTAGCATGTCTGACAACAACCCCTGTTGTCCTCCACAAGTCGGTTGGCACTCGGGCAGATCTGAGGGTTACAGTGGGGGTCAATCTGTCGGCCTCTGGCTCGCAGAACTCCCACTTCTCAGCGTGCTCCATCCTAGCTTCGAGTGAGAGAAGCACTCCATACTCTCGGATGGTCGCCCTCTCACTCCATGACACAGAGGACCAGATGTCCATCACTGCATCAGAGGGTGGGCTGTCATAATCTGATGAGGATCCGGACACGCTCCCTCCCTCCGGGGTGGTGAGCGAGGCATCGGACCTAGAAGCAGATATAATTTCCGTGCTTTCCCGGACTGCTTTGGTGGTGGGTCTGGAGATGGTTCATTGCCCAACCCCACGGCCAGACTGACTAAATGGGTGCTACGTGGAGGCTAAGAAGCCCCCCGTCCCCTTCTTCCTTAAGGTGCACATTGAGTTCACGCAGAGCTGGAGGGCACCTTTCTCTGCTCAATCTGCGTGTGCTTCTGCTCTCACTACCCTTGATGATGGAGCAGCCAGGGAGTACGAGGTGATTCCCCTGGTTGAGCGTGCCATTGTGGTCAATCTGTGCCTGCATGGTGCCTCTTCGCAGCCACTCCCAGGTCTCTGCAACCTCCATGTGTGGTCCATAGACAGAGCGTGGAAGAATTAGGTTACCTACCGGCAGTGGTTAAGACCATTACTCAGGCTTGAACACCCTCTACGAGGCATGCCTACTGTCTATTCACTGAATGGTGTGCTTCTCTCCGAGAAGACCCCAGGACTTGTCAGATAAGTGTTGTGCTTTTTTCTTTCAGGATAGGTTGGAGCGGAGGCTATCACCCTCCACATTGAAGGTTTACATCACTGCCATTTCCGCTCATTATGACATGGTGAATGGCAGCATGGTGGGAAGGCATAACCTCATTATCTGAATAAATACACCCGCCCACCTCTTATGCCCTCTTGGGATCTCTCTGTAGTGCTTACTAGCCTACACGGAGGTCCATTCGAACCACTCGACTTTGTATCCTTGAGATTTATGTCCCTGATGACAGCTCTGCTAGTCGCATTGGCATCGATCAAGAGAGTTGGGGACCTGGAGGAATTTTTGGTCAGTGATTCATGCCTGGAAGTCGGGTCGGCCTACTCTCACGTTATACTGAGAGTACCAAGATTCCTACCCCCACAGAGGAGGCAGACCCAACCCTTTCTTTGCTGCATCCCGTTTGTGCTCTGTGATTTTTATGTGGACCGCTGGATAGTGAATGCCATCTCCCTCGCTTATCAGTGCCAGGGCGAGCTGTATCCCCCAACGGTAAGAGTGCACTCCAGTAGTAATGTCGCATCCTCTTGAGCATTAGCATGTAGTGCTTATCTAATGGACATCTGTAGAGCTGAGGGCTGGGCGACACCTAATACATTCACAAAATTTCCACAGCATCCTCCCCATTAGGACTGGCACACTTTCCCAACGAAATTTAGAACTTAACAAGGTGTAGTTTTATGACTCTCCGAAAATATAAATAAGCCTTAAACGCTTCACAGGTAAGTTATTGCCAGGGGACACATTGGAGGGCTGCGTCTCTGGGACGACGGTGCGCTTACACTGGAGCCTGGCAAACCTCTCGCCAGTGACATGGTAATGTCAAATACTGTGGCGTTTTCCTACATTTACCCATACTGGAAGTTTTCCACATAGCATTGGAGTTCCCCTCCTGCTGGGGAATGAAACTGTTTGTAACCCTCGTTCCCTGAGGGGGGAACGGAAATGCTATGTTCCTTCGCCTCAGTGGTTGCGCCTCAGCTGACAGCTGTAGTTCAGCTTCTTCAGCTAGGAAAAGGTGCTTAAGCAACACGTTACTGGCATTTTTATACACAGCTGATTGTAATTGCTGCCAGCTGTGTGCACTGATGCCGCCAACTCATTGGCATTTCATTGGCCCATTTTATTACTCTTCAGAATGATTGCCTTTCTGACGAAATCCCCATAGTGGAATTTTTCCACATAGCATTTCCGTTTCCCCCCTCGGGGAACAAGGGATACGTCGTAACCATTTCATTTAATCTCTACTCTTGGCTGTTACAGCGATACATGTGGATTCAGACAAGCGCATGTCTGCAGAGCGAGTTTTCTCGACTGCCTCTATAATGGATCAGCTGGGCTAGTCATGGTTGTTCTTCAGTGTTATTGTCACTGCTATGTGAACAATGTTGATAGTTAGAGCCAATCACAACCCATTCTGTTAAGTGCTAAAACACAATGACAAATCATAGGCGAGTAAGAACTTTCTTTACAACAATGTTCAAAAAGCTGGATGGATTAATATTTACATTTGTTTATTTGCTAATTTTTTTTGTGCAGGTCAAATTAAAGTTACAGTTCAGTTTTCTGACTGCTTGTATTAAAAAAACAAAAAGTCTTGCTCAAACATTAAACACGAGTGACGTTGAGTGCTTTTTTGCTCAGATCAGCAATGCAGAGGTTGGGTATCTTGGGCTTAAAAAGGTTGGTGACCACTGCTCTACGTAATGCAATGAAATAATTCAAATACTTTACTTGATTTAAAGTGATGTTTTTAATTCAGCAATGGCTATAGCCCAGCTGTAAATATAGTCAAATTTAGAAGAGATCCTGTGGAAGAAGAGTAGTTCCTCAAAAATTTGCACTTTTCAGCTTTTTATGTAAGTTTAGCTATTTCACTTTAAAGTCAATGAAAATAACCTATTTGACACGATGAAAGTAAAACACACAAGAAAAAAAATTCTACACAAAGAAGCCTGAGAAAAAGGCTAATTTTAAAAGAATATTTCAGGTGGCACTTTTTGATAGAGCATATATATTTATCATATCTACTTTTCAAGTGTAAACTCAAAAAATTGGGTTGAGAGTTAAGGGCTTAATATGCAATTGAAATACAATTGATTAATAATGTGCCATGTAGTTTTCACAGTAGATGACATGTCCTTGGGGTAAAGTGAAAACTCAAGATTAAATGCTAGAATGGCACTTATATGTCAATTGCTGTTGCAAATGTAGCTGTCATTTCAGGAGGTCAGCGGTTCAGAAGTTGCACTTGAATTATCTTTCAACCTTTAAAACCCCATGAAAAGACATTGAAATTCAAAGAACTAGCATCATTACATTGTGCTGTCATCTCACATGGGAGGTTGCAAAGGTGAAATTTCTCTTAAACAGTCTGCTGATTTGAAACATTTTATCTCTGATCAAAACTCAAGGGCGAAACAGGTAATGGAAGCTACTAGAACCAAACCAATGTGATTCATGTCGTTTCAGAACATTGGCGGGATGTCTGTGCATCAATGAGAAAAAAAAAAAGAAGAAATAAATAAAATTCAAAGCATGGATGTCTGTCTGTGATCGCAGACTGTTCATCAGCCTTCACCAGAATACTTTCAATAATATATGTGGGTTCTGCTCTTCAAAAGGAACCTTAGATCAAAAATTAATCCCTCTCCATTGTGCATGCATTGGCCTTGGACCTGGTCAATATATAGCTTCCCTTTGAAAAAACACTCGTTTTGCTTTAGTGTTTAGATGTATTTTTTTCTCATGATCAGACTTGATAAGTCTCAAGCACGTAGAGAACCATGTATTTTCAATAGCTTTTGGCTTGATCACCACATGGCATGGCAAGGGCCATTAATCAGCTCAACCTTTTTAAGTTCTTGCTAGCTAAGAGCTAATTTGCATTATACAGGGACTTTAAAGATGACTTTCTGATCTCTATCCATTGCATGCACGTGGTGATGTGAGGAAGGCCAGCATGACATGAATACTGAGTAGTCTTTCCAGAGGCATGAAAGCCCTCTCGTGCATGTGAGTAATGTATGTATGCCCAGTCATCTGTCTCCATTGTGTCCAGAGGCAAGGAAGTGGACCACCTCTTTCTGGAAAACTCAGGCGTTTTACATCCCTTGTTGCTGAGCAGTGCGCAGAAGGGAGTGGAGCTTCATAAAACCTGAGTTCACTCCTATGGCTAAGATTAATGAAACATAGAGGAACTGAAGATCATGTTCTTGTGGGAACATGAGGGAAGTCACATTTTGCTGTTATCGATCATGATGACAGAGAAAGAGTGGAGTAATCCAGCAAATTTGAGATGAAGCAAGACAAAAGATCAGAGAAAATAGTTTATTGAAAGAAGGAAATCCAATCTTAAGTCGTGTTGTATTGGATTTAAAATTGGATTTGTAGGTGGTGTGATGTACTCGAGAACTACAAATTTGCGTCATTTTAAAACTGACATATTGCTGGTTTGTCTCCATGACAGTTTGCCTAGTTCTGGAAAGGAAGCCCTGAATAATTAGCCTAATAAACAAATTTGAAGAGTTTAAACGCAAACACCTATATGTGCCATCTGAAATTTAGGTTAATAGGTTATTTTAATCGATTTTAGCATGAAATAACTGAACATAAACACGAGAGACAGAGAAAAAAGCTTATTGTAGAAGAAAATTCTGGATGGCACTTTGATGTTTTTGCATCTGAACTCTTCATTGTTTTTCAATATTCATAACAGGGACTCGCAGAGACGTTTTAAGGGGCAGGGGTTCAACTGGAAAAAAGGGCATTTTTCTTTTTTGTTTACATTTTTTTTAAATAAAATATATCAAAGCTGGGTTACTCGTTTTTTTTTTTTTTTTGTCTCACGACATGCTGAACAAAACGGTTACTACTTAACCCTCGTTCCCTGAGGGGGGAATGAAAATGCTATGTGGAAACTTTCACTATGGGGATTTCGTCAGAAGCCAATCATCTGAAAGAGTAATAAAACGGGCCAATAAAATGCTAATGAGTTGGCGGTGTCAGCATGCACAGCTGACAGCGATGACAATCAATGTTGTATAAAGATGCCAGCTGTGCATCACTGATTTACCTTTTCTAGCTGAAGAGCCTTTTACAGCTAATAGCCAAGGGGTAATCGTTGTGGTGAAGGAACATAGCATTTCCGTTGACCACTTCGGGGAATGAAAGTTATGTAGTAACCATTTCGTTCCCCAGCGGGAGGGGAACTTCAATGCTATGTGGAAACTTCCACTATGGGGAGATGTATGGAAAACGCCACAGTGATTGAACCTTACACATCACTGGTGAGAGTTTTGCCAGGCTATGGTGTGAGCGCACCTCATCACCAGAGGTGCAGCCCTTCAACGTGCCCCCCTGGCCCTAACTTAACTCACTTACCTGAGAAGATTTACAGGATTAGACATATTTTTCTGGGAGTCATAAAAATGCACCTAGTTAATTCTAGGATTTTAAGAAACGACAGTATGTTGGGAAAGCGTGCAGTCCCGATAGGAAGGACACTGCGGAGGCCACCTGCTGCCCAGAAGATTAGACTTGGTGGCTAGAAGACATGTGGACTAACCCTGAGAAGGGGGAGTACACATATGCAGGATGGTTGGGGGCGAGGGAAGACACGAGCCTGCCTAAGAGGGGGGACTAAACCATGGCTGAGTGAAGCATATAGGATCGCCAGTGGGGATTGCACATAGCAGGCAGCTATACCCAGAAGGCGGGCTGACCAGCGGGCATACCAACAAAGTAACAGGCCAAGCACCTGACTCCTCCGCTGAATCAGATGCTGTGGGCCTCAGAGGAACACCGCATCTAAAGCTCTGAGTACGGTCCACATAATACATAAAATCCTTTTGCAAGAGCGCGCCGCGACCTTAGCTGTGCAACAGACATGCCAACGCAGCAATGAAATGCGCTGCCCGAGAGCTCTGCAATAACATGCTGGACACCCAGACATGCAACACGGTGCTCGTGCCCATCATCAATGGACAGGGAATGCACAGTCGGAACCCCGTCTTTAAAAGACACTCTACACAATTGTTTTGGAAACTTGTCCTTTTACATACCGCTCTTGAAGGACCGGACCCAGAGAACACCAGGCAAGGGAGAATACCCTGCTCGACTGTCTGCCGCCGTGAATCACACACTCTGGACCGGGAGAAGCAGCCTGCTTTCTCGTTCTCTCTCTTCTCTGTCAAGAAGCTTGGAGGAACCCTTACGAAGACTCTCAGAAGCGTGAAAGGCTCTGAAAGCGAAAAGGTCAATCAGTGATGCACAGCTGGCATCTTTATACATCATTGATTGTCATTGCTGTCAGCTGTGCACACTGACGACAACTCATTGGCATTTCATTGGCCCGTTTTATTACTCTTTCAGATGATTGGCTTCTGACGAAATATCCATAGTGGAAGTTTCCACAAGGCATTGAAGTTCCCCTCCCTCTGGGGAACATTTATGTGTTTTATTAAAATTTGCACTCAAAAGCAACTCAAAATATAAAGCTTTAGATTGATTTAAATGCAGTTGATAGACTTCCGCTCGCTGCAAAAGTGCCCTATCACGCTTGTGCTCTCGTGGTGTGCTAGTTGCTGGGTGCTGCTGACAGTTTATGTAGGCTACACTCATAGAAAAAGTAAAGCATTTTAAAGACATGACACAAAGTGGTATCTCGTCTAGAATGTGACAAGCTTTACACTTTGAATTGTGTAAATGGCAGTCATCTTAGCAGATTGAAAAACAAATATAATAAAAATTGTACAAAAAGTGCAATAACAATGAATAGAGCTGTCATCACGTCTGTCATCAAGTCTGCACTGCTGTTACTGTAATGAAAACTGGCTGATCTCTGCTATGAACCTCTTGAATTGTGTAATAATTGTGTGATGTTTTTAAATAAATAAAATCTACCATTATAAAGAATAATAATCTTATCATTTTGTGTAATATTATTTGCCTAATGAAGTATTAAACACCAAAATAAAATATTGGCAGTTTATTTAATGGTGCTTAACATCTGGTTAGAGTTTAATACTCTGAGTATAAATATATATTTTTTTCAAACTGTTTACCCACTTTTTTTTAAAATACCATGTTATATTTATTTTAAATAATAATTTATTATAATATTTATAATATATAATAAATATAACCATATTATATTTATATTATATTATATAACAATATATTACCATTATATCATATATATATATATATATATATATATATATATATATATATATATATATATATATATATATATATATATATATATTTTTTTTTTTTTTTTTTTTTTTTTTGTTTATTTTATTTTATTTTTTTTATAGAACATGGACAGCATTTTAAAGTCAGTAAAACTACTGAAATTATCTTTAAGGGCACCATCTATGATGAAAATGATCCCTTGAAAGCTGTCTGGACAGAACTGTGTGTAGGTATAGTGTGTCCACAGTCATATTGGGGTGATATAAATACAACAAGTCTTTTTTTTTTTTTTTTTTAAATCCCTCCCATTTGAGGCCCGCCGTATCAAGACGTAGGAGTTTCCCACCCACGGAAATGATTGACAGCCACATATTAACATGTCTCTGTAGAAATGCATATAATAATATCATCAAAACAGGACATGCGCAAAGCAACTGGGGTTAAAAGATCTGCTAAGATTGCTGTGATCATCAATCATCATCTAATGTGATCAAGAATCAGTTTTACAAGTTTAAAACATTTTTAAAACAGTGCATTTTTGTAATGAATTACAGCATTTTTACCATCTTTATCACCACAGCCGCATATAGTGTCAGTACAATTATTAAAGAAGATGCTTCAATCCTGGTTTGAAGATGTAAATCAGGGTTATTTTGTACATTAACATAACATATATCTATACAGCAGTAGATATTAATGTGTATCCTGTCACTTTTTCCGTGCAAAAACATTGCAAAGTTAAACGTGCTTGTCTGCGTGTGTCTGCGTGTGTCTGTGTGTGTGCATGAACTTTGTAATGACATTGTGTGTGAATCATCATTGCAAAAAGGCTCCACAACAAATAGATCAACTAATAATTCTGTACTGTACAGGAGACACGGCACGGAGGAAATTGATTGACAGTGGTCTACAGCCAGTAAGGGTGCACAACACAATGCTCCAATCAGGACACAGAACACAACGCACTGTAGAAAAAAGCATGTCTAATTGCACAAAAAAAAAAAAATCTGCAAAATTGCCAGGTTACGAAGAGTAAACCATGTTATAGTGAGGGACTACTGTAAACTAATTGTCTGATCTATTGTACTGTTTACAGAGATTTATTAACTTGATTAAGTTAGTAATACAGCATTGTATTGTCTGTGTGTGTGTGTATTTGTGTGCACATGTGTGCTTGTTTATTTGATTGTGTCTGTGTGCCAGCCTGATACTAAGATCTTCCTTAACCAAGAAGTGCTTCACAATCCCTCTTAGCACTTTATCAACCCACAGCTTTGTGCAGAGTGGAGACCGTGCCGAGTTCAAGACCTCATGAAGAGTGTGAGTGGGCTGAAGAAGTGGAGTGTGTGCGAGTTTATTGAGGAGCTTTGCTGTATCGATCACCCGCTCAAGTCCCTCTGAAGAACATGCCAACCGGGTGTTGAGAAACGCAATTTAAGATTAGGCCAAATATATCATCCGGCGACAGGCCCCAGTTGCTCACTGAATCCTTTTGAAATATGTACAGATATGTCTATGGAGAAATTAAGTAAGCACTTTTTGAATAAACTTTGTCATCAAGCACACAACTTGGTGAAAGCCTATTTAAACTGTCGTCTATAAAAATAAAAATGCTGACCAAGATGCCTTTCCGACCTCTGAGGGTTCCATTAAAAATGATTTTTCGTATTTGGTAGAGCAGGCCATTTGAGGCAGAGGCGGTGATGGGTGAAGACTGCATTTTTTCCCGATGATGCTTAAGTTTTACACTGGAACGGTAGCAATGGTGTTGTAGCCGTCTTGACCAAATAAAGTGCTCTGTGTCAAGCGTGGGTGTTATCAGTCTGCTTTCTCTCCATTACACGTCATTTCGGTTTGGGCAGCCGCAGGCCCACTGGTCATTTAGAAGATGCTGTCAGCAATCTGTCAGAAGTCTCCACAGAATTGAACAGCCTTGTTTACTGGCACATATGTTCATACCTATAGTCACGTGGCATATGTACCGTCACTTCTGTGACTCACGCGCTCAGCTGCTTGATGATGAGCACATGCATCTCTCCCTTGTTTTTGTCATCTCTGTCTTGTCATGTCTGAGTTTTTGGCTCTCAATCAGAGCAGATGGGCTTAGGCTAATGACCACAGCCTTAGGAATCTAGTGCCGAGCAATTAAATTTTAGATACTTGTGTGTGTTGTTTACAGTGATGGGTGTAATTAGATACAAAGTAACTAGTTACTGTAATTAAATTACTTATCTTCAGAAAAAAAAACAAAGTATTACTTTTTAATTTTAGGTAATCTAGTTACAGTTACTTATAACTAGGCCCACACGGAAACTGTGCGCATAGAAATCCGCAGATTTTTAGCCCATCATTAAGTCTATTTATTTACTTGTGTAAATGTGTGTAAATGTATATTTCTTCAGTTTTTAAATGAATTCCAGAAATAATTTTGACTAATATGAAAGTGTATATTTGATTTATTTACAATACAGTTTGTAATATTTTCTGTCTTTTAGTAGATATATTATATTATAGATTTGCTTTGTTTACTAAATAAGTGGATCTAGATATATTTGCTTTGTAAACATTATATAAAAGTTAAAAAGCTATTATTTTTTAATTCATATTAGGTTTTTAGTTACGATACTCCCAAAATAATTCTGCATAAATCCGCTAATTTGTTACAAAATTCTCTGCAGAATTAGACAAAAATGTCAGTAGTTTATGTCTGGCCTTAGTTATAACCTACTTGTTTTAAATGCTTGCATGAATCAATTCAGTGAAGCAGATTAATTGTTCATTTTATTATACCCTATGGACAATCTAATTTATTCAATTCACCTAGCGTATGTCTTTGAACTGTGAGAAAAACCGGAGTACCCGGAGGAAACCCAAGTGGACACAGGGAGATTATGCAAACTCCAAACAGAAATATCAACTGGCCCAGCTGGCGTTTGAACCTTCTTGCTCTGAGGCGACAGTGCTAACCACTGAGCCACCAAATATCTAAAAATTCCTAAATCTAATAGCATTTTATGGACAAGCAAAACTCTCTCTCTCTCTCTCTCTCTCTCTCTCTGTTTTTCACAAATACATTACAACAGTTATATCAAAACAATCAGTTATTTTGATATAATTGTTGTATTTTAAACTGAAAACACTTAATTTAGCTAGTTTTGTTTAAAATTCTAAAAACCAAACACTATTTTTTAATGCTGAGTTTAGAAAATGCTTCTTGCTTTTAATTTATTTCTTTTTTCTTTTTTTGATATTTGGACTAGAAATAATACTAAAACTTTATGTAAGAAGTAAATGAATGTGATTGAATTTGAAATGCTTTTTCTGAGTATGTCTTTGTGAAAAAAAAAAATAAAATAATGTGAATAGTACACAAATATCTTTACATGAAAAAAATAAATAAAGGATTAAAATGTTACAAAAATTATTATTTACTACATATGAATAAAAAACACTCCCTCCATGCTTTTTACATGTAATTTCTTTTTTCAGTTTATTCATGACAATTTCCATTTGTATAATGTTATTGTTATTTGCAGTATTATTTATTATGCAATTTTATATTTGTTTTAATTAAAGCAATTTTAGATTTGTCCACCTCTTGGGTTTTGCAAATATATTCAAAAACATATGAGGCATAAGAATAGGACATGTGTTTGGATATAACTCAGCTTTTTGACGACATTTTTGTATGATTGTTAATTTATTCATTTGCTGGAAATTATAACTGAATTTAGAAATACTTTTGAAAATAAATCTTTGTGCTTAACAAACAAAACTGTACTCTCTCTCACAAAAAAAAAAAATAATAATAAAATAAAATAAAAATATTTACTAATGCTCAGCTTCTTAGACTTTACACACCTGAAACTTGTCTATAGCACTTGTTCACTGCTGCTCTTATAGTTGTGTAAACTGCTTCCTTGTCCTCATTTGTAAGTCGCTTTGGATAAAAGCGTCTGCTAAATGACTAAATGTAAATGTAATGCTTTTGCGCTATGCACTTAAGACTTTGCACCTAGATCATTAAAATAGAGCCCAAAATGTTCAAAAGTGTAGTGTTGTTTGCAGCTCATTTTTAATTTAGCCAGTGAAACAGCAAGTATTGTGAATAAGGTGCAAATGTATGACAAGCATAATTTGCACGAAAAGAGAGATAAAACGAATAGGTCCCTCTTTATCCATTCGTTCATTCATTTTCTTTTCAGCTTAATCCCTTTATTAATCCGGGGTCGCCACAGCGGAATAAATCGCCAACTTATCCAGCACGTTTTTGCGCAGCAGATGCACTTTCAGCCGCAACCCATCTCTGGGAAACATCCACACACTCATTCACAAATACACTCATACACTACGGACAATTTAGCCTACCCAATTCACCTGTACCGCATGTCTTTGGACCCAGAGGAAACCCACGTGGACGCAGGGAGAACACGCAAATTCCACACAGAAACGCCAACTGAGCCGAGGCTCGAACCAGCGACCCAGCGACCTTCTTGCTGTGAGGCGACAGCACTACCTACTGCGACACTGCATCGCCATCCCACTTTATATTAGAGAGAATTAAAAAATAAATAAAAAACAAACAAATCCAATATACTTACTGTGTTCATAATGTACTGCAGAACACTTCTGGTGCTCTTGAGGTGGGATACGGGTAGGGTTTGGTGGTGTGGGTTAGGGTGCAAGGGATGGACAACAGTGATGTATTATAGAAATTAATTGTAGATTTAATTACATGCAGGTATTAAATCAACCTTGAGTACAATGTAAAAACATTTTTAGTCAATAAGTATATTGTAACAACGGATTAATTTGAGCGCAAGTACATATTAGTTAAGGCCACCTAATATAAAGTAGGACCAAGAATGATTATAAAATAGTGGTACTTCTAACATCAAATAAATCTGGATGGTAGGTGGATAAAGATGCAAGTTTAAAGATTGAATAACTGCACACACAACTCTAGTTTTGTGTACTTGGGTATTTGTTGTTGTTACAGCAAGCCTCAGAGGAAACAAGAAAAGGTTCCCCTGTCAATTATAAACAGACTTGTGGGGACTTGTAGAGAGCTAATGTATTCCTTTAGGGCTGCGTCATGCAGTGCTCATAGGACCTGTGTTGTGCATCATAGACATTCTTCCCCTGTGGTATCTGACAAGAATAGGTAATGTAATAAGACTTTTTATAGTGTGTGAGTTGAATTCAAGTTTGCTGTGTGTGTGTTTTGCACATAAGAAACACATTGGTTATCCATGTATAACACGTGATGTGAGTCACTGCGATGCTAGCCGAGATGGTCATCTGGCCCCTGACATTTCCCAGAGCGCTGGACCGTAGATGGACTCCACCGTGTCAGGTCATCTTTGCATCACTCTAGAATTCATGTCTAGTCATTAAGTGTGGCACGTTTGCGTGTGCGTGCTAGACTTTTTTGGGCATCCTCTAGAAGTGCTAAATATGAAGCCAGCATTTGTATGTCATCCTGACCACTTTATGTTCATACCCCACCTACTTGGCATTTGAAATTTAACAAGTGAATATCTACCAAGCTGGAATATCTCAGTTTACTACATAAATTGTTTTTCACTTATGTTATTTGTTATCTGTGGGAGATAACTATTATTAGCAATACATTTGTTGTGTAAGGACCCCTCACAGTTCTTCCCCATGAATGCCAATTACTGTAAAAACTCTCTGTGATGGTGAGTACAACGTCAGCTCACATTAAACAGAGTGAGATATGAGTTGGCTGGCATGCTTAGAGAGATCCAACAGCAAATTCCAACTTTATTTATTTATTTGTTTGCTTGTTTGTTTGTGGGTGAAGGAGTACAGGTGGACTTGAGTTTAAATCCTAGTCTAGTTCGTTTGTTTATAATAATTTAAAAAAGTACACTTATTACGGATGAATGTTGATTCTGATATCACAGTTTGATTTTAACAATTGTAAAACAGAAGCTGTCGACATTTCTAAAATAATAATAATAATAATAAACAGCGAACATCAGTATGCAAATAGTAAGCTATTGAAATGAAAACAAGAGCCTCAAACCTGCATTTTAAGCTCTGTCTATTAGAATGTGCTTGATTTTAGAATATTTTTATAATAATAAAAACTTATAGAAACGTTTTTGGAAATTTATAAAATTGAAAACTGTTCATCCATTCATCCATCCATCCATCCATCCATCCATCCATCCATCCATCCATCCATCCATCCATCCATCCATCCATCCATCCATCCATCCATCCATCCATCCATCCATCCATCCATCCATCCATCCATCCATCCATCCATCCATCCATCCATCCCTGCTTCAGAGTTAATACATGTGAAAAACAGTATAAATTAGGCTCATGTATCTTACCTTAATCACAACCTACCTGATCACCTGCAAAATAAACAAACAAGGTCAAAATCCATCTAAATCCAACAATGCTGAACACCAACTAAACCCAGCCTGACTACTGTTAGCTGCTTTGTATTCAGCAGGGATGTTTTAGCCACAGCTTTACTACAAGCATTGCTGTATTATGGATAATCCATGACAGAAAAGGTGGGTCATGGATGACTTCACTCTTTTTGTCCTCTCTTAAAGTTCAAGCATTCTCTCTCTCATTAATTTGATCATCTACTTTCAGTCCCCTGGCTACGCAGGCCTAAAATCATGTGGTTCAAGAAATTGGTAAAAAGCATATTTTTAAAAATCCTCCCATATTCTGAGGTGAGCATCAAATCTGACTGTAAAATGCTCATTCACTCTGGTAATTAGATGTGTTTGAGACAGTCGTCTCACTCTCTCTTCCCCAGCTGTCTGCTCAAGTGACGTGTGAATCTTAAGCCTTCTCATTCACTAGCTAAGACTAATTACTGAATTTCTCTTGTGTTAGATGTCCTGGACCGTTTCTAATCCAACAAGATGCTCCACTTCAAATTGCTGACAGAGAAAAAGGCAGCATTTGTGCTACGCTTAGCTTTTGTCCTCAAGCTTTTTTTTTTTTGGCTTTATGTTCACGGAAATGCATGCCTTAGTAATTATAGGTCATTTGTTGGGCTCTTTTCGTAATTAGAAGTTTTAATTGTGCCTGCGGTACAAGGGAATTAGCTAAGCTTTACTCTCCAAAGTGAGCTTCATGTTTCCGCTGGTCTTTGTGAGGCACTTCCACTCATTGTACAACTGGCTTTGTGACATCAGTCAATTATAACCATTCATGAAAGCTCAAGTGCCTTTTTTCATGTTGATGACGAGTGGATGGAAATGTGGAGTCTCTGTTCCTGATCGTGAATTATTTGAACTGGGTGGCTGCTGCGCAAACACTCTGACACTGGTGTCTTTTTGGATAATGCATGTTTTGTTACAATTTTTGTAAATATTTTAAATTTAATAATTGTACGTTTTTGTTTGTCTTATTTGTTACCATCAAAAAAATAAGTTTATATCAGTTTTATTATTATATCTGTCATAGTCTCCTGAATTCAAAGTAATTTCAAGTAATTTTCAACTGTTTGTACACATAAAAGAAAGCTAAATTCTGTACTTGAAACAAGTATGAACACAAATACAGTATGTGTCTCAGATATTAACAATTACAGAAGGATACACACTTTAGAACAGTGGTTTTCAAAACTTTTTTTTAGTACCACCTCAAAAAAAAAAAAGTCTCTCCAAGTACTGTACCACCATAATGACCAGTATTGAAATACAGTAGTGTAGTAGGCCTAATCAAGCAGCTACAGCTCTACACAACTCAAAAACAAGAAAGATTAATTCATATTATTAAGAATATATAGTATTGTCAGCCACTTTAAACATTATAGTTTGAACATTAACTGAGCTCGCAGGAAAAAAAAAAAAACATGTTTAAATTAAAATATGCTTTTAAAAGTTAATAAAAAATGGCACTGTTCTTAAAAAGTAAAAAAAAAAACAGCTGTACTTGTAAAGTATTAAGGTATAGTAGCCTATTCATCAAAACCTGGAAATGTTGCATGGACCTAATAAATATAGGCTGTATGTCATAGTTATTTATATAAAATATAAATATAAAAATATTAAATTTGTATCCATTTTGAAATATATGTTACATGTACACATGATATATGTGTATATTTTTGAAATCTAAACATTAACTTGTATTTTAATATGATTTGGAGTTACATATTGAAAAAAGAAATTAGATCTGCTTACTGCTCGTCATTTAAAGTAGGCCTATGTGTGTCAGAAAAGCGAGTAATTTAACGCATACATACTGTACACTGCTTGACAAATTTATACCTGCGGCATTTTTGTGATTTGGTGCAAGTGAGATCACATCTTAAATAAATCGTGAAGTTTGCGTTAACTGCCCACCAACCACTGTTTTCTGGCAGACTCTGGTACGGTTCGTGGTTTCTCCTTCTGTGCACACGGAAACTTTAATTATAATCTACCTCAAGCTTCAAGCATGGCAAAGTTGCTTGAGTCTATGTTCTGTGTCTCCCACTATTTGAATCACTTCCAAATTAATTAGCCTAAATCTGAGGTAAGATTTAACATTTATGCCTTTTTGAACACAGCCATGGCTCATGACGAAAGCTATTGGTGACCTATTATTTAAAAGCAGAATTCATGTTACATCTCCATAGCTTGTGAAAACAAATATATATATATATATATATATATATATATATATATATATATATATATATATATATATATATATATATATATATATATATATATATAGCATACAGTGATGCTTTTAATTTATTGTAAGTTACTTATTAAGAAATGTGTCTGTAGCCTACTGTATATGACATGGGCCTACTGGTTGGAATATTTCTGCAGTGGTTTAAATTTGTCAAATTGTAAAAGTAGACTTTTCAAAAATAAAATAAATTAAATAAATTACTTAACAATGATATTAATAATTATTATTATAATTTACGAATAATATTTTTTTTTCATTTCTTAATAAATAGCCTACTTTAAATTAGGCCTATACAACCAATAATGATTTATATGGTTTTTTATATGAGATTAGAATATGTATTATTTTATATGGAATATTCTCAATAATATTTGTAAAGGAAACATTTGTAGATCCTATATGTGTCGTTTCTATATTTCAATTAATATGGAAAATGAGTGTATGTTTTTATCATAACTAATACTGGATTTTTTTTTTTTTTTACGTGTGTGTGTGTAAAACAATATCATTTTCAAAAAAATTATGGAGGTTTTCTCTAAAGAAGTAGTTACTCCACCCTGTTTAGAGCATCATTGTGGATGGTTTTATGTTATAAATAATGTGGTTCAATTGATAGATCTGCGACAGAAAAACTATGGTTTTGGGAAACACTGGTCACTACACTGTTCTTTTCCCAAACGATGCATCATACTTTGATAGTTCAGCTGTAAGTTATGTCGTTGTTTGGAAAACGCACCCCTGGTCTGCAAAAGCACTTCTCTAGCACATATCTGCTCTGCAAGCGTTGTGCGCCTCTTTCTCTTGCTTTGCGCCAAGTGGATTAATTTTTAAAAGTGTTTTCATTTTATTATTTTATTATATAGAGATTCCTCTGAGTACCACTAGAAGGAAGCCCACGCACCACTAGTAGTGCTCGTATCACAGTTTGAGAACCACTGCTTTAGAAAAATGGTTCATTAGTTAATGCTAATTAAGGTATTTACGAAAATGAACTAAGTATGAATAATCTTGCAAAGTATATAGTAATCATAGTTCACCATTAACTAAAGCATTATTAAAATCCAAAGTTGTGCTTGTTAACATTAGTTAATGCACTGTCAGTTAACATGAAGTAAAATTTAACTTAAATAAATGTAATGTTAATGAAATTTGGCACTACTTATGTGCTGTGCCAGTGTCACGCCGGTGTCATCTCTCAAACTCAAGTTTCAGAACTAAAAAAAACACTTGCAGTGATTGGCTTCCAATCATGGTCTTATAATAATAATAATAATAAAAAGATAAATGTTACATGTTACAAAACACATTGAACCACTTCTAAAGACTATGCCCATTTGAAAGCTTCAAAAAATGGTCACTATAGGCCTGCATGATTAATCGATTTTAAACCAAAATCGCATTTTAAAAAGGTGCGATTTTTCAAATCGAAAAAGCTGCAATTATTTTGATTATTACTATGGCGAGGGGGGCGAGAGCGAGTAATTAAAACGATTTAACTAACGTTACTTAAAAAGCAGACAACTGTTACAGCAGAACCCACGAGCCCCTATTACATTGCTGTGGAGATGAAATGAAAGCAAATTATATATTATATATATATAAATATACTTAAAAATTATACATTTTAATACAAGAATTCTTGTCCTGTAAAGTAAAATCTAAAATTGTGTGTGGAAAGCATTGTCATAAAAATCAATATGAAAAATTGTAATACAATCTAAATGTAATGGTTTTAAAGGTTGTATATATATCTTTATATAATATTTTATATACAATTTATTTAATTGAATTTAAAGTACTGTAGTTATTATCTTAATTTGTCATGACAACTGAGAACTTTATTGGGAAAAAATGGTTTTAAATAAACAAAAGCATAGTGTAGTGTACTTTATGGTTATTCTTGGTCTTGCTTTGTTGCTGTTAAAATCACCACATCAAACCTGTAGCTCTTTTATGAAATCATAGTAAATCACATTTTAAATCGCAGTTTTGATCAGATAAATTGCGATTAGATTCTCCAGTTCATGCAGCCCTAGTCACTAGTACTACACAACACCCTTATACAGCATGTTTATCTTTAAAAAAGGCTTAAAACGAAGTAAATTATGGGGTAATTGTGTTATTTATTCATTGAGTAAACTTTTAACTCCTTTAAAAGAGTTTGACACACAAAAGTAGAAAACTTTTTTCAGTAAATCATTTCACATACTACAAATGTCATTTTGTTTAACATGCAACATAAAAAGTTGTTAGAGCAGAGATCAAGGTCCTGTAATGCAATTTGAATGTGTAAATAAATGAAAAACACACATAAAGCATGAGCTATGTTAATTGAAACTGTTAATTGATATATATTTTTTATAGTGTTATCAATTCTCACTTTATTCTCACTCGACTCTCTCTCTCTCTCTTTCTCTCTCATAAATATGCAAGCTTTAAACACTTTATTTTACATTAGGAGCAAGGTTCAGTTATATTTTTATTTGTGCTTTTGCTAATTTTTTTATTTGTTCAGATGTCATATAAGACTACTTTTATAGTTAAATGAGATAGTAGCTGCATTACGTGGATGTAGCACATTCATATTATGACTTATATCTGTCTGTCTTGTTGTGACAGTTTTGCTCGAATCAAAGCTTTTCAGCATTGTAATTCCCTCTAACATATGCACTATATATATATATATATATATATATATATATATATATATATATATATATATATATATATATATATATATATATATATATATATATATATATATATATATATATATGTGTGTGTGTGTGTGTGTGTGTGTGTGTGTGTGTGTGTGTGTGTGGTGTGTGTGTGTATATATATATATATATATATATATATATATATATATATATATATATTAGTGCATGTACTGTATATCAGCACCAGCAACATACTTTCTTTACTGATTTCATGAAAGCCGATAACAAGCCAGCAATAGCAATAAAGAATTGTAGTGCTCATCTGACAGAGCTGTCCGCATGATCCATGACTGATAATAGCTACAAGGATGGCACAGCAAACAAATCCCATCATCGCTACAACATCCACTAACAAAATGAAAACTCCAGCTTGTTGTAAGCGAGTTGTGTCTGGTCCCAAATTATCCATATCAAAGAGTGGTAAATGGTGAAAAGATGATGTGCTCGTGTGCTGCACAGTTTTGACACTGCGGGCTGATGTTTAACAACTTTCTGCCCACAATGGGGTTCATTGAAGTTCATTTTGTTGTGGTTTTGTTGAACTTGGATGCCATGATGAAATGACTGAGAGCACCAAAGGGAGAGATCTAGATGAAGAGACAGATTGCCTGACATTTAAACTTCTAAAATGCACTTGACAGCTGCTGTCAAACTCTTAACAAATCGTTGAAGCTTTTATTCAAACCTTAACCTTGATATCTGCTTTGCCCTGTTTAAAATTGTCTGCAGAAGAACAAGCGAATCGTTTAAGTCTATGATAGACACATCAAAATATGGCTTTGTTAAATAATCTTTCTACCACCAGGTAGTAGGGTACAGTGGATTTTTTTTTCATGCATATTTACAGTTAAAATGCTATTTTTAATTATTAAAAATAAATACAAATATTTACCCATTTACTTTTCAAAGCACAAAACGTTAAATTAATTAAATACTGGAAGCCTCAGTATTAAGTAAAAACGTAATGCGCAATTAGTGTAAAATAATAAATTAGCTATACTATACTAAAATGTGTTTTGACAGTTTACATGAATAATGGAATATCGGATGACATCAAAGCAGAATACCACTGAAAGAGGTGCATCTGAAGCAAATGTATTGTATTACTCAGAATTAACACATAATTGCACCTTGTTGATTGAAGGTATGTAAGAATAGCAACACTACAGTTCAAATAGAATCATTTTACTCAATTAATTTACTCTATCAAGCTGTTCATCAGATGTATAGAATGTGTGTCCTTTGCAGACAAATGAAATTATATATATATATATATATATATATATATATATATATATATATATATATATATATATATATATATATATATATATATATATATATACGAGCAATGCCATGTAAATGTCATCCTTGCGGTGAAAAAAATTAGGTTTTCGCCAAAATATTAAAACCGTTTCGCGTTTTTTGTGTGAGCAAGTATTTTAAACTGCTTTAAAAATTCTCAAAAATGTCTGTTAATGTTTTCAAACAATTAAATTTGATTTACCAAAATCACACAAGTGCCAATTTCACTTCTGTCACATAACAGAAACACTGTTATGACACATCCATAACGGAGGTTTTTTCTCATAAATGCAAAAAATGTCACATAAAATAAAATTAATCATGTTTGTTCAATAGAGAGCTGACTCTTATCCTTATGATTAGCATTGTTTATTTTGGGTTGTGCAGTTTAGTTTACAGAATTTCTACAAAGTATGTTGTATACTGTTAACTCGCTAACTTTTTTCGTCATATCCATAATGCATGCATATTTTCCCTATTTAAAATATAAAAAATGTTTACAGATTGAAATTTTTCTGATCCCTTAACTCTGTGGTTAGTTGTTTTGGAAAATATAAACAGATGTTTCAATATAATGTTAACATATATTTTCTTTGTAAATTTATGTTTTGAGATTTTACTGCATGTGTGGACTTACTCACATACAGTAGCCTACTATGTAAGGTGTGCAATCTGGCACAATGACAAAAATCATGAAAATAAATCTTCTTTATTTTGGTCTCTTGTCAAGACAAGATCTAAAACAGACCTAAAACTTTAGGAATTAAGACAAAGCAAGGTTGTAAAACTCTTATTTGTATCTATGATTTTACTTTCGGTCTCAGATTTCACTCCCTGGAACATCTGACATCATGTACCTCACACATAGGACATGTGTTAGGGTTTCCCTTGCATTTACTCTTGTCAACTATCGATTTGACACACACCATACAGTGACTGTACACCACACAGTCATACATGTAAAGCACAAATAATGTCCTTCAATTCGCTCACGTCCAGCGGCTGTCATCCTTGAACCAGTCTCCATCATTGTAAGCTGTCTGCTTTTCTGTCTGTTCCATTGCTCAGTTTGTTAGATGTTTGCTCCCACTTTCCTTTGCAGTCTAAAGTGCATCGAACGCACTTCACATGATTTCACATGTAAATCACTCGTGCCTCGTCCACGTCTGCACAGACTGCACAACTTTTTATAGGGTGTTATTTAATAAGCTATATGTGTACATACAGTACATTGCATTATTTTTCAATTATGCTGTGCATAATGATTGCAAAATGTTATCTTGTTAATTGCAATCATGATATTTAAATTATTTAAAATACATCATTTAACTGTATATGTGCTGGCTGAAATAAAGAAGTACAAGACAATCTAGGGGAACCGATTGTTCAACTTTATTATTTTTATTATTTACTATTATATATTTTTTTTTAACTTGTCAAAAGTGAATGAGTGCAAATGTCATTTGTCTTTGATTAGTTGCACTGTTGCACCAGTGTAGTCTTGGTTACTGATGTGCAAAGGAAGTGCCTTCTGCAAACTGACTTTTCAGGGTCGTAAAGTTTAATGTCAACTTTGGTTCCACACAAACTTACTTCTTGAAAATTTTTATAAAGAACCTTGCCATTCAGCAAACCCGGCATTGGCATTAGCTGTACTCTTATCACACACTGATATATGACTGTGATGGCGGCAAAAAGTGAAACATATTTTCACACAGGGCTGTGTAGTTTTGGATTTTGTTTACCCTTAATAATAAAAACATTTGTTTAAAAATTGCAAGATGTGTTTACTTGTGTTATCTTTGACTGATATTTAAATTAGTTTGATGATCTGAAACGATAAAGTGTGACAAACATGCAAAAAAAAAATTATAAATCAGTAAGAGGCAAACACTTTTTCACACACGGTATACAGTATGCAGTGATGTGTTTTAATTGATTCATCTGTTCTGGTTATGTGTTCACAGTGTTTGGTTTTTGAAGATGCTCCAAATGGGGTGAAGGCGGGTCTGGCAGCTGGCATGCAGGTGGTGATGATCCCTGATGATAACCTGGACCGCAGCCTCACCCACGAAGCAACCTTACTGCTCAGAAACATGGAAGACTTCAGACCAGAACTCTTCGGTCTCCCAGCCTACGCGTAAGGACAGCAATCACCACAGTGATTTCAGTTCCACTACGCTTTATCCTGTCAATTTTTGAAAAATGAAATCAGGCTGCAGTGTAACTCCTGCAATCAAAAACAGGAGAAACTAATCTCTACCATTATTTCTGTCAGCCATGGATTTGCTGTTCAGGGACACAACGGAATGCTGATTGTTTCGATTTTATTTTTTATTTTTGGCCAATCACAACACTGAATCTCTTTCCTTTGACCACCCTGATGACACAAGACAAATTTGATTATGCTGCTCAATTAGCCTCAGTGAAACCATTAGGATTTATTGACATTTTGCGTTTTAGCCAATTACTGTGTGACATTTCTTTATTTATATACTTTTTTTTTTTTATCCAGTGCAAGTGGCTCAAGCTGTAATGTTTGCATCACTTTAAATAAATCTCCAATTCAGAGCTCACAACTTTCCAGTCATGGTTTAAATTTACAGTATGTAATGGTTTAACTAACCAGCTAGACCAGCCGTGTTTTCTATTAGCGTTACCTTTCCTCCTCACAGAGGTCTATTAAAATACCAAAGCGAGTTTTGAGTTTGAACCATGTGGCGTAATCCAATAAAGGGGATTGGAGAGCGCAGTCGTCTTTCATCTTCTTCCAGTGTCCGCCTTCACAGAGCTGGAGTTAGCATGTTCACTCATTTCAGCGCTGTCCAACATCTCACAGAGTTCAAGACCGTCTTCTTTCAGCCTTCCCCTCTGGTAGAAAGAAAAGGGATTTTTTTATGCCAGCATCCACTTCTTCCTTCGCATATGCCGTGTCCTTTCATCCTTAAAGATGGAGTAATCTGGAAAGCTTTTCCTTCTTTAGGACTTTCCACTCCCAGAAGGGCTTTTACATGTCATTTCACACCTGACGGATCTAAGGCTTAGGGTGTGAGGGACTGGGGCTTGTGTTAGTGTGCCTTAGAAATGAACTTTGTTTATTAAAGAACAATATTCCTAATGGTGGAATTGATTTCTGGGTATTTTAACCTCTACGAAGGATTAAAAAAATACTTGTTTTTACTACAGGGCTGTTGAATGCTTGACTGTGATTGGTTGATTCAAAGAAGTTATTTTAAGGGAAACACAGATAAAGTAGTTCCAGGCAGGTTTTGACTGAATTACAGTTTGGAAGAGACATACGAAAATGCATAAAAACCATAAAATGTTTTAAAATACAATATCTGAGAAATGTCATTAGATACGAATTCATTAGATACTAGTAGCTATTTAATAGGTACAAGTACTTATTAATTATATAGTACTTTTGAAATAGATACTATTTAAAATTTACTAGTACACATTTATTAAATACTAGTTCTTGTTTGATGTGTTACTATATCTATTAAATAGATACTATCTAAATAATAAGTACTAGTACCTAATGAAGTACTAGTATATATTAATTAGGTTCTAGTATCTAATTAATAGATACTGGTACCTAATGATTAACTACGAGTACATAACAATATGTACTAGTCCCAGCTAGAATACATACTAGTTAAAACTGAATAGTTGATAGCTGAATGACAGATCCCATAGAAATCAATGGATTTTTTTGTATTTTTTATTTGTTACTAGTAACAACAGAATAGTTACTAGTCACTATTATAAATTGAGTATTAGTATCTATTTAATAAGTACTACTACCCAATGAATAGATACTAGTATCTAATGAATAAGTATTAGTATCTAATGAATAAGTACTAGTATCTAATACATAAGTACTAACTATCTAATGAATGAGGACTAGTATTGAATAAAAAGAACTAGTGTCTAATAAGGAAACACTAGTATATTTTTAAACAGCACTAGTATCCAAAGAATAGACACTAGTATCTAATGAATGAGAACTTAATGGAAAAGATACTAGTATCTAAAAAAACAGGTACTAGTAACATGAAAATAGATAATAGTACTGGCTATTGATTAAATGTCAAAACAGCTTGCCATAGTCTCATAGCAGTTAAAAGTTCGAACACATATGTTTTTGGCGCACCGATCCAACAACATCCGACAGATTTGTTTGTTGGCATTCATCTTTGTGTTGTGAATTGCCCTTTATACAATAGAATACATTTAATAATATAATTAATTTAAATACAATTAATCACCTAATGGCAATTATACAGCTCTCTGTATACA
Organism: Danio aesculapii; assembly: GCF_903798145.1. Lineage (NCBI taxonomy): Eukaryota > Metazoa > Chordata > Actinopteri > Cypriniformes > Danionidae > Danio > Danio aesculapii. The sequence continues at coordinate 28,339,194 of NC_079435.1, read as the reverse complement.
TCTACTGTTCTATATACTGCTCTCTGTATAGGGTATAACAGACCAAAACTATTAGTAGATGGAATATCATGAAGATGTATTCATTGACCCCCGGCTGCACACAAACTGATTTCTTTGTTCTGTATGTTACGAGCACTTTTGCATTTAATGCATTGCCAGGGAAAATATTTATACTGTATAACATTAATTCCATTAGGTTGCTGATTATAGGAAAATATTAAACAAATTTGAAGCAGAATTTACTATGCCAATTGTGAGAATACTATGCTGTACATATGTTTGCATATTAGACTGTGCATCTATGTTGTAAAGAGAGGCATGCAGTACTTGAACAAAGAACACTTTATTTCTCTCTCTCTCTCTCTCTCTCTCTCTCTCTCTCTCTCTCTCTCTCTCTCTCTCTCTCTCTCTCTCTCTCTCTCTCTCTCTCTCTCTCTCTCTCTCTCTCTCTCTCTCTCTCTCTCTCTCTCTCTCTCTCTCTCTCTGTCTCTCTCTCTCTCTCTAGTAAATGTCAGGCTGAACAAATTGAAGAAGTTGTTTATGTCATTGACCTCTTTCATGAGATTATAATAATATATGAATCATGTACATTGGAGTATGACACATTGAGCTAGTAAATCTGAGCTATAATAATAATAATAATAATAATAATGATAACAGTAGTAGTAGTAACAAAATTATTAGCACTAATAAAGGTACCTCTTTCATTAGCTGTAATTGCGGTAGTTATTTTGAGACACCTGTATCCATTAAAACATATTCAAGCCAATAAAATTGTAAATGTTGTAATTTATTTATTATTTCTGTATTTTCCATTTGAGTCATCAATTGATTTAGAACATTGTTCAGAAGTGTTGACTGAAGTTCTTGCATGCATAGATTTTTGCAAGTCAAATGTTTAATGATATATTGACCAACATAAATCAATATAATTAAGTATTGCTCTTCAAAAAATAATAAAAATAATAATATAGTCAAAATGAGAGACATTGATCCATTTTAAATCAATATTCATGGAAGTTTGAAAAATGGCTCTTTTAAGGAGATGGGGGACATTTGTTCGTTCGTTCGTTCATTCATTCATTCATTCATTCATTCAATTATTCATTCAATCATTCAATCATTCATTCATTTATTCATTATGGTATTGTTGTTGTTGTTATTATTATTATTATTTTATTATATTTTTAAAATTATTATTATTATTATTATTATTATTATTATTATTAATATTATTACAGCTTATAATCAGGTCTCTTGATTAAAAATGGAAGATTGTATATATTAAGGTGATTTTTATTTGTCCAGTAAGATCTTAAATGAACCTTTCTAGATGTTTTTATTCTAATACTTATTCAAATATAATAGACTAAGAAAAGAGAAATTAGGCTATTAATAAATTATGCCTTAAATGTCCAAATCTGTCTTATAAATGGTTAATAACTTTTGTTGCAATATTAATGGAGATTCTTCTGCAAACTATACTTCTTTTAGTGAGCATAAGTTTCCTACGAGACTTTTTTCCTTGCTATATAATGCCTATGCTGAATGGCTTTCCTCAGGTAAATCTTATGTGTGACATTGTTTTATCTAGGTTTTAGTTTTTCAAAATCCGCTGTGACATGACTGGCTACCACTGATCAGGCTTTTTTAGTTTGTCAAAACACTGTGACTAATGCTCAGCAGTGAAGGCCTTTTACGAAAGGTGAAATATGGGACAAAACATGATTTATTCATAATAAGTTGTGACACTAAAAAGGAGGTGAAATATGGGTCTCTCCCTGGGAAAACAGAACATCTGGACACCCTACACTCTCAGAAAAAAAAAAGGTACACGGTGGTACAAATAATGCTCCTTAAGGAACAGTTTTGTACCTTTGTTAAAGTTATACCTTATATACCCTCAAAATAATATTTTGTTGTGCTCGTTCAAACTACGTATTTAAAATGAGCTGAAACAACACAATTCTTGAGATTTCATTGGGACAACTTAATTTGTTTATGTTCCATCCACATAAATAAATGTGAAAAAAAAAGTTTTATATTATTATATTGTACATAGGAGAATGTATTTCTGCAACATTTTTGCAACATTCAAGTGTTGTGAAATGTTCAGCAAAAGTAGATCTTTTAAATTTATGTTAATATAATTTTTTATTCTTTATTGTAAATGGAAAAGGTGCATTTACACACAAAAAAAATAAAATAAAAAAAGCATTGTTTAAAAATATTGTTTTATATCTACTGAAAATAAATGTGGTAAAAAAAGTGTCTTGTCACTGTGGTTCATGAATCAGATTTGTACATTTGATAAAGGTATACAATATATTATCTGCAGGTTTTAAAAACCAAAGGTACATATTGGTTTTCCACAATGCAAATCATGTCCTTAAATGTACAAACTGCAATGGTACAAATGTGTTTCGTTTTCTTAAGGAACAATTCTGTTCTATAAAAAGGTAATGCACCAGTGACAAGGGTTTGTACCTTCTTTGGTACAACATTGCACCTTTTTTTTCCTGAGAGTGTAGATCAAATCTCCAAAATGTATTGATCAAAAAAAAAAACTTGTGACTTCACGTGAGCTTGGTTTTGGTGTTTTTAATAATAATAATAATAATAATAACAATAATGTATTTTATATATTTTAACTATTAAAAAAGATGGTTCACTCAATAAAATATAAATTATGTCATCATTTACTCACCCTTCAGCTGTTTTCAGTGTGTTTTTTTTTTCTTTTTTCTGTAGAACAGAAGTTATTTAAAAAAATGTTAGAAACGTAAACACTGGCTTCCATGAATTAGTTTTTTTTATTTTATTATGGATGTCAATGTTTAAAGGTTTCCAACATTTTTCAAAATGCCTTCTTTTGTGTGCAACAGAATAAAGGAAATTAATAAAGGTTTGGAACTAAATATTCACTTTTGTGTGAACTGTCCTTTTAACTGTCACCATCCCATACTAAATCTGAATTTAATATGGCAAACTTTAAATCATGTATCAATTTCTCAAAACTCAAAAAGTGGGATGACAGTTGAGTGGTTAATGTTGACAGCTGGGCATATACTGAAATGTGGCCATGCAGCAATGCAAAGCAATGTGCAATGCAAAGGTGTGCACAACATACATTATGTTTTTGCACATCAGCAACTATATATCTAACAGTTACTCTCTCTATTTGGAGCATCTGATGTGCATTTGTACATAAACACCACTGACCCTCACAAAGATTTTTTCGAAACACACTTCAAAACAAAATCTGCTATACACTGTTATCCCAATACTAGTGACAATTCGAATGTTTGTAACAGAATTCTTAACATTGGTTGAAAAGCTGAAGATGTCCATACCTCTGACGACTGCTCTTGCTAATGTATTCAAAAAAGAACCGGTGATGTTTACGCATGCAGTGACCTGAACAACGAGAGTATACCAGATCTAAACGCAAGGAAACCGGAGCCTGTGAGCCTGTTTTAACCCTTATGCACAGGTCATGTTTACATATGCAGTGAACTAGGCATGGGACGATAACCGTTTTTTAAGGTACCGCGGTTTGGTAAAGTCAAGGTCTTAAAACTGCCAAAATTGTCTGCTATACCATACCTACAGTATATGTATGTTTATCTATTTTTTTTTACATTTTGTTTTTACTTTTTTTAGAACAACAGTATCTCAGCAGAAAAAAAAAAATATCCAAAGATGCTGATTTAAATTCTAAAAAAGCTGTTTTTGAAACTAATGAAGACAGCAGAAATCAATGATTCATTTGAATTATTTAGCCTGACATGTTTAATGTTCCAAAAATATTTTAAAAGATTCTCAAAACAAAATATATTGTGTTCAAAGCGGAAAAAAGTTATACAATTTTATCCAATTTTATCATACCGTCAGAATCTTACACCGGCCCATGCCTACAGTGAACTGAACTGCCACGACGCAAAGATCAGGAATCCCCAAACTCGTTTTAAGTCACAAACTCCTGTTCTTTCACATCTAGATCTGTTCAGTTCATGGAATACCTAAAAATCACCAGTGCGATACGTTGGTTTGGGCATAGATTTGCTGTCATTTGGTTTGTTACCAATACTTCAAGTCCAATAAACAACTTCATGGAAACACTAATTCACAAATGGGATTTTTTTTTTAGAAATTTTTTTTTTACAAACTTTGAAATGAGTTGATTCATTTTAAGATTGAAATCTGGTTTATGAAGACAACAACTCAGGCTCATTCTGATTACATACCCCTATATACATTTCCAGAGAGCGGCAAGAAGTTATGTTTTTTTTTTTTTTTTTTGCAGTTTTTGTTTTCGCGAATCTGCTAGAGGCTGCTGAGTATGCTTTTTGAGATCTCAAATTTCTCTTGCAAGTGTGATTCGCGCCTGCTGTTCTTGCGTAAATCCATCAAATGCCACTGTTCACTGACTGACTGACGGATCAACCGACCAATACCCCCACCCACCCCCTTTCCTAAACCCAATCGATAGTGTTTTAACAAACACTGACTGACCCACCCACTTCCCTTGACCAACTGACAGTGTTCTCAAAAGTAGAAGAAGAAGAAGAAAAGCCCTCGCGACAGCCTGATTTTTACCATGTTTTTCAGATTTTACCACATTCTCACCCTGTTAATTGCTTGATTATTTTATTTTTTGGCTTTTGTCTTTGTCTTTGTCTTAACTGCTTTCTGGAACCGTTCTTCACCAAAATCGAACCCTGTCATCACTGTCAACTCCATTCTGCCTGTCAAATCCTACAACTTATGCGGCGAGCCACTGGACAAACTGGTAACCGCAGAAAAGCCGTCCACACAGAGGTAAGCAGTGAGCTGGTAAGCACAAAAAGGAACAGTGTCATACCAACCCGTAGCAATCGTTTTAAAGATGGAGTGCAGCCATACTTTCCTCTGGCTACATAATTCCAGATTTCCAGAAATGTAAATAGGGCTACGTTTTCAGAATGAGCCAATGTTGGAAGACAAGGTTGTGGAAAATACAGTAATTGCCTTCTTTCTGATATCAGGAAAAAGTGGATTAACTTTATTTGCACTGCAGTTCCAGACCGCCTCAGTGAGAACTTGGTTCTTTGTTCACTATATTTTACTGCAGATTTGGTTTAAAACAAATGGGTTTTCAGTATAGCTGTGCTGTGCCAGCTATATTAGATCCTACAATAATGTTGCATCACAAAAGTAAGTAACACAGCTGTCCTATTGAATGTTAGAAATGTTAGAATATTCTAATCTTATAAGTGTTCAATTTTTTACATTAAAAAATGTCCACAATCTACAAAACCAAATGGTGTGTTCTGATGAGGATGTCAACATAGGACAGACAATAGCTTTTTTATTTAAAACCCTTGATAGCATTACAAGTGAACCTTAGAGAACAGTACATCATATACATCCCCCACACTCCTCTAACTTATATTCCTCACAATCACTGCACTATTTAACATTTGCACATTTAAAGTTTGCACATATTCATTGCACTGATTCATTTATTTGAACTGGACATACCCACTGCACATGGACATTTGTAATTATGTTTATCTATCTGCACACTTCTGCTATTAATAGTATCCTGTACATATATTCATGTATTGTAAATCTGTTCATAGCTAATACAACCTGTATATAATGTTGATAGTACATCCATCTGTAAATATCACCATAGTTTTTCTATAACTGCACTTTATAACTTATACCTATATCCTGCACTTGCTGCTATTGCACTGCTGGTTAGACCTAAACTGCATTTTGTTGCCTTGAACTTGTACATGTGTAATGACAATAAAGTTGAATCTAATCTAATCTAATCATAATAACAATAATATTAAAATAAGAAGTTCATGACCCCCTTTAAAAATGCAGTTCTACAGTACGTAATAAATAACTAGTGTCACAGTGCAGTGGTGTAAATGCTCTTGTGTTTTATCCAGTCACAGTGAAACAGCCGGAGAGGGGGAGATGCCTCAGGCTGCCCACTGGCCAAGTCCTCACTTTATGTTAAAATGAGCCACCTCTGCCTGACTGGATCACCGAAAACCCGTTTGATTGGTTAGGAATGCGACTGTCATCTGACATCCAGTGTGCAAAGTATAATACACAGGTCTGTAGGGAAGTTAGCTTGTGTTATTTGAAGCCAGTTTTATATTAGAACTACCAAGGCACTCATTTAGGTTTTTTGTTGTCGTCGTTGTTGTTGTTTTTGTAATGTAACCGTAGTATCTTGACTTTTTTAACATGTATTTAAATAACACTATTATTTCAGATGATAATAATATACTTTCCTGTCCATAAAGGTTTTCATATTGTGCAATAGCCAAAAAAATTAAATATACTCACCGGCCACTTTATTAGGTACACCTTACTTATACCGGGTTAGACCCTTTTACCTTCACAACTGACTTAATCCTTCTTGGAATAGATGCAACAAGGTATTGTAATTATTCCTCAGAGATTTTGGTCCATATTGACTTGATGGCATCACGCAGTTGCTGCAGATTTCTCGGCTGCACATCCATGATACAAATCTCCCATTTGCTCTATTGGATTGAGGTCTGATGACTGTGGAGGCCATTTGAGTACAGTGAACTCATTTTCATGTTCAAGAAACCAGTCTAAGATGATTCACGCTTTATGACATGGCGGGTTATCCTGCTGGAAGTAGGCATCAAAAGATGGGTACACTGTGGTCATAAAGTGATGGACATGGTCAGCTATACCACTAACACTACTTTTTTTTCTAATGCTTTGCTTCTTAGACTTTACACACCTGAAACTTGTCTATACCACTTGTTCACTGCTGCTCTTATAGTTGTGTAAATTGCTTCCTTGTCCTCATTTGTAAGTCGCTTTGGATAAAAGCGTCTGCTAAATGACTAAATGTAAATGTAAATGCAACAAAACTCAGGTAGGTTGTGGCATTGACATGATAATCAATTGGTACTAATGGACCCAAGGTGTGCCAAGAAAATATCCCCCACACCATTACACCTCCACCACCAGCCTGAACTGTTGATTCCATGCAGGATGGATCCATGCTTTCATGTTGTTAATGCCAAATTCTGACCCTACCATTTGAATGTTGCAGCAGAAATCGAGACTCATTAGACCAGGCAATGTTTTTTCCAATCTTATATTGTCTCATAGCCTCAGTTTCCTGTTCTTAGCTTTCAGGAGTGGCACTGTGGACTGTTGCTGTAGCTCATCTGCCTTAAGGTTCGATGTGTTGTGCATTCAGAGATGCTCTCCTGCACACCTCGATTGTAACTAGTGGTTATTTGAGTTACTGTTACCTTTCTATCAGCTCGAACCAGTCTGGCCATTCTCCCCTGACCTCTGGCATCAACAAGGCATTTACGCCCACAGAACTGCTGCTCACTAGATATTTTCTCTTTTTTGGACCATTCTCTGTAAAATACTCAGACCAGATCATCTGGCACCAACAACCATAAAATGTTCAAAGTCACTTAAATCACCTTTCTTCCCCATTCTGATGCTCAGTTTGAACTGCAGCAGATCGTCTTGAGTTGCATTGAGTTGCTGCCATGTGACTGCTGATTTGAAATTTGCGTTAACAAGCAGTTGGACAGGTGTACCTAATAAAGCGGTTGGTGAGTTTATATTGTACTCTATTGGTCAAAAGTATACACCAAAAATCATTTGAATATTAAGATCATGTTCCATTAAGATATTTTGTTTATTTCCAACTGTAAATTTATCAAAACATTTTTATTTAGTAATATGCATTGCTAAGAACTTAATTTAGTCGGTTTAAAGGCAGTTTTCTGAATATTTTGTTATCATTATTATTAGTAGTAGTAGTATTATTATTAATATTATTAATGAATATTATTGTTTAAAAAAAAACTCAGATTCCATATTTAGTCATTAAAATTCTATACAGATTTAGTTATATACAAACAGTTATATATCACTGCCAAATACTGACCTCTCCTAATAAGCCATACATAAGTGCAGAGGTTATTCATCAGTTATTAAACTCAGTGTCAAACAATTGACACTTATGACTTCTATCTATGTCATGTTCTATTTCTATCCAGGGTTGCATACTGTACAAATAAAAAGACACAATAATGATCTCCTTTGAATTTATATTCACTGTAACTAGGTGGTTCTGTACTTGTCTGTGAATATTCCTGTGAACATAAATGTGCTGACTGAATTTAGCCCAGACTCAGTCGCATAAAGGCATGCCAAAATTAGCGAAATTAAGTTACTATGGAGATTTATTCTTTGCATCTAATAATATTGCTATATTGTGCAATATTGGGTAAGTGCTTGCAATTAATCTTCATAATAAATTTACCCAGTAACATGAATGTCCACTGGTCATATTGAAGGCAAAGTGAACAACTGTTAATTTGTTAATATTATAGGTTTTTCCTCCGCACATGGTTCTATTAAGTCTCTGCAGGAAAGTAATGGGAGTTACCAGATTGGTGGACAGGAGGGCTGCTCATATGAGCCAATTATTACCAGATTGGCGCAGTTTACATCTTATCCATATTTGCATTATTGATTCTGTCATTGATCACATGGTCTTTAGAATGCAGTAAACGTGCACTTATTTAAGCTACAATAGGCTTAGAATCCTGGCTTAACAAACATGCAATAGACTAACCAAGGATGTGCTGCTTAAAGAGCCCATATTATGGGTTTTTGAAAATACCCTTCCATGTAGTGTGTAACACAGCTCTAAGTGAAGTGAAATATCCAGCTAAGGCTTAAATCTGTAAGTGTACAGTGTTTAAAACTATTGATTCATCTATAAAAGAGTCGACTCATAGTGCTTCAAACGAGTTGTCTTGATAACGAGTCATTAGGTGTTTCGTGATGACGCAGCTACGAAACACAAGTAGTTGGGCGCGCAAACCCGGGAGATTTGAAACCTGCAGCCCCGCCCACTAACAGAAAAAAAAGTCTCACACACACAGACACCGGTCAATGAAGTCACGCTGTGCAGATGGATATTATTGAGTCTAATTAAAGAGGAAACCTCAGCATTATAGCCCAGCCTTGAGCAGTTCTGAGTGCTTCTGAAAACTACATGCTTTCAAAGAAGACTTCATCAGTTTGTTAAAGAAAGGATCAGTGAAAACTGTCTGAACATGGATCCGTGCATCATGAATCAGTTTCTTCCCCCATTTCACCAGTGTAAGTACGTGCGATTAAAATTATTGCCTCGTTTACTCTATCTTGCAAATTCTGTATTTGTGTTTTGTTACTTGTAACCGCGTGTACTGTGTCAGGTTAACTCTTTATATTCTCATATCGCGTGTAAAGTCACGTTGAAAACGCGACGCGTGCCGCTTTGATTACGGATCGTCAGCTGTTTACACTCATGCAACGGTCAAGTAATGTGTGTGTGTCCTCGTGTGTGTAACGCACGGGTATTCGCGGATATAACTGAGCGCCGCGCCGCCTCAATTCAGCCGCTCCTCTATGGACGCGCCGGCCCTGTGTGTGTGTGTGTGTGTGTCTCCTCGTGTGTGTAACGCACGGGTATTCGCGGATATAACTCAGCGCCACGCCGCTTCAATTCAGCCGCTCCTCTATGGACGCGCCGGCCCTGTGTGTGTGTGTGTGTCTCCTCGTGTGTGTAACGCACGGGTATTCGCAGATATAACTGAGCGCCGCCTCAATTCAGCCGCTCCTCTATGGACGCGCCGGCCCTGTGTGTGTGTGTGTGTGTGTGTCTCCTCGTGTGTGTAACGCACAGGTATTCGCAGATATAACTGAGCGCCGCGCCGCCTCAATTCAGCCGCTCCTCTATGGACACGCCGGCCCTGTGTGTGTGTGTGTGTGTGTCTCCTCGTTTGTGTAACGCACAGGTATTCGCGGATATAACTGAGCGCCGCGCCGCCTCAATTCAGCCGCTCCTCTATGGACGCGCCGGCCCTGTGTGTGTGTGTGTGTGTGTGTGTCTCCTCGTGTGTGTAACGCACGGGTATTCACGGATATAACTCAGCGCCACGCCGCCTCAATTCAGCCGCTCCTCTATGGACGCGCCGGCCCTGTGTGTGTGTGTGTGTCTCCTCGTGTGTGTAACGCACGGGTATTCGCGGATATAACTGAGCGCCGCGCCGCCTCAATTCAGCCGCTCCTCTATGGACGCGCCGGCCCTGTGTGTGTGTGTGTGTGTGTGTGTCTCCTCGTGTGTGTAACGCACAGGTATTCGCGGATATAACTGAGCGCCGCGCCGCCTCAATTCAGCCGCTCCTCTATGGACGCGCCGGCCCTGTGTGTGTGTGTGTGTCTCCTCGTTTGTGTAACGCACGGGTATTCGCAGATATAACTGAGCGCCGCGCCGCCTCAATTCAGCCGCTCCTCTATGGACGCGCCGGCCCTGTGTGTGTGTGTGTGTGTCTCCTCGTGTGTGTAACGCACGGGTATTCGCGGATATACCTGAGCGCCGCGCCGCCTCAATTCAGCCGCTCCTCTATGGATGCGCCGGCCCTGTGTGTGTGTGTGTGTCTCCTCGTTTGTGTAACGCACGGGTATTCGCGGATATAACTGAGCGCCGCGCCGCCTCAATTCAGCCGCTCCTCTATGGACGCGCCGGCCCTGTGTGTGTGTGTGTGTGTCTCCTCGTGTGTGTAACGCACAGGTATTCGCGGATATAACTGAGCGCCGCGCCGCCTCAATTCAGCCGCTCCTCTATGGACGCGCCGGCCCTGTGTGTGTGTGTGTGTCTCCTCGTTTGTGTAACGCACGGGTATTCGCGGATATAACTGAGCGCCGCGCCGCCTCAATTCAGCCGCTCCTCTATGGACGCGCCGGCCCTGTGTGTGTGTGTGTGTGTGTCTCCTCGTGTGTGTAACGCACGGGTATTCGCGGATATAACTGAGCGCCGCGCCGCCTCAATTCAGCCGCTCCTCTATGGATGCGCCGGCCCTGTGTGTGTGTGTGTGTCTCCTCGTTTGTGTAACGCACGGGTATTCGCGGATATAACTGAGCGCCGCGCCGCCTCAATTCAGCCGCTCCTCTATGGATGCGCCGGCCCTGTGTGTGTGTGTGTCTCCTCGTTTGTGTAACGCACGGGTATTAGCGGATATAACTGAGCGCCGCGCCGCCTCAATTCAGCCGCTCCTCTATGGATGCGCCGGCCCTGTGTGTGTGTGTGTGTCTCCTCGTGTGTGTAACGCACGGGTATTCGCGGATATAACTGAGCGCCGCGCCGCCTCAATTCAGCCGCTCCTCTATGGACGCGCCGGCCCTGTGTGTGTGTGTGTGTGTGTGTGTCTCCTCGTGTGTGTAACGCACAGGTATTCGCGGATATAACTGAGCGCCGCGCCGCCTCAATTCAGCCGCTCCTCTATGGACGCGCCGGCCCTGTGTGTGTGTGTGTGTCTCCTCGTTTGTGTAACGCACGGGTATTCGCGGATATAACTGAGCGCCGCGCCGCCTCAATTCAGCCGCTCCTCTATGGACGCGCCGGCCCTGTGTATGTGTGTGTGTGTCTCCTCGTGTGTGTAACGCACGGGTATTCGCAGATATAACTGAGCGCCGCGCCGCCTCAATTCAGCCGCTCCTCTATGGATGCGCCGGCCCTGTGTGTGTGTGTGTGTCTCCTCGTTTGTGTAACGCACGGGTATTCGCGGATATAACTGAGCGCCGCGCCGCCTCAATTCAGCCGCTCCTCTATGGATGCGCCGGCCCTGTGTGTGTGTGTGTGTCTCCTTGTGTGTGTAACGCACGGGTATTCGCGGATATAACTGAGCGCCGCGCCGCCTCAATTCAGCCGCTCCTCTATGGACGCGCCGGCCCTGTGTGTGTGTGTGTGTGTGTGTGTGTCTCCTCGTGTGTGTAACGCACAGGTATTCGCGGATATAACTGAGCGCCGCGCCGCCTCAATTCAGCCGCTCCTCTATGGACGCGCCGGCCCTGTGTGTGTGTGTGTGTCTCCTCGTTTGTGTAACGCACGGGTCTTAGCGGATATAACTGAGCGCCGCGCCGCCTCAATTTAGCCGCTCCTCTATGGACGCGCCGGCCCTGTGTGTGTGGGATAATTAGGTAAAAATAAATACAGATTATAAGACCATATAAGTGTTGATTGACCTTGCATGCATATTAGACTGTTGTTGGAGACCCTTACAACCTAAATATGACCCTATTTCATGTATAATATGGGCTCTTTAAAGCTCTCCTAATTATTCTGTTCTTTTTTTTCCTTCAATACCCACCTGATGTGTACAATCAATTATCCTACCATAACAGATTTATTTATTTATTTTATTTAATTTTTTAGTTATTCAATTTTGTAAATGTAATAACAATGTAATAACACATTTAAATTTGAAATCTTAAAGGATGCTTCGATATAAATATGACAAAAATGGCTTTAGGTGCAATCTAGTTTGAAAGGTCAAAAGGACTGCTATATAGACCCGATGCCCCCTAATGTGTTTCTACGATGGCCAGATACTTTTTTTATTTTCTTTAACAGCCTGGGAGCACCAGCAAAAAAGAATGAGACTACAAACTGTATATTAACACATTTGTTGTATTTGAAATCAACAATCAGGACTAACAAAACACAGCAACAACATTCAACAACTAATGCTGCAATGACTTGTTATGCAGTATTTCCAAAATGAATGTCCAATAATAAATCGTCATTCATTTTGGAATCAATGCACTAATTATATCAATGATAACAATACTACTACTGCTAATAACAGTAATAATAATGATAATAACAATAATAAATGTCTCTCCATCTTGCTGCCCTAAGTGTGCCATATATTAACAACACTAAACGTTACATTAAAAATATAAAACAGTGGTGTGCATTCAAACAAAAATACAGCATTGCTGTTAGAAATGTTCATTTTTGAATTATTGTTGTTAGATACATGTCGATTTAATGTACAAACAAAGTTTCTGCTACAAAACAGACAAATGTAAGAATATAGACCTAATAAATCTAATTCAAAACTGAAAGGTGCAAAGTAATCATCAGTATAAATGTATATGCATCTCAAGACAAAGGCTGGCTTCTTGGTTTTGGATTGTATCCACAATGACCTGGCACACGCATTTCTGTGGTTGAAGAAAGAAAGTGTGTATATTCCCTGAAAACTGCACTTTTCAGTGCACAGTCTCAGCATTGATCCCGTGGGCCAGCCTGAACACCCGCTGGTGACCTACTCACTCCTGCAGCTTCTCCTCAATAGACGTCCAGCGTCAGGCAATTGTTTTTGCTTCACTTTCGTCACCTGGTGAAGTTTTGTTCCTCGCCACTGTCGCCACTGACTTGCTTGGTTTGGGACTTGCGGAGCTGCACATCGATGGATTTGCTCTTCAGTGTTTGGACTTTCAGCAGTGAAAATAAACCACACTGAACTGAACTAAACTGAACTTCAGCTCTGAAAAATGGACTGACAGTTTAATTTTACTAGAACTTCTATGTTAAGCTGTTTTGACGCAATCTACGATGTAAAAGCACGATAGAAATAAGGAATTGAATTGAATTAAATTGAATTTGCAAGGAATGTGATACACAAATACTTTGCCAATACATCAAATCGAATCTGAGTCTTTTCACACACTCTCTCTGAAAAAATTTGCACTTGCTCGACTTGTGTTTCAACATTCACCATGATCGGTATCGCCGGCACCATTATTTGCAACTTTAGCTTGTTTATAAACCTTTATTTCTTTCATTCACTCTTTTATAACCATACATTTCCCCCGATCAAGATCAACACAATAGTAGAGAAATAAACTATTACTTATTTTGTATTTCAAACCGAAAACCTTTCTTATAGATAAACACTCCTTAAGAGGGCTGGTTCAAATACATGGACGGTGGGAGCCCTGCCTGATATAGACATTCTAGTCTATAGAATTCAAGTAGTTCTAGTGTTAAATGCCCAGAGAGACATGGGTGATCGAGAAATGACAGATGAAGCTGGAGAGAGAGACACAGTAAAGATATGGAGAAGGAAAGCCTAAAGAGAAGATGGCAAAAGCAGACTGATAAGGAAAGGATAGAGGGAATGGAGCTTTAGGAAAGAGGTGACAGTGATATATAGGAAACGGAGCAGAGAGCAGAAACCAGGAGCGATGGCTCTTTTCACATGTTCTCTTCCTCTATTCACTGCAATGCCGGAGGGGCAGAGTATGTGGACTACATTCATCCACAATGTCAGTCTTTGTCAGGATTTTATCAACACTCTGGGAACCAGCACTTTCCTCTTGGTATAGATGACCTCATTTCAAACATAAGAGCCTTTTTTTTATCCTCTTAGAGAGTGTCAAGCCCTATTGGACAAGTGATTCGGCAATAAATTCCACAATAAAAAAAGCTGATCTGATAAGACTGTCAGTTCTTCGTGTTTTAAAGCCACCATTCAGACATGCTGCTATGAAATGAATGCTGTAGGGGGTCTTGAGATGTAAAGACGTCTTTGTGGGCTGCATATGCTGAAATTGATTTCGTACTGTATGTGAAATTTCAGATTTAACATGTAGAGTGTTCATGTAGAGGGTTAGGCAGGTAAATGAATAACATACTTGTGGAGTGTCCAACATAGTGCAATGATTTGAGTTTTGTCAGTATAACACGAATAAATAAAATATCCTGCATTAAAATAATAATTATTATTATTATTTAAAAAAAATATATTTTGTGGTGGGTGGCGCAGGGGGTAGCACAATCGCATCACAGCAAGAAGGTCGCTGGTTCAAGCCCCGGCTGGGTCAATTGGCATTTCTGTGTGGAGTTTGCATGTTCTCCCCGTGTTGGCATGGGTTTCCTCCGGGTCCTCCGGTTGCCCCATGCAGTATAGGTGAATTGAATGTGTTGCTGTGAGGCTATATACCTACTGCGCCTCCATGAAGCCATTTTGTGGTTTAATTTAGCAATTTTCATTTATTTTTTGTTTGTTTTGTTCTTGACATTTCTTCATATGTTAGTGTGTGTGTGTGTGTGTGTGTGTGCGTGCATGCGTGTGTGCGTGTGTGTGGGTTTTTTATGACAATGTGTATTGTTTTTTTTTCTTAAAATGTCTGAATGTTTTTTTTTTCTAATCAGATCTTAAATATCAAGATTCTTAATTCTGCTTCATTTATGGAGTTTGGGATATATACGTAACATTTGAATTTTCTAAAAAAGCCCACGTTTCTCGTTCACGTGTTTGTTCATTTATTTGAATTTTTTTTCCAAGTATAAGTTACATTTTACTCCTTAGATTATATTTCTCCTATTTTTGGAATGATATTCCAGAATCATCATGCAGAAGGAATGATGACATATTAACACCAGTCTTGGAAATTTTAAATATTACAAAGAAAAAAGGGCATCACCAATGTCAGATTGCAGCAACTCTCAGCCGATCATATAATTTGTCCAACAAAATTTCATGTCAGGTGAAAAGCAAACTATTCTGCAAAATTAGAAGATAACCAAATGCACACAGGCCTCTGTCCTTGAATGACCTGTCTTGTTTATGAGGCAAAATAAAGATATTGCTCTGCCAAAGAAATCAGACTTGAGGTTGCAGCATCCTTTATTCATACATGCCTGATGTGAGAATGAATTCTATTATAAATTCTATTACGACAGCAGGTGGAGAGGGAGTAATGGTGAGTAATAGAAAGAAAGAAAAATGTATATATGCAGAAAGAATCCTGCAACAATACAGCTTCCTTATATTGAAATATTGATATGTTTTTAAATAATAATAATAATAATAAAACATCTAGGTTTAAAACATTTATACATTAAGCAAAAACACATCAAATAACTGTTCATTTTAATATTCTCTTTTAATAGTCAAACAGCAAAGCATGATGGTAATTTGAAATTC
This sequence comes from Danio aesculapii, assembly GCF_903798145.1. NCBI lineage: Eukaryota > Metazoa > Chordata > Actinopteri > Cypriniformes > Danionidae > Danio > Danio aesculapii. The sequence goes on along the minus strand of NC_079435.1, from coordinate 28,323,349 downwards.
ATTCCATTGGAGTTCTGCTTAATTTAAAGTGTTAGTGAGTTCACATAACTTTTTATTATATTAGTAGAAAAGACTAGTAAAATATAATTAACTCATTTAGAAAATGTGACAGTTTGGTTTTACATTAATCTTATTGTATCATTATTTTACATCAAATAAATTATCTTATTTATAATGGGCATCACGGTGGCACAGTGGGTAGCATGATCACCTCACAGCAAGAAGGTCACTGTTTCGAGTCCCAGCTGGGTCAGTTGGCATTTCTGTGTGGAGTTTGCATGTTCTCCCGTGTTCACATGGGTTTCCTCCGAGTGCTCCGCTTTCCCCCACAAGTCCAAAGACAAACGCTAAAGGTGAATTGAATAAGCTAAAGTGGCCGTAGTGTATGAGTGTGTAATGAGTGTTTTCCAGTGTTGGGTTGCAGCTGGAAGGGCAGCCATTGCATAAAACATAACCTGGAAAAATTGGCGGTTCATTCTGCTGTGGTGACCCCTGATTAATAAAGGGACTAAGCCTAAAATAAAATGAATAAATGAAAATGTCATAAATAAAAAAAATTGGTCATGCTGTATTTAGAATTTATACCGTTTCTTTCACAACTTTCTAAGTTTGCAGAGATTTACTTGTTTCACGGCATCTGATGGCATTTAATGTCTTAGGCATTTACGTTTCTAATGCTGTAACTTGCAGTCATATGCAGTATATGGAAATGAGAGATTTGAATGAGAAACATGCATGTAGTGGGTATTAACATGGTTATTCTCTTCATCTCTATCCTTCAAACACTTTTTTTCTGTCTCTCTTCCACTACATGACATAAAAGCCGAATAACTCCCTCTGTACCACCAGAGAGGCTGTCTGAGAGATGACACTTTAGCAGGAAAGAAATCCATCGAGAAAGTGCTCTGGGGCTTTTAAAACTTCATGTGATTCTCTCTACGTTTGGGTCTCCAAGTCTGTCTTTCTCCTCCTACTGTACATGTGGGCAGGTCAGAAACCTTCATGAACTGCTCTACTGGTTTGTGCCTCATATTTATTACTTATTACCCTCTGGACCAACAGTGGCTATGTAAAAACCCAAAGCTGTCTCTTTGGAAGAGAAATTGTCAGGAAAACCAACCTCTACAGCAATTGCAGTTGCCAAAGTATACAGTACTTGAGTCTCTGGATAACTGCTACAAAATGCATGATAATTATATATAAATATATATACACAGTTGAAGTCAGAATTATTAGCCCCCTGAATTTTTAGTCCTCCTGTTTTTTTCCCCAATTTCTGTTTAACGGAGAGAAAAAAAATTTCAACACATTTCTAAACATAATTTATTTTATGTTTGCCATGACAATATTAAATAATATTTTATTAGATATTTTTCAAGACACTTCTATACAGCTTAAAATTACATTTAAAGGCTTAACTGGGTTAATTAGATTAACTAGGCAGGTTAGGGTAATTAGGCAAGTTTTTTTTATAACGATGGTTTATTCTGTTGACTATCGAAAAAAAAAAACAATTGCTCAAAGGGGCTAATAATTTTGACCTTAAAATGGTTCGTAAAATATGTAAAACTGCTTTTATTCTTGCCGAAGTAAAACAAATAAGACTTTCTCCAGAAGAAAAAATATTATCAGACAAATTGTCAAAATTTCTTTGCTCGGTTAACCATCATTTGGGAAATATTTAAAAATGAAAAACAATTCCACTATATATATATATATATATATATATATATATATATATATATATATATATATATATATATATATATATATATATATATATATATATATATATATATATATATATAATTAACCTAGTTAAGCCTTTAAATGTCACTTTAAACTGTATGTAAGTGTCTTGAAAATTATCTAGTAAAATATTATTTACTGTCATCATGGCAAAGATAAAATAAATCAGTTATTAGAAATGAGTTATTAAAACTATTATGTTTAGAAATGTGTTGAAAAAATCTGCTCTTCGTTAAATTGAAATTGGGGAAAAAGATAAACAGGGGGGCTATTAATTCTGACTTCAACTGTATATATATATATATATATATATATATATATATATATATATATATATATATATATACAGTACATACTGTATATTGCCAGTATGTTAGCATTATAGAGAAAATAACTGTAATACTTTACAAGTTCTATTAAGGTTATTATTGTATTTACTAATATGAACAAACAGTGTACAATACGTTTACTGCAGTATTTATTCAACATTGTTTATGCTAGTCAGCAAAAATAATGTCATTGTTAGTTTTTGCTAACTCACAGTGCATTAACTAATGTTAACAAACAAAACTTGAATTTGACTCGAAAATTAGATTTAAATAATTAATTTGTAAATACTGAAGTAAGATTAGTAAATGATGTGCAAGTATTTTTCATTCTTAGTTCATGTTAGTAAATACATAGGCTACATTAGTAAATCAAAATGTAAATTGCAATAAAGTGTAACCAAAATAAATTTTGGCACAATGCATCCATTATATTATTCATTAAAATTAAAGTTAAAAATGATTTAATTTGTGATTTATGAATTTAGTTGTACTCTACGTTTGGTGTTTTAAATATTGAAGAAATATTGTTATTAAGTAAATTCTGATCAAAACCCTTAATTAATTTGATTTATTCAGACTTTTCTTTCTATCATTGACCAGTCCACCATAACATGTCTTGTTTAGAAGACCATTTGTCCTATATTAGTTACAAAAATACATATTGGATGGTTTTTATGTTTTTTTTAAACAAAATATTTTATTTTTAACATAAATAAACTGTAAAACTGTATCATTGTTAAATATTATTTATTATTTTATATAAAATATCTTAATATTTATATTATTATGGATTTATTTTTACATATTTTGTTACATATTTACATGTATATTGTTGTCAAAGCTGGATTTTAAGCATCGTTATTTCTGATGAAAAAGTATGACATTTCATCAAAAATATATTAATTATAAATATCTGCAGAAACGGTCCTCTGTGGATTAAAAAAAAAATTTAAAAAATAAAAAGCACACCCTTATATTTAGCTGGTATATTGCCCCTAGCAGAAGTAACTTTTAGTTGGCATGTCTTGTAATTTTCACATTCTCAGCAGGACAAATCCATGCCCATTTCTCCATGTCTATGACAAGTTTTCTGTAGGAATTTGCAAATGTACAAGATATTTAAAAAACTGACAGCTCTTTTTAAAATTTGAAGTGCATGTTTTCAAAGTTATGTGCTTGGTTCAGAGACAAGATAAAATTTGGTGTAATGCACCTAATGTAATCATAAATGCAAGTATTGCCTAATTCAGTGTTTCAGATAACGCATAATATGGGTGAAACGATGTCCCATAGTCATTCAGCTCAACAGATACTTTTATGTAAGAACAATTGTGTAGCACTTTTGGCAGTGGGTAGCAAGATCGCCTCACAACAAGAAAGTCGTTGGTTCGAACCCCGGCTGGATCAGTTAACATTTCTGTGTGGAGTTTGCATGTTCTTCCCATATTTGCGTGGGTTTCCTCCGGGTACTTCGGTTTCCCCCACAGTCCAAAGACATACGCTATAGGTTAATTGAATATGTAAATTGGCCATAGTGTATGTGTGTGAATGCAACAGTGTATGGGTGTTTCCTAGTGTTGGGTTCCGGCTGGAAGGGCATCCGATGCATAAAACATATGCTAGTTAAGTTGGCCGTTCATTCCGCTGTGGCGACTCTTAATTAATAAAGGGACTAAGCCGAAAAGGAAATGAATGAATGAATAATAAACAGAACACATTGTCATGTTTGGAGGAAAGTGCTTGGTTGCATTTATATTCAAAAATATAGCAAACACCTGTGTTCAAAGAAACAAATGTAAAAAAATTAATTTATTTCAAGTTAATGTAATGCAGTACTTGTTGTTTCAATGCTTGCAAACCCCTTTTCATCTTTGACCTGCATACATGCAAGCTCTCCATGCTCCAAACATATAACATCTCAAATGCATATGTGTCTATATTAGTTTTCCTTACCTTTCTTAAATACCATGTCTGACTCTTTACATTCTTTCAGCACTATGTGTCCATCCACAAATAATGCAGAATTATAAATCCTCTCATTTGTTTGAGCATTTTCCCTGGTGACTATTCAAAAAAGTATCTGTTCCTCTCCATGATGGGCGTTTGTTCTCCTCGTCCCGCTGGCTTCAGGCTCAGGAGGGGGTTGAGGCGGATCGATGCCTCTGCTGCTGTTGGGTCTTGTTGCCTGCTGAGATATCAATAGATTGTCGACCATGGGAGAGTGTTGTTGAACAGTGCTGGCAAACTGTCTTGGCTTTTAAAACAAAAGTCCTCGTTGCTGACAGCCACTTTACAAGTGTGTGTGTGTGTTTGTGTGTGCAATACCTGCTGTTATCAAACGGATATTGAACTGAGCCTATTCACGCGATACTCTTATTTAGACTTTTCAGTTAACAGCACTGATAAAGCGCATTAGTGTTTTGGATTAAAATCAATCTTTTTCTGCTGTCCTCAACGCCACAGTGCATTTTGTGGGAATGAAAGTGATTAGTTTTCCATTTAGTGTATCTTATTTGAAAGTCCTTGTCTTTAAAAATATCTGGCTTCATGACTGTGCAAATACACACAGCGTGTTTGGTTTTCCTCATGATTGTGTGGATGTGAGCAAGCTAGGGTGATGTCAAGGCTAATCAGTGGGGCTGTTTACAATGGGTGTGTGTTACGAATATATATCAGCGTTCGTGCTTGAGAAATGAATGCAAACTAGCCTGTTAATCAATGTCACGAAGAGGAGAGCAGGAAACGGATGTGCTGGAACCGATGATGGACGAACATACAGATACGCACACCTGCACACAGTCAAATAATTAATTGATGCCATTCAGGGTTCAAAACATAAAAACTGATTTTATGTTTTTTTTTTTATTATTATTTTTATGTTTAATAGACTCACACACAAGCTACTGTGCCAGTAAACATTATGTATAATTAAAATTTAGATGGAGGGTGGGAAAGCAATAAATAAATAAATAGAGTGAATAAAAACATTAAATAGCTTTTCTGTCATTCACAAATATGCACTCAGACATCAACAAAACAACATGGTATAATCATGCTGAATTTCTGGAAACATTTTTTGTATCTGTGTTTGCAAACATCACACATGGCCAAGCAAGCCCAAGGCTACAATTACACCCCGTTTGGAAGTGGTGTTGGCTATGTAAATGCTTCGAATTGACTGGAATAAATGAGTTAAAGGTTAAAACGGACAATTTAGCCTCACTAGGGAGGATGTAACCAATATTTTGTATTCTAAATCGTTTTATAAAAAAGGGAGCAAGCCTATAGGCCGCAGTAAAGGATTTGTGCTTGAGTGGAGTTGCTGTCCAAGGTGCTGAAACAGCACATAGTGAATAATGGTTTTCTAGCTCTGTCCAAATGCTGATCAAACTAACATTACACTCCACCAAATGACCATTGCATCGCAGTCTTTATAGTTTAAAAGTCTTTTTTCACAATGACACTTTTTTTTTTTTTTACATTCTTGTTAACTGAAATAAAATAAAACATTAAATGAAAAGCTAACACTAATGGAAACTAACATCAGTGACTGAAAAGCTAAGTGAAATACAATAATAATTAGCAAATAATAATAATTGTTTTTATAATTAATAATTTTGTAGTTTTTGCTGTTTAGAGAAGATGGCACTGATGTCACAGTGTTTTTTTTTTTTTTTTTTACTGTGTTTCTTTTCTTTTTTAACTAACTTTCCTTTGTCTTCACTGGTAACTTTGTTAAACTAAAATAACTAAAACTGAAACTAAATATATAGGGCGATGCAGTGGCGCAGTAGGTAGTGCTGTTGCTTCACAGCAAGCATGTCGCTGGTTCAAGCCTCGGCTGGGTCAGTTGGCGCTTCTGTGTGGAGTTTGCATGTTGTCCCTGTGTTCGCGTGGGTTTCCTCTGGGTGCTCCGGTTTCCCTCACAATCCAAAGACATGCGGCACAGGTGAATTGGGTAGGCTAAATTGTCCGTAGTGTATGAATGTGAGTGTGTATATTTCCCAGAGATGGGTTGCGGCTGGAAGGGCATCCGCTGTGTTAAACATGTGCTGGATGAGTTGTTGGTTCATTCCCCTGTGGCGACCCCAGATTAATAAAGGGACTAACCCGAAAAGAAAATGAATGAATGAATGAAACTAAATATATAAAATCTATTTAGAACTGTGTTCACAAAATTAAAACTAAAGTAAAACGCTACTAATGAAACAAAATAAAACTAAAGTAAAATTTACATTAAATAAAACAAAAGCTCATTTAAAAAGGCAAAACTATAATAACCTTGCTATACAGACATATAGTTATCATATCATTTATTCATTCAGTTTCTTTTCGTCTTAGTCCCTTTATTAATCAGGGTTTGCCACAGCAGAATGAACCGCCAACTTATCCAGCATATGTTTTACGCAGCGGTTGCCCTTTCAGCTGCAGCCCATCACTGGGAAACAACCATACACTCTCATTCACACACACATACACTATGGACAATTTAGCTTACCCAATTCACCTCTAGCGGATGTCTTTGGACTTATGGGGGAAACTGGAGCACCTGGAGGAAACCCACGCGAACACGGGGAGAACAAGCAAACTCACAGAAATGCCAATTGACCCAGCCGAGACTCAAACCAGCGACCTTCTTGCTGTGAGGCAACAGAGCTACCCACTGCGTTGCCCTGGTAATCATATATTTAATAATAATAATATTAATAATAATAATAATGTGTAAAAAAATTTATAAAGAGGTGCAACAGCTCATATTTGTAGTGTCCAATGACGTGCATAAACAAGCAGGGTTAAAGCATGGTTTTTGGTCATAAAATAATGAAACAAATATCAGTAAACTGTCTAGCACAAACCTTTGTAAACCACCCTGCATAATTCATTTAAATACTTTACTCTTATAAATTTTGCATCTCAAAGGGAATGCATTGGCAATAAGGTCAGCCACTGAAATCATTGTGTACCTTTCATTGCTAATATTTCATTGCCTCTTAGTACCGACAAAATAGGGTTTGTGTTGACAGAAGCTCTTGGTAAATCTGGTCCCAACTTTTAAATAACATAAAGCCTTACTGAAAAAAAACAAATAAGTCATAAGTTTGAGATATAAAGTGACTTGAGAAGATGATATGAGAAGCAAAAATAGTGATATAAGATATAACAGGAAAACACAAATTCTGATGAATTGATTTTCAGTTTATGAACATCCATCCATCCATCCATCCATCAGTCATTCCAACCATCCACCCATCCATCCAATCAACCAACCAACCAACCAACCGAGGATATGTTTACAATAAGACATACAATCTCATTGTCCTACCTTTAAATGGATTGTTCACCCCAAAAATAAATCTATCTTTTCAAAATGTATTTGAGTTTCTTTCTTCTGTTGAACATACGATAAGTTATTTTGAAAAATGTTGGTTTCTGGTACCCACTGACTTTCATAGTACCGTTAACCATCTTTTTTCAAACCGTCTAATCTAACATGATCTTATAATGATATTCATTCATTCATTCATTCATTCATTCATTTTCCTTTGTCTTAATCTTTATTTCAGAGGTTTCCACAGCGGAATGAACCGCCGACTATTCTTGCATTTGTTTTACACAGTGGATGCCCTTCCAGTTGCAACCCAGTACTGGGATTACTGTCATTCACACACACACATTCATACACTACGGCCAATTTAATTCATCCAATTCACCTATAGCGCATGTCTTTGGATTGTGGGGGAAACTGAAGCACCCAGAGGAACCCCACGCCAACACAAGGAGAACATGCAAACTCCACACAGAAACTCGACCGGACTCGAAACAGCGACCTCCTTGCTGTGAGGTGACAGTGCTAACCACCGTGCCATCCCCTATAATGACATAATAATAATTATTACTATTGGTGAACTATTCCTTTAAATATCACTAGTCCCAAGTGTGAGATATATAACTGCAATTATGGGATACATTACAATCACAACTGTAAACTAAAATGCCTTTTCATGAGCAAATGTTTAAATTAAGCCTTAATAACAGCTAGTCTTACTGTAAAAGTTACCAGGGTAATATATTAAGTGAAGTGAAGAAATATAAAATTTCATTATATAAAACATTTTTATATCACCAGTATGTGCAGTGTTAGATAGCACATTGATATAACATCTAACTATGAGATATATTATCATTATTGACTTAATCTCATGTTTGTGATATATAAAATCACGTCTATTTAAGTAAGTAATATTCAAATTAATTATCATAGTTCAATTCAATTCATCTTTATTTCTATAACGCTTTTACAATATAGATACAATGTAGAAGTGTAAACATAGACTAGTAAATTGAATCTGTGACAGTTTTCAGAGTTCAGTTTAGCTCAGTTCAGTGTGGTTTAATTTTCACTGCTGAAAGTCCAAACACTGAAGAGCAAATCCATCAATGCGCAGCTCCACAAGTCCCAAACTAAGCAAGCCAGTGGCGACAGTGGTGAGGAACAAACCACTTGACAAATTGACAAAATCACCAATTGACAAAAGTGAAAAAAAAAATCCTCAAGATAAACCAGCCTCAGTTGGGAACGACCATTTCTACTCAGGCCAAACTTCCTGTGCACACTCCTGATCACACTATCAAGAAATACTTGCCTCTCCACAAACAAACAAAACAATCTGATGTTAAACCATTCAAGCAAGACATTTATTTATACATTTATTTTGAGTGCATGGTCAATAAATAAAGCAATTAATAGAGGCACAGAAATGACACTATTTTCTCATTTACCCTATATTTATATATTTATATTCAGACCTTCATGACTATCTTTCTTTTGTCGAACACAACAGAAAGATAGTCATGAAGGTCTGAAAAGTGTAAAGGGTGTGTAATTGATAACAGAATTTTCATTTTTGGGTGATTTATTTTATACTTTAAGTCTCTATTCCCCACCATTGAGGCTTGCCCCACACTCTGAGAAAGAATGGTTTATAGTAAGAAATAAAGTCACACTTGAAATACAGTCAAAAATCAAGATACAATGAGATACTGTGAGTAATAATAATTAGATTTATTTGAGTAATAAACTTAAATGAACCATTTTAGTCTAAAAGTCTAAAAGACGTGAGCTAAAAGTCGCACTCCAGTGTTTTTCTGATGAGTATTTCACTCAGTGTCTTTTAAAGGGATAAAGTATTGTACAATTTAATGTCAAATGGCTGAGATACTTATAGTCACTTTTTTAGTCGCAATTACACTTTTATTGAGAGAAACAAGCTTGTATATAAAGCAGTTAACAGATCAATATAAACACATTTATTGTCCATTATAAAAGCATCACCTTGAAATTCTTAGATGTTGGTTAAGATTGCACTGTGCTGAAGAACCTCTCAGAGATCCATTGAGCTGTTTTACACCATAGCTTTTTTTTCCAGTGGCTGCTGAATGTGCAGAAAAAACAAAACAAAGAAGAACTCTCACTGTCTGCCTTAATGTTGTTTATTATTCAGTTTTGTTGTCAAGAGTGAGGTGAATTTTACATTAGTGAAAGTGGGAATGCATCTCTTTCTCAGGCTGGCTATTTCTGTCCTATTCATTCTTCAGTTACACCTGCAAACCCCATATAATAACTGTTATTTATCAGCCAGTCCAAACAAGCAGATAAACAAAGGAGAAGAAAAGGAAGAGAGAAAAAATAATATCCACTGAAATCATTAACAAGGTGGGAAGACAAATAAGGAGACCTCTCTGTTTAGCTTGTTTTGGTGAGAAAGTTATTACTTTGCTTTTGTGAACATCCAGTGCTCTCATGGAAGCATTTCAACATATTTGCAGGATAAAAGAATCAATTACATTAGGAGCACAGAGGCAAACAAATGTATCTATGAGCTATTGACGAACACAGAAATGAGAATACAGGGATAAGGTAGAAATATCAAGTGGCTCTTACTGGGTGAATGCAGACAGATGTGAGGGGGCACAGATGAAAAAAAAAGGCAGCCCATTTGTGATCAGCTGTTTAATGCTGGAGCCAGAATTAAGCTCTTCCATGTCATGGTCAACCTTTTCTTCTGAAAATAAAGGTTTTTCACCAGCCTTGTGTTTTTTAAGCAAAGCCATAAATTCTTTAATTCCTCCCGAGTGGTCTGAGTAGTTCAATAGCAATAATTATTCATTTAATTTTTATCAGGATTGAGAAGCATTTTAAGGTCACATTTGTGTAATTTGATTAAAGTTTCTTTTTTTTATAATTATTTTTTCAGGGTTTTCACCTTTATTAGACAGGACAGTATTTACAGGAAAGCATGGGGAGTAGAGAGAGGGGAAGGATTGGCATAGGACCACGTGGCGGAATCAATCTCGGGTCGCCATGAGCACTGGAGTGCATGTGTCGACGCACTAACCACTACACCACTGGCGCCGACTAAAGTTTCTTTCTTTGCAGGCTTTTCAGAAATATGTTTTGAAGAAATAAACTAAATAAATAAGCATACAGAATAAAAAAAAAATGTTGGGTTCCACACAATCAATTTGTGTAAGGATGCAATGACGGGATTTAGTTAACTTATTAGTTTGTACAAATATAAGTTGATTGAACATAAAACAATTAAGTTATCCCAAAGTAAAGTCAAGAATTGTGTTGATTCAGCTCATTTAAAATGTGTAGTTTGAGCAACCGGCAACCATACTTTTAGTGCATTTTAGAGTGTATTGTCATTATCCATGTGGTCTTAAAATAGTGGGTGTGATCTGGCCAAGTAGGACGTGATCTTGGATTAACATCTTCAAACTGGAACAATATTCCTGTTCAAAAATGTAATCCAAACCTACTCCCTATGCTGAAACCTAACACTAACTGTAAATTATTCTCAAAATCAATGTGGATTAATAGTTGGGAAGCTGTGGCAAAGAAGCACATAACTCTAACTGTGACCTACACATAAACTGTAAACATATCCCTTAAATCTGATTGGAATGATGATGTAAGATCATGACCTATTTGGTGAAATCCCATTAGCTGTTTAATACACGGGTCAATGATAAGGTTTTGTTCTTGAAGATCTTAATATAATCAAAGTAAAAATGCAATTAATGTATAGAATGATTTGAACACATGTACATAAATATCTTGTTACTTTATATCTGACTAGAATGTTTAGAATATAAATAATGAGGAATTCTCAAAGAAACGTGTTTCCTTTATTATTAATTAGGGTGGAAAAAAATTAAGTAATTTTCTGTATAGGCTGAATCAGTGTTCTACAATTTTTGGGTGACACATGACAGAAAAAAATGTTTGTCATCTAACTGAGGTTGTAAAATGTCAGAAAAATTGCAACTAATTAACTAACTGACTGACAAACTATGTAACTAAATACTGTTACTAAATAAATAAGAGTAGGGGAGAGCAGGGACAAAAGTACCATTTATCATTAAATTCAATTTTTAAAAGATAATGTTTTAGATATTTTTTTCAACACATTTCTAAACATAATAGTTTTAATAACTCATCTCTAATAACTGATTTATTTTATTTTTGCCATGATGACAGTAAATAATATTTTACTAGATGTTTTCAAGACACTTCTATACAGCTTAAAGTGACTTTTAAAAACTTAACTACTTTAATTAGGTTAGGCAGGATAGGGTAATTAGGAAAGTTATTGTATAATGATTGTTTGTTCTGTAGACTACTAAAAAATATAGCTTAAAGGGACTAATAATTTTGACCTTATAATTATTTAAAAAAAAAAAACTGCTTTTATTCCAGCCGAAATAAACAAATCAGACTTTCTCCAGAAGAAAAAATGTTATCAGACATACTGTGAAAATTTCCTTGCTCTGTTAAACATAATTTGGGAAATATTTTAAAAAAAAGAAAATCAAAGGGGGGCTAATAATTCTGACTTCAACTGTACATAAGTATTCACATCCTTTGCTCAATTCTTTGTTGATGCACCTTTGGCAGCAATTACAACCTCAAGCCTTTTTGAATATGATGCCACAAGCTTTGCACATCTGCTTTGGGGATTTTTGCCCATTCCTCTTTGCAGTACCTCTCAAGCTCTATCAGGTTGGATGGATGTACAGCCATTTTCAGATCTCTCCAGAGATGTTCAATAGGATTTAGTTCTGGGCTCTGGCTGGGCCACTCAAGAACATTCACTGAGTTGTTTTGAATCTACTCTATTGATTTTTTGGCGGTGTACTTTAAGTCATTGTCCTGCTGGAAGATGAACCGTCGCCCCAGTCTGAGGTCAAGAGCACTCTGAAGCAGGTTTTCATTCAGGATGTCTCTATACATTGCTGCATTCATCTTTCCCTCTATCCTGAATAGTCTTCCAGTTCCTGCTGCTGAAAACCATCCACACAGCATGATGCTGCCACCACCATACCTCACTGTAGGGATGGTGTTAGCCTGGTAATGAGCGATGACTGGTTTTCTCCAAACATAACGCCTGGCATTCACTCCAAAGAGTTCAATTTGAGTCACATCAGACCAGAGAATTTTGTTTCTTATGGTCTGAGAGTCCTTTAGATGCCTTTGGCAAATTCCAGGCGGGGAGTGGCTTCTGTCTGGCCACTCTACCAGACAGGCCTGATTGGTGGATTGCTGCACAGATGGTTGTCCTTCTGTAAGGTTCTCCTTTCTCCACAAAATAATGCTGGAGCTCAGACAGAGTGACCATTGATCACCTCCCAGACTAAGGCCCTTACCGATCACTCAGCTTAGATGGCCGGCCAGCTCTAGGACGCGTTCTGGTGGTATAAAACATGTTCCACTTATGAATGATGAATGAATGATTGAGGTCACTGTGCTCATTGGAACTTTCAGAGCAGCAGAATTTTTCTCTGTAACCTTCCCTAGCCTTGTGCCTCGAGACAATCCTGTCTCGCAGGTCTACAGACAATTTGTACTTTGACATGCATTGTCAACCCTGGGACCTTATATAGACAGGTGTATGCCTTTTCAAATCATGTCCAATCAACTCAATTTACCACAGGTGAACTTCAGTTAAGCTGCTGAAACATCTCAAGAATGATCAGTGGAAACAGAATGTACCTGAGCTCAATTTAGAGCTTCATGACAAGGGCTGTGAATACTTATGTACATGTGATTTTTCAGGTTTTTTATTTTTAATAAATTTTTTGGCGGTGTAAATGAATAAATGAATTTTGGAACAAGGCTTTAACATAAAAAAATTGGGAAATGTAAAGCGCTATGAATACTTTCAAATATTTCATTCATTCATTCATTCATTCATTCATTTTATTAATTTCCACACAATAGCATACTATATGAAGCATAAAAGGCTAAACTATGTTTCCATTTTTGTCCACCATTTCAGGTTTAAAGGTTCACTAGTTCTTCCCTTTCTCTCCTGACAATTACTTAATATGTTCTTGAAAACAGAGGAATGTGGATTAAAAAGAGAATAGGTTATGCATATTCGTCCGCATAGCTATTTAGAAAATAGTCATTCAAGCATTCTTCACAAAAATTAAATAAATTAAATTAAATTAAAATAAATAAATAAATAAATAAATAAATAAATAAATAAATAAATAACTTTCAGTTCAGTTCAGGTAGAAATTTACTTTCCATTCTTCTATCACTGAACATTTGTAAAGGCAGGAAAACAGTTGGTTTTGAATAAACTGCTCTGTCTGAAATAAAAAAAAAGAAAGAATCTGGGTTGGCAATGCATTGCATGAACAAAAAGTTGAAAAGTTCAAACAGGTAACAGGAAGGCTTCGGTAAATAAATGCCTGCCGTGCTGCTGTGACAGTCTCCAAAGAACATCCCTCGAGTTGTTAGCTGTATAGAGCGATTTAAAGGAACAAAAACCACAGGGACGGTTCTTCCACACTCTCAGAGGAAGCAGAGCGTCATTGATGTTGTTCCATTCTTGACCTCGCAGCTTCCAGATCCGGAGCGGGAGACCCAGACAAAACGGAACTATCACAGGGATAAATTAGCGATGTCCCATGTGGCTCGGGACAAAAAGAATGGCATTTTTACAGAGAGCCTTTGTTCTGCGGAAAGTCAAAAGAAGCCATGTGGATCCACTCTCCTTCATTTCCCCCATCAGAAAACACGTGCTCGCTGTGAACAAGGGAAGGGGAGAAGAGGAGAGAGATTAGAGACTCTCCACGCTGATTCTCTCTTCTCCCAGCAGGAGCAAGCTATCGAATCACAGGCCATGGTCAGAATGGTTTTTAATGAGCCATCAGACATATTAAGACTGATAAAAAAAGAGCCATATCCTCTAATTTCCCTTCATTAATCAGACGGAAGCCAGACTCATCAAAGGCAGCCGGGGAGCCTCCTCATGGTGGGAATGGTGAAATGGGGAACAGAGAGGAGATTTGGTTCCAGGGCTCTTCAAAATTTTCCCCCTGGGACAACATATATTCCCTTACGCTTGGAATGGAAGAGGGAGAGACAGGAGGAGGAAGGGAAATGCAGGACGAAGCAATGGACAGACTGAGAGGTTGCTTGAGAAAGAAACCAGCGTGTTTGGGGCTCGAGGCAGTTAGATTTCGAGGAATTTTTTCTCAAAAATGTAATTATGTAATGCACAAATCAGGCCAGGGTTTTCATTAAAAAAAAGATTTAATGTTAGATAGGGTTTTATATGTTGAAATGCAAGATATATAATTCAGTGTCACATGTTTTGTTTAGTTTTTTAGTTTAGTTTTCTGCTATATGTTAGAAAGTAGGATATAGAATTTACAGTCAGATGTTTTTATTTATTTGTGTATTTATTAATAGTTTATACATTTATTTATTTTAGTTTTAGGTTTGAGGCAGGTGACACATTTTCTAACAGGCATGCCAGGATTCCATGCTCTCGCAGGGCCGAGGAAATAGAACACTTTTGTTTAGTGATATCTACAGTGGCAAGTGCAAGTCTCTTGTTGTAGAAGCAGAAAATGGAGATGCTTCTTTGATCATGGATTTCTGCTAGCATATCTTGAAAGAAAACAGGTTATAATGTGTATTAAAAGTCCTTTAAACATCTATAGCATGTGCCATATGTATTAATGTTTTTTTATTATTATTATTATTTATGGAACTAACCTTGGCTTGTCACAGAAAGGTATTATTTGCTTTTTGTCAAAAAAATCTTCTGTTACATTATTGTTGCGTAATATTATAATGTACTACAATAATATAATATAATATAATATAATATAATATAATATAATATAATATAATATAATATAATATAATATAATATAATATAATATAATATAATATGGGCAGCACGGTGGCGCAGTGGGTAGAGCTCTCGCCTCACAGCAAGAGGGTCACTGGTTCAGCCTCGGTTGGGTCAGTTGGCATTTCTCTCTGGAGTTTGCATGTTTTCCCCTTGTTCGTGTGGGTTTCCTCCGGGTGCTCTGGTTTCCCCCACTGTCCAAAAACATGCGGCATAGGTGAATTGGATAAGCAAAATTGTCCGTAGGGTATGTGTGAATGAGAGTGTATGGGTGTTTCCCAGTGATGGGTTGCAGCTGGAAACATATGCTACATAAGTTGGCAGTTCATTCCACTGTGTCGACCCCTGATTAATAAAGGGACTAAGCCAGAAAAGAAAATTATTGAATAATATAATATATGCTGCACAGTGGCTCAGTGGTGAGCACTGTCATCTCACAGCAAGAAGATTGCTGGTTTGAGTCCCCAGTTGGTATTTCTGTGTTAGAGTTTGCATGTTCTTCCTGTGTTCATGTGGGTTTCCTCTGGGTGCTGTAGTTTCCCCCACAGTCCAAAGACAGACGGCATAGGTGAACTGAATAAACGAAATTGTAGTGTATGAGTGTGTGTGAATGTGTGTATGGGTGTTTTCCAATACTGGGTTGCAGCCAGAAGGGCATCCACTGCTTAAAACACATGCTGGAATAGTTGGCGGTTCATTCCGCTGGGGTGACCTCTGAAATAGACACTAAACTGAAGGACAATGAATGAATAATATAATATAATATAATATAATATAATATAATATAATATAATATAATATAATATAATATAATATAATATAATAACACACACATGCACCCACGCACACGAATACTTAATTTGATACTCCTGTTCAAAAGCTTGTTGACAAATACACTACTTTTTGGGGTCAGTGGGTTTTTAAAATGTTTTAAAATAAGCTTATCCTGCAGACCAAGGCTGTATTTATTTCATCAAAAATACAGTACAAGTTGTAAAATTGTGAAATGTTATTGCACTATAAAATAACTGTTCAAAAGTAGTTTATAATTTAATTTAATACTTTATTCCAGTGATTTTAATGATGAATTTTCAGCTTCATTACTCCAGTCTTGTATATTATTATTATTATTATTATTATTATTATTATTATTATTATTATTTTTGGTAATAGTAATAAAAGTAATAATGACTGAAGTAATCATTTCATTTGAAACTACATTCAATAAGAAAGCAGTTATTTAAAATTGTAATAAATATTTAACAATTTAAAATGTTTTAATATTTAATAAATGCCACCTTGATAAACAGCATCGTTTCATAAAAAATAAATAAATAAAAAAAATGACCCCAAACTTTTGATTTTTCTAATTAACCAATCACGTAGTAGCAATTCAATGCAGTTAAGAATAAAGACATTTTTTAAATATATTTCTGAATATGATACTTACATACTGTACATAAGGTGAAAAAAAAAAAAAACTCTTTGAGCAAAGCGTTATGTCTGAATTCATAGGATTCATAACAGTGAATGGAACGTTCCTGGACAACTTAGATTTTGAAGTTTGCATTCATTTAACAATTTATTATAGAGTGTAATGAGTTGCAAAGTAACTAATTACTCTTATTAAATAATATTTTCTGATTTAAAAAAAATCTGAGTAAGAGATAACATCTGTTTAACATTTAACATAGCAGATGCATTGTATTTTCGCTATATAAATCGATTTTGGAGAAGAATTATATTTTTCAACTACAGAATGAACTACAGATGAAATGTGGAGTTTTTGCGTGATTTTCTAAAATAAAACCAAAATGTTTCTTTTTGACTCAAATTAAGAGTTTTTTTGTGTCTGCATTCACTGAGATTCACTGGATTTCAAGTAGTATTAAGTCATGTAGTTATTTTCAGACAAAGTAATTAGAAAAGTAATTTTTAATCCATTTTGTAATGATGTAATTAGTAATAAATACATTTTTCTAAAGTCACTTAACTAACATTGTCGAAAAGCCCTTTGGCAAAGACTCAAAAATGGCTGGCCTTTAGGTGCTCATGCTGAAGTGTCTGCAATTGCTGGGTAAACGACGCTAAAAATAAAATTTCCCAGAATTATTGAATACCCTTTAAAGGGAGGAATGAATAAAGACATTGTTCAGCATTTACTCACACACACTTGAGTAATTGTGTGATAGCCGGTGGCAATGATTCAGACCTTCATATTTTGGTTAGCAAAATTATCCACAACTGCCTTTTTAGCCCTCAAGCCTTGTTTTTTTTTATTTGTTTATTTATTTATTTTTAAGCGCAGTTGAAAAAATATTCTCAGATACATTCAGCTGTACGATTTGTGTCAGTTTCAGTGATATTTATTATATTACGTTAAGTTGACGCTATTACATGTAATTACGCTCATGTTCTCTCCTCAAGGCATTATTAAGTCCATCATAATCTACATTAGTCCCACCTATAACAGAAACCCTGTTGAGTTGCTTACTGTTTTTATTCCTTTTAAAGTCTAAAGTCCATTAAAGATATTTAATTGTCAAGACAATTTGCTGAAGTATGTATTGAGTGTTTTTGAAACATTTCACACACAACCACTGCTATGGTGTGCAGAGAATGGTCTGGGAAAGAGAATTGGCTCAGTGATTGGCAGTTTTTAAATGAAGATTCAGTGTTTTTGATGCCAGAGTTTAGAGGAGAATTCCCAGACTTGTTAGACCTGATAAAAAGGATGTTACTTAAAACACAAGATTACAAGAAACACAAGAAACTAAAATGAAACTTAACTGTCTAGCCAGCTACTCCAGCTTTATGGTACAGCCCCCTGGTCTGGATCATAGGGTCAGAATTTGGCATGGAAAGTATGCAAGAATGGTTCCGCCTTGTTTTGTATCATTAGATCATGCCAGTGATAGTGGTGTAATAATGTGGAAGATATGTTTGCCACACTTTTGGCCCCCCTAAGTATTGTTTAAATACCAGTCTATAAATAAATAAACAACTTCTGTGAAACTGAATAGAGACATCAGCCTTAAAGAGTTCCTATTATGGGTTTTTTAAAATAACCTTCCATGCATTGTGCAACACTGCTCTAAGTGAATAAAAACATCCAGCTGAGGTTTAAATCTGAAAGTGCACTGTGTTTGAAACAGTTAATTCCTCTAAAAAAGGTCAACTCAGAGTCGAATAAATGATTCGTTTTAGTCCGGCTCTTTTGCCTGTTCGTATCGACGTTGATATGTGACAACATCAATTATGAAATGCCGGATCCTAAAACCCTGAAACTTTATAAGGACTTTGCAGGACTTTGTACTAGGCTTGGGCTCATTGCGTCCTTGTATAGATTATTGTGGGCTGAACAGGGTAACACTAACCTCTACTAAGTCCTGTTTTGTATGGTCATCCACAGCCCAAGCAGCATTCGAGCACCACAAGAGATTATTTTCCACTGGGCCTATCCTTGTCACTCCATCAATCTATCCATCAATTTATCATGGAAGATGACACCTCTAGCACTGTTGTTGGGGCTGTCCTGTCCCAACTTTGTCATAGATAATAACATTTATCCCTGCACCCTTTTTTCTCACAAACTTTTGCCCGCTGAGCGTAACTGTGATGTAGGTAATCGAAAAACAAAAACTCCTGGCCATTCGATTAGCACTGGGCAAGTGGCGTCATTGGCTACTGTGCCATTTGAGATTTGGACTGACTACCACAATTTAGCCTATATTCATAAAGCTAAAAGGCTTAATGCCAGACAAGCCCTGTGGGCGTTATTTTTTGGATGATTTTACTTCACTATTTTATATCACCCGGGTTCTAAGAATGTCAAGCCAGATGCATTATCATGTCGTTTAGTTCCTTCGAGGACCCCTTGATCGCCAAACCTATCCTGTCCGAAGGATGCATGCTCAGAGCTCTGGGGCCTCATGTATCAATGCATACTCTAGATTCCACGCTCATGTTTGGATTTACTAACGATGAAATTAACGTGAGAATGTGCGTTGGTTCATGCCAACAGGCCAACTAAATTGCACACTACAAAGTATCTTTGAGCTGTGCAATGCCAGCTGTGTGGGATGGAATCATCCGCATGTCTAGCAGGTATATAAGGTTTCCATACCATGCAGTTGAACTGCAGTTTGACGTTTGACATTCATTAATTCAATTTCAAACCAATTAAATTCTTTGCTCCTGTTGAGCCAAAATAGGTCAGATAGGTATAAATATATGACCTTTATGTTGCACAAGGCTTAATTTTAATAAATAAAAAAATTAATTAATTAACCATACGAATGAATTAAACAATTCAACCATATGAAATTATACAATAAAACTAGTACCAAAATGTTCAGAAAAACATCCTGCTTATTGCACAAGACTCTGTTTTTGTAATTAGCAGTTTATTGATTTTATAACATTTTTTAAATATCTTTTAATGTAAAAATTTCTATATTTATTAGGGGGAGGAGGCAGGGAGGGCACGTGCGCTCAGTTTCACGTTACTTTGTATGTACAAAGAGAATATGCATGGGATTCCACGTACGCAGTGTTTCAAACATCTTAATTTTTTACTGCGTGCGCACATTTGCAGCTTTGTCCATATGCAATGTTTTAGTATAAATTAAACGAAAGTCTTTGTACATGAGGCCCCCCGTCTATTAGTGGTTTTCTGACTGGGGTCCTCAATTCACCTCTTGTTTCTGGAAGGAATTCTGTCGACAGATAGGGGCTACTCCCAGTCTGTTTCAGGTTTCCACCCACAAACAAATGGGCAAGTTGAACGCATCAATCAAATTCTCGGCTGTCTTCTTCGCACTTTAGAAGCGCAGAATCCTTCTTCCTGGAATGAACAATTGGGGTGGCTGAATATAGTTAGAACTCTACTCCTACGTCATCCACAGGTTCCCCCCTTTTTTGTTGTTTAGGTTACCAACCCCCACTGTTTTCTTCTCAGGAAGCCAAAGTATCTCTTCTGTCGGTTTAGGCCTTTATCAAGTGACGTCAATGCACTCGGAGAGCTGTAAGCTTCACATTACTGAAGTTTTGTGAGATAGCTCGCCGCAATGCCAACCGCCATCGCAACAAAGCCCCAAGATGCATTCGCTGTCAAAAAGTCTTGTTGTCCACTCATTACCTACCTCTCCACTCTCAATCTTGTAAACTAGTTCCCAAATTTATTGGTCCTTTTACCATTATCAAGGTCCTTAATCCTGCTGCGGTGCAACTTAGTTTATCTCACTATCTACCGTTTGTCCATCAGGTGTTTCACGTCTCTTGCATTAAGCCCGTCATACACGCACCCGACCACACTACCTTCTGCCACATCTCCTATTCTGGTTGACGACACTCCTGCTTTAAAGTTTAAAAGGATTTTAGCATCCTGCCACCGTGGACTTCGGGTTTCAATATTTCATTTTACCAGTGACTACAATTGTATAATAATTATTTTTTATGATATGAATCATTCAAATTTTCCACCAGTAATTTTAGATAACCATAATCGTGCAATACTTTTTCCTTTATGATATAAAACATGCATTTTTTTTCATCAGAAGGACCTTAATTTCAGACTTTTTCTTCTTTGTGCTCGTGATTCCTAAAGCATAGAAATTTGGAATTTGCCGTATGCACTTTTGTGGTAATGATATTGATTAGAGGTCATTTACAAGGCAGAGTTCTGACAGCAACAATTTCAAGATCATTTGCTATTTATAAATGTCACATCTGAAGAGAAGCATACGCACAGGTTTTTGTGTGCACATTCATGTTTTTCTGAAATCTAAATTTCTGCTAAATTATCTTAAAATGAATATAGAATGGTTTCTCTGCAACATTTTATAAGGGGAATTCCAACCACCTCTAATGGAACTGGAGATTTACAACATATGATTACTGGGATTGATTTTCAGATAAATAAAGATGTGGGTGTATAAAGAGCTGATAAAACACTGACAGCAAACAAAGTCAGCTAAAAATGAAATACAACAATGTTCAGGTAAGGGTAGATTGCCTCAGTCTTGATTGTATAGAAAACAATCATTTAGACTGAGATAAAAGATCTGCTACAGTGCAACACTGCCTTAGGTCAGATATCTTTACTATTAGAAGACAACTGAGAGTCCATCCTCTTCAATATCTTCAGAAAAAAAAGCCATTTCATCTCAGGACAGAACATTTCCCCCTTCAAACCCCACTCCAGCTGTGTGCGAATATATCTTTCCTCCTGAACTTTGGTGGAAATTGAACTGAACCGACACACACCAGCAGGCATCTCTTGCATCTGCATGAATTAGAGCATCCATTTGTCAGGTAAGTAAAACACAAGCAGGGGAGAGCAAGAAGAAGCATAAGAGACAGGCCTTGTTGACTTGCTGAAATATGTTGCCATGAATTTTAAATCAGCATGAATTAATTCATGTCCAAAGCACACCACGAATAGAAATACCTCAGCAGGAGTAAGAGCTCTCTCATTCCTGTACAGGGGGTATTTTTCAATGTCGCTTCACCTCTGCAGGCTAGATAGGAGCGTGGCTTTCACATTTTGGAGTAAATATTGTTGTACCGCTATATTTAGGCCACTGGAAAAAAAAAAAAAAAAAACATGGCTGGGACTGTATATTTAGCATCAGGGGTCTAATCTAGGTTCAGCTTTCCTCTGTCTATTTTAATCACAATCAGTCGGACATAAATGGCATACATTACAATATATTACAAACCAGCTGGGGGCTTGATTGTAACATATGCTAAAGCTGGCCTTTAGGTGCTCATGCTGAGGTATCTGCAATTCTAGGACAAAGAGGGCTTATTGACTAAAAATAAAAATTCCCAGACATATTGAATCCCTTTAAAAGGAGGAGCGAATATAGGTATTGTTCAGAATTTCCTCCCAAACACTCCATATTCCATTAGCTGAATTATGTGGCAGACGGTCACAATGATTCAGACCACCATATTCTGATGAGCAAATGTATCCACAACTGTCCTTTTTACACCACAAGCACCTTGTGTCTTTCAAACTCAATTGATGGGATATTCTCAGAAATATTCAGTTGTATATCTTTATAGCACTGCTACTCATGTGATATTGCTCATATATATATATATATATATATCCCGGTGATGGGTTGCGGCTGGAAGGGCATCCACTGCGAAAAACATGTGCTGGATAAGTTGGTGGTTCAGTCCTCTGTGGCGACCACAAATTAATAAAGGTACTTAGTCGTAAAGAAAATGAATGAATGACATATATATATATATATATATATATATATATATATATATATATATATATATAGTTAAAGTCAGAATTTAATGAATTATTAGCCCCCTGTTTATTTTTCCCCCAATTTTTGTTTAACGAAGAGAAGATTTTTTTCAACAAATTTTTAATCATAATAGTTTACTAAACTAAATTCTGATAACTGATTTATTCTATTTTTGCCATGATGACATTGATTAATATTTGACTAGATGTTTTTCAAGACACTATACAGTTTAAAGTGACATCTAAAGGCTTAACTAGGTTAATTAGGTTAGCTAGGCAAGTTAAGCTAATTAGGCAAGGTATTGTATAATGATGGTTTGTTCTGTAGACTATTGAATAAAATAGCTTAAATGGGCTAATAATTTTGACCTTAAAACGGCTTTTAAAAATTAAAAACTGCTTTTATTCTAGCCGAAATAAAACAAATAAGACTTTCTTTAAAAGAAAAAAAATATTAAATGTCCTTGCTCTGTTAAACATAATTTGGGTAATATTTAAAAAGAATAATAATTCTTAAAGGGGCTAATAATTCTGACTTCAACTGTATAAATAGTGATGATATAATGCCATCACACATAATAATGCTCATGTGCTCTCCTCGAGTTGTTATTAAGTCTAACATCCTTTGTACTACTCCCACCTATAACAGAAACACAGTTGAGTCAGATACTGCTTTAATTCATTTTCAATTTATTTAAAGGATGGTTTTAAAAGCTTTGGTTTGGTTTGGTTGGTTTGGTTGTTAATGGGTGATTTCATCTGGGTATAACTGTCATTAAGTATGTGATAAACGATTAAAATAAAGGATGTACTATTCAAAGTGAATTGTAAACAAACTGTTTGTTAGACAGGTTGACACATCGAATGTGACATCTGTCTCATATTGTTACCACACTCAAAAGCATGGCTCTTGACCTTTGAGAAGGCCCTAACTGAGCAGCAGGTAACATAATTAATGATTTAATAAAAAAATAAAAAGCAAACACTGTTTATTGTCTAGTGTTTTATAATGCATCACAGAACGCTACGGTTACTAAAGTAACCCTTCGTTCCCCGAGGGGGGGAACGGAAATGCTATGTGGAAACTTCCACTATGGGGATTTCGTCAGAATCTAATCATCTGAAAGAGTATAAAAACGGGCCAATGAAATGCCAATGAGTTGGCAGCGTCAGCGTGCACAGCTGGCGTCAATGACAATCAGTCATGCTATAAAGACGCAGCCAGTGCCATGCTCGACATCCTTTTCTAGCTGAAGAGACTTTCACGCTCAACAGCTAAGGGACAATCGTTGTGGCGAAGGAACATAGCATTTCCGTTCCCCCCCTCGGGGAACGAAGGGTTACTTTAGTAACCGTAGCATTCCCCTTCGGATGGGGAACTCCAATGCTATGTGGAAACTTCCACTATGGGGAAATCTATGGAAAACGCCACAACGAAAGAACCTTACTGCGTCCCTGGCGAAGGGTGTGCCACGCATTAGAGCGAGCGCACCTACAACGCCCCGAGACACAGTCTTCCAACGTGTCCCCTGGCCCTCACTTACCTGTTCAGAACAGTTATGTTTTTCGGGGAGTCGCAATAACCCTGTAAAATAGGTTTTGATACGACAGTACGTTGGGAAAGCGTTCAGTCCCGATAGGGAGGACGCTGCGGAGCTCACCTGTTACCCAGAGGGGAGACCTGGTGACAACCTATGGACTAGCCCAGAGATGGGGAGTCCTTGCATAAGGATGGTTAGCGGGGATGGAAGACACGAGCCTGCCCTAGAAGGGGGGACTATACCGTGGCTGAGTGAACGTATGGGATCGCCAGCGGGGATCACACATAGCAGGCACCTATACCCAGAACGCGGGCTGACCAGCGGGCATGCCGACAACGTAACGGACCAACACCTGACTCCTCCGCTGAGTCAGGTGCTGGGGGCCTCGGAGGAACTCTGCAGGGTTCGCCAAAGAAATGGGGAACTAAACTGACAAAGCTGAAAAAAGCGCACGTATCTCCGGGTTAGGGAGAGTGGCGCAGCAAGCGTGTTTCGACACCTCAACCGAATCGTTTCCTCAATCACCAAGGGTTGCCTAATACCCTTGAGGAAACCGGCTCCACTCGCAGATTGTAACCTTGCAAATGTATTGGGTGTCACCCAACCCGTAGCTCTACAAATGTCTGTCAGAGAGGCGCCGCGTGCTAACGCCCAGGAGGATGCGATGCTCCGTAGTGGAGTGCGCTCTCACCCCCGGGGGACACGGCTCACCCTGGCCCAAAGGCGAGGGAGATGGCATCCACTATCCAGTGGGCCAACCTCTGTTTAGATACGGCACTTCCCATCTGCCGACCACTGTAATGGACAAAGAGCTGGTCAGAGGATCTAAGGCTCTGAGTGTGGTCCACATATATTCGCAAAGCGCGAACAGGACACAACAATGAAAGGGCTGGGTCTGCCTCCTCCGCGGGCAGCGCTTGCAGGCTCACTACCTGATTCTTAAACGGCGTGGTAGGAACCTTGGGCACATAGCCGGGATTCTAGGCACGAATTCTAGGCACGAGTCACTGACCGAAAATGCCTCCAGGTACCTAACCCTCTTAACCGATGCCAACACGACCAGCAGAGCTGTCTTCAAGGACAGAAATCTCAAGGATACTGAGTCGAGTGGTTCGAAGGGATCCCCACGTAGGCTCGTAGCACTACCGCGAGATCTCGAGGGTATGAGAGGGGGGCGGGGTGGAAACATCCGCCTCGCACCTCTGAGGAACTGGATGATGAGGTTATGCCTCCCCACGGTGCCGCCATCCACGCATCATGATGAGCGGAGATGGTGGCCACGTAAACCCTCAGTGTGGAGCGCAACAGCCTTCGCTCCACCTGTCCTGAAGGAAAGAAAGCACAACACTGATCTGGCAAGATCGGGGGTCTTCTCGGCGAGAAGCGCACCACTCAGTGAATAGACTCCACTCCTGGGCGTAGGCATGCCTCGTAGAGGGTGCACTAGCCTGAGTGATGGTATTAACCACCGCCACCGGTAGGTTACCTAAGTCTTCCTCGTCGCGTCTTATGGACCCCACATGGAGGTTCCACAGAACTAAGCGAGGGTGCCAGATGGTGCCCTGTCCCTGAGAGAGTAGGTCCTCTCTCAAAGTGACTCGCCAGGGGGGGCGTCGCGAGGAGGGAGAGTTCTGATATCCAGGTCCGGTTGGGCCAGGGGCGCAACTAGCAAGACCTGCCCCTCGTCCTCCCTGACCTTGCACAGAAACTGCGCGAGTAGGCTCACTGGGGGGAGTGCATACTTACGCATGACTCGGGGTGGAGTCGCCATTCTCCCGGGGCAGGAGCTGCCGTGAGAGCCTGTTGGCTGCACGGTTGAGCCCATACGGGGTGTGAATAGCAAGCAGCGACTTCAGCCGCCTATGACTCCAGAGGAGCAGACGGCAAGCGAGCTGAGACATGCAGCGGGAGCGTATACCCCCCATCTGGATGGAATACTCTACCGCGGCCGTGCTGTCCGTCCTGACCAGCACGTGTTGCGCCCTCAGCACCGGTAAAAAGCGGCGCAGAGCGAGAAACACTGCCAACAGCTCTAGGCAGTTGATATGCCAATGCAGCTGGATTCCCCTCCACAGGTCCGCAGCAGCATGCCCGCTACACACGGCCCCCCCACCCCATACTGGAGGCATCTGCCAAAACGACAGCCTGCCTGGACGCCTGACCTAGGGGCACACTGGCCCGTAGGAAGGAGGGGTCCTTTCCAGGGGGTGCGGGTGCGGTGACACAGCACAGTGACAGTCACTCGGTGTGTGCCCGCGTGCCATGCGCGTCTGGGGACCCGATCGTGAAGCCAATGCTGTAGTGGTCTCATATGGAGCAATCCGAGCGGCGTGGCCGCGGCTACGGATGCCATATGCCCCAGAAGCCTCTGAAATAATTTCAGGGGGACCACTTTTTTTCCTGTCGAACTCTCTCAGACAGTTCAGCATTACCTCGGCGCGCTCTCGTGAGAGGCGCGCCTCCATAGTGATCGAGTCCAGCTCCAACACGAGAAAGGAGATGCTCTGCACGGAGGCGAGCTTGCTCTTTTCTCGGTTGACCTGAAACCCCAACGGGCGGAGGTGCCGGAGCACCTTGTCTCTGTGCATAATCAATTGCTCCCGAGAGTGGGCTAAAAATCAGCCAGTCATCGAAATAATTGAGCGTGCGGATGCCGGCGAGCCGAAGGGGCGCGAGGGCACCCTCCGCGAGCTTGGTGAAAACTCGCGGAGACAGAGAGAGCCCGAAGGGGAGGACCTTGTATTGCCACGCTCGACCTTCAAACGCAAACCGCAGAAACTGCCGGTGGCGTGGAAGTGTGGAGATATGAAAATACGCGTCCTTCAGATCTATTGCTGCAAACCAATCCTGAGGACGAACGCATCGCGTGATGCGCATCTGCGTAAGCATTCCGGAGCGCAGCCTGTGAAGGCAGCGGTTCAAAATGTGCAGATACAGGATTGGCCATAGCCCACCGCTCTCTTTTTTTTTTTTTTTTTTGGGCACGATGAAGTGCGGGCTGTAAAACCCGCGCTCCATCTCGGCTGGAGGGCCGGCTCGATTGCATCCTTCGCCAGGAGGACAGCAATCTCCTCTCGCAAGAAAGGGGCGGATGCAGGACTGACCCTGGTTGCCCGTGAACCTGGGAGGCCATTTCGCGAACTGAATCGCATAATCTGGTCGTATGGATGAGCCATTGCGATGGGCTGGCCCGCGCTAACCAGGCAGGCAGAGCTCCCGCAAATGGTCCCACCCGCACGATCGCTGACGTGCCAGCGGCGGGGCAGCGTGGAGTGAGTGGGCTCATCCGGGGAGCGCTGGGGTCCCACAGGAGAGCAGGAGAGGAGATGTTCTCGTCTCGCACTCAAACTCCAGGAGAGGGGCTGGGAGTGGAGAGAAAGGAGACCGTTCTCTCGCGCTCCATGAGCCATTGGCGAAATGCACCGATCCTGCGAGCTGGAAGGCATAGCGTCCCAGACTGGCAGTGTTCGGGCTGTCACATCCGGAGGAGGGGAAAAGTGCTCTTTCACTGAGGTTTTTTGATGGCGTTTTTTTTTTTTTTTTTTTTTTTTTTTTTTAAGCCTTTAAATAACGTGCCCCGCCCTCCAGCGGGGAAAGAGCAAATTCCCTCCTCTCCAGATGGCCCGCCTCAGGGATGCTTCGCGGTCCGTTTTACCGAACTTAGCGGCGCCCTGGGCGGGGGACGCTGGTTGCCTGCGCGATGCTCGGCGCAGCCACGTGGCCGGAGGCGCAGGCGGGGGCGGCGAAGCAAATCTGCGGGCGGGCGTCCTCGGCGAAAAAGCAGTGGATGTGGATGGCTCGGCGGGGGGGGAACGGTCATACAATCCCGCCGATAGAGACCTCGCCCATCGCCTCCGATTGCTCTATCACCGGCGTGAATTCCTGGGCGAATTCACCGCCAGTGTCGCCGAACAGGCCAGCCTGGGATATGGGTGAGTTAAGAAAGCGAACTTTGTCAACGTCACGCACATCACCAGGTTTAGCCTGAGGTGGCATTCCTGGATCACGGATGTGATCATCGTCCTTCCCAGGGCACACACAGCCGACTTTTTTTTTTTTTTTTTTGTAAGAGCATAGTCGGTTGCGGTGCTGTGCGCATGCTCAGTCCTGGGTCAGAACCATCCTCGCGCAGCCGGGCCAGCGCCTGCGCTTGGTAGCGCTGGTAGGTGGCCATAGCGTGCATGGTGAGGGGGAAGGTGCACGCAGCACACTGCGTGAGCCTACTGTGCCCATCCAGGAAGAAGGGGATGGGGAGGCTTAGAAGGTCTCGCCTTCATCCTCCACATCACACCCCTCTAATCGGTCCGGCCGCGGGGCTGGGGGATAAACCATCTCCAGAGCCACGGCCGAAGCAGCCTGGGGAAGCACAGCCGTAAAGTCTGCTTCTGGATTCGACGCCGCGCTCAAAGTCCCGGAGGGAGCGAGCGGGTTTGAATCCTCGTCAGACCTTGACAGCCCAACCTCCAAGGATGGTGAGGATGGAAGCGCACGCAGATCGGGCAGAAAAAAGTGCCCTCAGGACAGCGTGAGTTTACTGTGCACTTCCGGGAAGAAGGGGACGGGAGGCTTTTAAGGTCTTGCCTCCTTATATCCTCCACATCACACCCATCTAGTCGGTCCGGCCGCAGGGCTGGGGGATAAACCATCACCAGACCCACGGCCGAAGCAGCCCGAGAAAGCACGGCCATCACGTCTGCTTTTTAGATGCTAACGCCGCGCTCTCCACCCCGGAGGGAGGGAGCGAGCGGGCTCGCATCCTCATCAGACAATGACAGCCCATCCTCTGATGCAGCGATGGACATCTGACCCCCGGTGTCATCAGGTGAGAGAGCGACCATCCAAGGACGGAGCGCTTCTCTTCACCTGAAGCTTGGATGGAGCGCGTGGAGGAGCGAGAGGTCCGCGGCCCGGGGGCGGCGAATTTACTCTCATTGAAACCCTCAGATCTGCCCGAGTGCCAACCGCAGTGCGGGGGACAACTGGGGTGGGTGGCTCTTTTGCAAGAGCGAGCCGCGATCTTAACTGCGCAACAGACATGACATCAGTGATGGCATGCACTGCCCGCGAGCACCGCATTAACATGCTGGACCCTCAGACATGAAACGCTGTGCTTGTGCCCATCATCCGGGGATAGGAAACCACCGCATCCAGAAACGCACGGTCGGAGTGACGTCTTGAAAAAGACGCGCTGCACGACCGTGTTGCTCTTTTAGGAAAGCTTTTTTCCTATATACAAACCGCTCTTGGAGGACCGGACCCAAAGGACGCCAGGCAAGGGAGAAATACCCAGCTCGACCATCTGCCACTGCGTATACGCGCTCTGGACCGGGAGAAGCTGCTTCTTGATCTCTCTCTGTAGACACAGGTTGGAGATACCCACAAAGACTCTCTCAGAAGCTTCGTGAAAGGCTCTGAAAGCGAAAGGATGTCGAGCATGGCACTGGCTGCGTCTTTATAGCATGACTGATTGTCATTGACGCCAGCTGTGCACGCTGATGCTGCCAACTCATTGGCATTTCATTGGCCCGTTTTTATACTATTTCAGATGATTGGATTCTGACGAAATCCCCATAGTGGAAGTTTCCACATAGCATTGGAGTTCCCCATCCGAAGGGGAACAAATATGGGTCAGGTAATAACTTCCACAAATTGCAATTGCTTTAAAATGGCTTCTAAACCGCAACTCATGCTATTTATCCTTAGTGTGAGGAAAACAGTCACTTTGTGCAATTATGTTTGACAGCACAGAATGAGTTTAGATTAATGAGTTTAAAAGAATGAGCACAATCAGGGAAAATATACAAACAGTATATATATATATATATATATATATTTTTTTTTTTTTTTTTTTTTTTTTTTTTTTTTTTTTTTAATTATTACCTCAAATAAACTTTGTTTTTATTTGCAACAAGTGATGTCCTTCTACTGCACAATAGTAGCACAACAATGAATAATAAAGTTGGAGCTTCAAATCTAATAAAATCTTAATGCTTGCACCAACAATGCACTTTATATTAGAACATTATTGCAGGTACAGTATATGCAGATTCAGTTTTTAGCATTGCCTTTTATTGAGTTTTTCTAAGTGGAAAAAATATATTCATGGCACACGGTCTTCACTTAATATATGATTTTTGACATTAAAAAATATATAATTTTGAAAAGAAAAAAAAAACAAGGAAAGTGTAAAGGTGTCATTCTTTTTGGTATGAAGAACAACCCAAATTAATTGCAGGATGAAAAAAAGACATTTTCTTGCATAATTGTTTTTGTAAAATACAGTTATTTTATTGTTTTACAAAGAACCTACTAAAATGACACTTGGTGAGTGCCTGACTATTCAGTACCACTTTATTTTTTCACTGGTGAGAAATTTTAGTTGAATTGCTAGTGGCACTGAAAAAATGTCACAATCTTGAAATTATGTTGCTTTGATAGAGCACAGTGAGAGAGCTTTTGATGGCTATGGGCTAATTGAAATGACTAATTGTTGCAATGACCTGGCAGCCCTTTCATGTTATATATGGGCTTATAGCCACAAGACTGTCAAACAGTGATGACTGAGAGAGAAAACGAGAAACAGACAAAGAGAGATGCAGGATGTGGATTATTAAAAGGGAAATGTGGATATTGGTAAGTCTTTTATGCTGTCAGGAAGTAAAACTTCAACTCCAGCTTCCTAAAACACAGTGGTTTCTGAGGGACACAGTGCTGTAATGCAGTTAGAGAGGTGATGAATGCTGTGAGTCGAGGAAAATGTCAGTGTGTGTCAGAGAGATGGTATCTTTGAGACAAATTCTCATTTTTGGGAATACTGCAGAAAAAGGGAACAGAGGAAGAGATGGAGATATTCAAAGAAAATTGCTTCCTTTGTTCTAACATTATTTACATTTCACATGTAAATACACTTCAAATAGTTTGTTTTGTATGGTGACTTAGATAACATTCTGATTATAAAGATTTTAGTAGTGGAGAGCAGAGCAGTTTTGCATCATAGGTGCCCTTTAAAATCCTAAAGATTTTTGGCAAAAAGGTAACACTTTATTTTGATGGTCCATATGAGTATTAGTAGAATTTCTGCTTAATATGTGTTGATACTGCTCCTTCGACAAACATTTAACTGACTATAAGAAACTTTGCAAGTACATGTCAACTTACACTAACCCTAACCCCAACCTAAGTCTACTTATAATCTAATGAGAATTAGTTGGCATGTAGATTCAATGTAACTTAAATTCAACAAACAAACCATCAAAATAAAGTGACAAAAAAAAAAAAAAAAAAAAAAAAAAAATATATATATATATATATATATATATATATATATATATATATACTGTTGTAGGATCAAGGTCCTAATATACAAAGTGAAAAAAATCCCCCCTCCTTCAAAAAAAAAAAAAAACTATGATCCACAAACTGAACACTTTTTGTCAAAGTACAAAATAAAAAAGCAATTAACATTTGACAATGGACAGACAGTGCGACAGTAGTGATGTACTCTTTGGTTTTTGTTTCTGTGTAATTTTGACAGGTTCCCAGACCACCCAACTGAGGACCAAAATAATGAAGAAAAAAAAAAAACAGATGTATAGGAGAGCTATGTTTGGTCGCCCTCTCTCTAATCAGACCCTTTCTGAGAGCATCGAATTCCTCCCACATCCCTAAACGCTCTTATTGTGACAACTTCTCATTTTCCCCAACACTGAAAATATGTTATCTGTCTCTGCTCGGAGCACTGGTCTCCATTTCACCCACTCATACGGTACATTTCCGAATGTCTGCTTCTGGTTATATTTAATTGAAAACCTTATTAAATTTTAAAGGCTCCATTTGGTATAATGCAAGGATGTCTTTTTGTGTGAAGCAACCAGTTGTGCGTTTTTGAAGATTGAATCTGCTTAGAGGTTTTTCTGATATATGCCCTCCTTAAAACTGTTTCAGGTTTAGCTTTACCCGAATAGCATACATCAAGCATGCTATAGCATACTGGTACTTAACGGTGTGTGGAAGCTAAATGTATTTTTGTTTGTTTGTTTTTTGTAATGCAAGTATGCATTCTCATTTTAGTGATATATGGTTCTTATTAAATCAATGTAGTATATTAATTATTACAACTTTAATGACTACATAGTGGGAGTTACATAATGACACTTGATAAGCATATACTGTACTGTTTTAAATGTTATAGTCTACAACTGTAATGAATTTATAAACATCTTGGTGTCAAAAACGGTGACATTGTTCTCAAAGATTTGTAAAGTGATGTCACCAAATGTATACAACTGCTTTCTAATTAATTTTCTGTGGATCTGTGTCAGGATTTTTTTAGAGAGCACAAAGAAAGCTGGTCAAAAGCAGTGGTTCTCAATCACATTCCCAGGGAACCACTAGCACTTCACATTTTGCAAATCTCATTCGTTGACACACCATTTTCAGATATTTCAGTCTCTGCTAATGGGCTGATGATCTGAATCCGGTGGGCTTATATAACCCCCTGGGGTCAAAGACCATGTATGCGCATTTTGACATGTTTTCATGGCCTTTTATTACTTAAAGGAAATTAGCTTATCTGCTAAGAATCAAAACTGGTGAGGAAATGTCCGTGAGCAGATGAAACTGGCCAGCATACTGACTCTAAGCAACTTCGGGTAAACGATGAACCATTAATTGAAAGTAAGGATGTATTAAGTTAACTAATCTAAATTAGACCTAATCACGACCTATAAGATAATTAGCTTGAATTAAATGAATCTAAATCTAAAATTATTATAAATTGGAGTCAGATTTGGAAACGGAGTTGGAAACAAATTAAAATAAATTTTAAGAAATTAAAATATTTCTTTTCACATGTGCTAAAAGGCTTACACGCATTTAACCTTCACCCAGCGATATTTGGATGGACCCTTTGCCAGGGTCCAAGTCTCTTCACTAGACCCGAAGCGAAGCTGTCCTGTGCTGAAACGGAACAACTCTCTCTCCTAAGCTCTGCATAGTGCAAGCTCTGTGATTGGTCGGCTTGGTAGCGCTGATGAGCGTGGGCAGAGGTGAGAGTTGTGTGAGCCTGATGCGGCAAGTGTTTACAAGTGTGGAATCCTGCAAAGGAGCTCCGGATGGAGATTGTTGTTTTGTGTTTACCTTATGATTAAAGATGTTGCACGTCTGCCGATTCCAGCCTCAAAATGAGCATGTTTCAGACACTTGTACATTAAGGTAGCCTTCATAAAAAACAAAACACCAGCATACAAACTTGTCACAGAGGAACATAAACACCTACTGCCAGCTATCATTTGAGCTATCACAAGTGTTATTGCAGAGCAACAGAAACAGCACACAGAAGTATAAATGCACAAGTATAAACCTGGCTTTAGAGTGACCAAACCTCTCATCATCAGAAATAATCAAAAGGCTAGACTGACTGACTGAGGAGCATGTTGTGTTTACAGAGATCTGGTCAAAATTTCACTTTATACATGAAAGTAAGTTTAATGTATTTGCATCCCCCCATCCATGTGGTGTTTTGTGGAGATTGAAAATATTACAATATAAATAAGTATCTCTAATATAAAAAAAAGTAGTGGGGTGTATTCATTAAACGTGCCTCTTTGAAGTGTTGCTATAAAGTAAGTGAGAATACATCGTTTTACTTGATTCAATTCCTCTGTCCTCACATTTTTTAAATTGTTGCAGCCAGAAGGGATGTACCTGGGTCACAAGGAAATTAAACAAGGATGGACATATAAGAATTGAGAAACATATCCTGGGTCTTCTTCAGGACCTACCAAAGTAGGCATCCAGGAGTAATCCAAAACAGATTCCAGAGCCTCCTTAACTGGCTTCTCTTGATGTGGAGGAGCAGTGACTTTATTATGAGCTCCTCCTGTGTGACAGAGCTCCTCATCCTATCTCTAAAGGTACATTCTGCCACCCTGCAAGGAAAGCTCATTTCAGCCTCTTGTATTCAATATGTTTTGGTCATGATGATAGTAGGATCGCAGACTGACCAGTAAATTGAGAGCTTTGCCTTTCAGCTTGACTCCTTTCTTAACACAACATACCAGTGCATTGACCATGTTGCTGCTGCCCCAATTTTACTGTCAATCTTGCATTCCATAATTCCCTCAGTTGTGAACAAATCTCACAGTTCAGACTGCACGATTTTAGCCCTGGTTCGCCGAAAGGTTTTGAGAAATCGCCCACAAATGCCTGAAATCACAGGCAAATCGGTGTTTATTCACGCAATTAACAATCACACAGTGCAAACTATCAAAAGATGCGATCTGAGAGAATCGTCGATGAGTTGCCAACACCTGTGAGCTATTTGGTATGTTAAATATTTGGACCTGTCGGCGATTCAGATCATGCCATGTGAAATGTGTTCTGATTAAAAATAACATTTGTAATTAATGTTTTATGCTCTCATCTCGTCAGCCAATCAAAACATTGGCCATTTACCACCAAGCTTTAAAGGACCCGCCCCTTTAAACCAGGTCTTTTCATCAAGAGGTTTGGAAATTAAAGACTGTTCTGAACATTATTTTAGTTTTTTTGTGTAAAAATCTTTATTAACAGTATAAGAGAACCCCAAAGTGTAAATACTGAATAAAAAACAGTGTATTAAAATTGTCATGACCCCTTGAATTGCTTCTGATATACACTAACAATGAACAACTTTATTTTCATCAACTAATGTTCATGAATAAATATTGTAATACATGTATTGTTTATTAATTGTTCATGTCAGTAAATACATAAACTAAATTTTATCATAAAGTGTTAACAAATAATAAAAACAGTTTTTGAGCTATTTTAATTTCTTCTAATGCACATTAATGAGAGAGCAGCATCCACTAGTGTGGGAATCTGCAGGCCAGCAGGAGATTGGGAGAGAAGTTAAAAGTGCTTCTTTTCAGTATTAGACCCAAGAAATGGAGGAAAAACTAGTGGAAATTTGGCAGGAGCACCCGTGTCTGTTTGATGTGTCATCTGAGCAATACCACAAATGGGTCAAAAAATAAAAAAGTTGCGAAGTTGCTAATCCCTTTTAAAAGCCAGGTGAGCAAATAAGTATATTTTATAATAAATGCTTTTTTTTCATAGTTAATAACAAAAAATATACTACGTGACAATGTGTTGTTCCCCTTCGCAAGGGGAACTTCAATGACGTGGAGAATCCACTATGGAGATTTTGTTCAGAAAGCCAATCATCTGAAAGAGTATGTAAACGGGCCAATGAAATGCCAATGAGCTTGCGCAGCTGATGCTCATTGCAATCAATTTGGCAATATAAGCGAGAGCAAGGATGAGGCATCCTTTTCACTTTAGAGACTTCACAGCCTTCTGAGAGAGTCGATGAGGGTTCCTCCTGCTGATCGACAGCGATTTCAAGCGAACGACTGGGTTTTCTCCCTTGCCTGGCGTTCTTTGGGTCCAGTCCTCCAGAGTGGTGCATATAGTTGTACTTTCACCTAAAAGAACAACACAGTCGTGCAGTGCTTCCTTTTCAGGATGTCTCTTAAACTCAGACAAAACAGAATTATTACTTATTGGGCTTAAATCCTGTACACAGCAGATCTCACAGCTAGACCTACAATTAGAGGGATACAAAGTTAGCGTTAGCTCTACTATAAAAGATTTGGGTGTCATGTTAGACAGCAATTTAACTTTTGAAAACCATATATCCCATGTCACAAAAACTGCCTCCTTTCATCTGAGAAATATCGCTAAGCTACGAAGTATGCTATCCATCTCAGATGCAGAAAAGCTAGTCCATGCTTTTATGACTTCTAGGCTGGACTACTGTAATGCTCTGTTTGCTGGCTGCCCATCATCCTCTATTAACAAACTTCAATTAGTACAAAATGCAGCTGCCAGAGTTCTTACCAGGTCTAGAAAATTTGATCACATCACCCCAATTTTATCCTCCTTTCACTGGCTCCCTGTTAAGTTTTGTATTGAATTTAAATTATTGCTTCTTACATATGAAGTTTTAAATAATCTAGCTCCTGTTTATCTAACCAACCTTCTGTCTCGCTACAATCCAACTCGCTCTTTAAGATCTCGAAACTCAGGGCTTCTGGTAGTACCTAGAACAGCAAAGTCGATTAAAGGAGGTCGAGCCTTCTCATTTATGCCTCCTAAACTCTGGTATAGTCTTCCTGATAACGTCCGAGGCTCAGACACACTCTCCCAATTCAAAACTGGATTAAAGATTTGTTTAGTAAAGCATACACTCAGTGCACCACTTAGCGGGTTTCCACACAGATTTCTGCTTCTTGTTTATATACACTATGAACAGCAGCTACAATAATTATTCTCTTTATTCTCCATTTCCACCTGGGCATACTTTTCCCGAGGCCCTCAGACTATGTAGAGTCACTGATTCGATCCAATACCAACGACGTTCATGTTGTCACTGCGATGGCATGTCTGTTGCTCAGTTAAGACAGGCTGCTTCCGCCTTGCACGCTATGCACCTCCGGCGATGCGGTCGCGTCAAGCACCTCAGAAGCAGCCAGCCCCCCCTGCCCAGGGCACCTTTAAATCTGATAAACGGACTGCGAAGCGTCCCTGAGACAGGCCATCCGGAGAAGAGGGAATTTGCTCTTTTCTCAAAATTTCAATAAAAGAGCACTTTTCCACTTCCCCAGATGTGACAGCCCGAACTCCGCCAGTCTGGGACGCTATGCTTTCCAGCTCACAGGTTCCGTGCATTTCGCCAGTGGCTCACAGGCACTGGGAGGATGGTCTTCTTTCTCCCACTCCTCGAGCCCGCCCCCTCCAGAGTTTGGGTGCGAGGTGGGAGTGAATCTCGCTGCCCCTGGAAGAGGCAGACCCAGCCCTTTCATTACTCCAGTTCATGCTTTGCGAATCTATCTGGACCGCACTCAGAGCTTTAAATCATCTGAGCAGCTCTTCTTCTGTTATGGTGGTCGGCAGAGAGGAAGTAAGTGCCGTATCTAAACAGAGGTTGGCCCACTGGACAGTGGATGCCATCACCCTCGCTTACCAAAGCCAGGGCGAGCCGTGTCCCCCAGGAGCACTCCACTCGGAGCATCGCATCCTCTAGGGCGTGTGCATGCGGTGCCTTTCTAACAGACATCTATAGAGCTGCGGGCTGGGCGACACCTAATACACTTGATTTATTACAAGATTTTAGAATCTGTGTTAAATCGGTAAGGAAATGATAAACATTTAAACATTTTTTTTTTCAGTCACTATCTGTTTTGTCTCTAAGCATGAACCCATCCAAATGTTCACATGTCTCATTGCTTATAAAGTAAATAATTATTGGTTTAAATGTGTGTAAATATAAGAAAGAAAGAAAGAAAGAAAGAAAGAAAGAAAAAAGATAGAAAGAAAGAAAGAAAGAATGAGAAAGTTATAATAGGGGTGTCTAAATGAATTGTTTCTTTGGTGCACCGCAATGCCGACGTGGACAATTCGGTATCGGTTCAGTAATAATCATAACCGGTTATTATGTACTGACGTCATTTATCTCATATGCGATATATATATATATATATATATATATATATATATATATATATATATATATATTTATATATAATATTTACAACACTGCAGGTGCCAACTACTTAAAAACGCAGATACTGTGCCCAATTTCACTGCGTGTGTGTGTTTTCTGGACAGTCTTTCACTGACACTTACAGCAGAAGCCCCTATTTCTCTGCAATTGAGGGAATGAAAGTGAACTCCATTTCTCTCTCTCTCTTTCTTTCTCTCACTGTGGCCTATTTCACCTGCTGGCGTGACTTTTCCTCCCCTCTCTTTTCCTCTCGGCTGTTAGGGCGATACTTCTGGATATAGGTCTGCATTCCCGCGGCTGTACCTGTGCATTGTCACAGGACCCGACCAGATTTCATGCGGCGTGGGAATAAATTTCCAAATAAAGCGCGGGAGCGGTCGGTAACTCTGGTGTAATTTGAACAGGAGTGGGCGGTCTCACAATATCGCTCCCGTTTATTTCTTTGGTGCTGTCTATGTTTGTGTATGTGTATGAATGAGAGACAGCATGATAGGGGTGTGCAATTAATCGAAAATTCGGGTTTGATTTTAATTTTAGCTTCTAACGATTATGAAAAACCATTAATCGAGATAAACGATCATATACCGCTCCCTTTCCAGTTGTACACATTTGTTGCTTTGCAAAGGTCAGTTCCACGTGAAAATGACTAAAAGCATGTACTGTAATGTAACGTTTGCAGCACGGGATGCGCATCATTCATTGATGTAAGGTCGAATCATTCATATTTTTAAAAGTGCGAAAGAGCACATGCTCTGTGTGTGTGCACACCGCGCTTAGCCTCGGACAGGCTCAGAGATGAGCAGGGCACACACATCTAACACCATCTTAATGTGAGCACTTTAATGGTCAAATACATGCACATTTGTGTCAGAGCACACTGTTTAGTGATAATTCATATTAACCCTCAGTTGTGTAATAAACAAACAAGTTGAGAATCAAAAGACATGTGAAAGGGAAACCATATCAGAGTCGCACTATTCTTAAAGTGACAGTGCGCAATATTCCTGCTGCTGCCTGTTTTTATTATTAATCAAATAACAAAAGGAGAAAATCTCTCACTGCTCTTGACTGAAGGACTTTTGTAGCTAAAGTTTTTTTTTTCTTACAGTGAAGATGCTTAAAGCATAGTTTAAACCTAACAGATTTAATAACCAATTTCTAGTATCTGATTTCTTTTATCTTTGCTGTGATGACAGTACATTATATTTTACTAGATATTCTTCAAGATACTAGTATTCAGCTTAAAGTGAGATTCAAAGGCTTAAGTAGTGTAATTAGGCAAGTCATTGTATAACAGTAGTTTCTTCGGCAGACAATCAAACATATATATTTCTTAAAGGGGCTAATAATATCGAGTTATTCAAATAGTTTGTTAAACATAATTTGGGGAATATTTAAATATAAAAAAATTCACGCAAGGGTGAGTAATTTTGACTTTAACTGATAATCGTTTTGAATAATTGTAATTATGATTTTTCCCATAATCGAGCAGCCCTACAGCGTGATGCTGTGTGTCTATATGTGTGTGTGTGTGTGTGTGTTTGTTTATACAGACTTGTTATACAACGTACCCCCCAATAGAACACGGTGTGTGGAAAGCATCGTCAATGCACCATGATGGACGGAGATATCGAATTTAACCGAATCGATGGCATGTAAATCGGAAACAAACCAAACCGTGAGATCAGTATAGGCTCACACCTCTAGAAAGAAAGAAAGAAAGAGAGAAAGAAACCAATCCTATAAAATCAAATCAGAGCTCAAACTACTTTTATAGATCGTTCCACTACATTGAACACCATGCATCAGAGGCTTAAAATGAAACATCCAGTTCATTGTTTAAAGATAACCAAATGAATCTAATATTTAACAAACCCATTTAAATCCCTTTAAAGACATGAATAAATACAAACATCAAAAGTTATGTTATCGCCGGCAGCCTATTTGCACAGTTATTTGCAGTCACAGAGTCCAGTGGGGAGTAATCGCTACCCACTGCGTGATAGCAAACATCTCCCCACGTTCCCGTTCACACAGTTTTTCAACCATATGTGCAAATCAATGACTTCTCATCTCTCCGTTAAAAAGCAATCTCTCTGCTATTATAAAACATGACATGAATGCTTTCTGTCATACATGACTTGCTCTCATCTACAGATCCAGACATGTACATGACTTACTAAGTGCATGCGTTATCTAGCAAGTCTGCTTGCAGCATCTCTCCACATGCGGCCTGTTAGGTCAGGCAAGGCGACGTGCTCCACAGAGAGGATCAGATCCTGCAGGCTCGGAAAGCATCAAAGCCTTGGCTGCTCGACCCTAGAGTTTCCCTCTGAGCCCCTGAGCCAGAGATAAGACAGACTCCATAACAACAGCAAATCATGAGTCTTGGATAGAGGATGGAGGATGGTGAAAGTACTAAAAATATGCTGGTTTATGAAAACTCAAAAGATGTAAGAGCATAAACTGGGGAAGGGGGCAAATGGTTTGATGGAGATGCACTGAGATTCAGTTTATAATTCCAGATTATGATGAGGAATGAAATTTGTGTAGATATAATGTTGGTAATATTAAAGCACAACTTTCCGTCTTATTTGAGTTTCCTTTGATTTAGCTATTTTTAGGTCATTTGATACTAATATGCATATAATTTTTTTTTTAATCTGCTATTTGTAATAACTGTGTGTAAAGTGCTTACAAAGAACTGAGTTCAGAGAAATAAAGTCAGACTAGCCAGATGTGAATTTAAAAAAATAAGAATTTTAAGATATTGCAGGAATAATAATAGCTGTTAACATAAATTTCTACATTACATAAAATATATAATTTTGCATAAATCAATTTATTTAAAAACGTGTCCATTTGGACATAATATACAAAGTGGAACAGTGGTAGTCAGATGTCTGGCTCTGTAAGACTTTCTTGAAATGATACCACCCTTGGCGTTTAGGTCGAAGCTTGTGACTGATTCCATGCTCTCCTGCTGCTTAATGTCCCCAGTTACCCTCGTTCCTTTTTTAATCAGCTGAAAAACAATACATGCCTAAGGATGGAGACTTCTTAATTGATACAGTGCTCAAAAAGGAAAAAAAAAAGCATAAAGATAAAGAAGCAAAGTAGAAATAAAATAGAGAGATATATTGAGATGCACCCCATTTTCACACTGGCCTTACAGAGCCAAACCACATCACGTTACATAAGAATTTGGAATGTCAGAATGTGCTGCTTTGTGCCAATGGCTAAACAGAAGCAATGCTGATCTGACCACCATGTCATGCACAGGAATAGCCTGGGGTTTGAGTCTATATTAAAATTTACGTAATGCCACATCAGCCTTACTCAAAAGGGGGAAAAAATAAAACAAAAAAATCATTCAGATTCACCTCAGTGAAAACTGTTATGTCACATAATCAGTTTGAAACAGACTAAATAATGGCAGACCAAAACATCTTGATAACACTTTAGTTTAAGTAACAATTCACATCATTTACTACAGGTTTGATACCTACCTATTATTAAGATATTTACTGTTTATTAGCACTTATAAAGTATGATCTTATTTTACATCACCAATCCTAACTAATTCCTAAACCTAACTGCTACCTTAATGGCAGTGTTTCCAGTTAAATACTGTAACAAAACCATAACAATGGTTTACTGGCAACAGAGTTGCCAGATAATTACTGTAACAAAGCATAAGTGAAAACTTATTGGAAACTGCTTACAGTTAGCTATTGTACTGTAGTGCTACAAATGACAGCATAATACTGCATACACATAAACTGTAGTTATTGTAGCGTTGCTAAATTTAATCAGTATTCTTTATTGTTATAAAAAAATAGAAAGGATATAAATTCTGAAATATACATTTTATGCGATCAGCAGATACACAATGTAACAAAAAAGCTAAATTAATAAAGAACACATGCAGTGTGTATCGCACAGGTGTCAAACATTTAAATATCATCTTGCTAAGATATATTACTGGGAGGGTCTGCACAGTTTAGCTTTCACCCTAATTAAACACACCTGATCAAACTAGTTCTTCAGGCTTATTTGAAATCTACAGGTATATCCATGGTCACACTGCTCTTTTCGCCCTCATAGACTTCATACGCAAGTGAATGTGGCAGATCGGAAATGCAAGCTCATGTGAAAAGTTTTGTATGTCGCTGCATTGCAATATTCTGACATGCAAAATCACATCACATGATTGTGTGAGACCAAAAGAAGATCAAAACATGATCTTTACCATTTATTGTCACAGTTACTACCTATAATTGGTACATCGAGTAAATTACTGTTTCCTTTTATTACAGCACAACACTGGCTATTTTTAAGTTATTTACCACATAATCTACATCAAAGGTTAAAAGTGTAGTCAATGAGGAAGGTGTACATGCTTCACAGAATGTTTCAATGAAGAACTTGATGTAGATAAATCATTAACTCGTTGATCCGGATGAAGAAAAAGCACACTTAAAATCAATTCAAGACTTGACGGGCAGCCAGTGAAGCTGTTGGAGTATAGGAGTGATGTGAGACCGAGACGATGTATGTGTCAACACACGTGTTGCAGAATTTTGGATGTAAAAGACTGACAGTTCAGAGTTAGACTGTGATACCTCGCACTGAGTGCATGCTCTCAAGACCAAGATCGCATTCTCCTTTCCTAGGCACAGAATAGATAAGACAATATAAGATAATAGTCAATGTAATATCTTTGTGCAATACTTTAGTGTTTCTTTAAAAAGTTTTTGTCTTGGAGGACATTGACAAAGAGCTGCAAGATCACAGCTAACAGAGGCAACTATATCTTGTAGGGCATAAAATCTACCAATACAGTGCAAGAGCACATTCACAAAACTAGTATTGACCATAAGGTCATTTACCAAAAGATACAAGGCATCCAATCACAGAAACTGTCATGCTAGCTTATGCTAATTAATTAATTAATTAATGTATTTATTTATTTATTATATTATTTATTTTTATTGTTATAAATAGTCAGCTGAATTTGTGTAAGTACATATTTCCTTACATATTTTATTTAAAGATATATATATATATATATATATATATATATATATATTTTAAGACCCCATTGTTGTTTCTTATTTAGACATTTGTGCAGTCTAACTGTTGTATAAATGCAATTTCGGACCCACCGGGGTTGTCTGACTTATTGCCTCTTAACCCATTGGACTTGTCTGACCTGATGGTGCCTCCTGACCCAGAGCCCCCAGATCTGTGACAGCTCCAGGCCCTCTGCAGCTCCACGCTCCAGGGCCTCCTCATCTCCACGCTCCAGGGCCTCTCTCTGTTAATTACCCAAACTACATATCCCGTCATACCCTGCAGTCACACATCTGTTTCAGTTCAGCACCTGATTACAGATACACACACATACACTCACAGCTGAAGCTGATCATGCCTGATTACAGCAAATTTATATATAGCCCCTCTTTGTTTTTTTATTCTTTTTTTAAATATTTTCCAAATGATGTTTAACAGAGCAAGGAAATTTTCACAGTGTGTCTGATGATATTTTTTCTTCTGGAGAAAGTCTTATTTGTTTTATTTTGGCTAGAATAAAAGCCGTTTTTTAAAAATGTTTAAATCCATTTTAAGGTCAACATTATTAGTGTCATGATTACCAGCGATCTCTAACCACCAGAGGTCGCTGGTAAACACTCACCTTCACAATAATCTATGGACTACAAATCCGCCATTCATGGACTACATTTTCATACATGCACTCCGTTCACAAACACACATGCTTCCTCATTTTGACTGATTACACTTGCACCACCTGAGGATTGTCAGACTGATTACACACACTATTTAAACAGCACACACACTCACTTCCTTTGCCGAGTCTTGTTAGCTGTAAAGTGACAATTCAACGCGTTTCCTTAGTCTTGTTCCTCCGTGTTTTGATCTTTGCCTGGTTTCCCTTTCTCCTTGTCTGCCACCTGTCTACCGACCTCTCGCCTGTGTTTGACTACGATTCTGGACTGCCTTTATACATCTGTTTGCACCTGTGTTGACCATTGCCTCCCTGACTTTGAATAAACCTGCACGTGGATCCTAAACCTCAGTTGTCTCTGTCACTCCCCGTGTTACAGAAGACTCGGCCAAACATGGATCCAGCGGGGATTAAAATCATGTGCCTGCGTCAGGGAGCACGGTCAATTGAGGAATATGTGGAGGACTTCATTCAACTATCACATTTAACATCGATGAGTGAGGTATGTCTCATGATATTTTTTCATGGTGGGCTATCTGAGCCACTTTACTCTATGATGCCACTAAATGATCCTCACTGCACAATAATGAACTATATATTGACCTGGCACTACAAATGAGTAGGTCCCCCTTCACCGTAGGCAAAGTGGAAGAAACTCCTAAATGTTTTTTTTGGGGGGGCAGTGTACAGCAGGAGCAGAGGACAACAGGGCTTGCTGTACACCCCACTGAGACATTAATGCTGGCATCACCATCTATGCAGTCTACGGTACATCCTCCAGCTCACAAGATGGCCGCTTCTAGTCCTCCAGCTCACAAGATGGCCGCTTCCAGTTCTCCGGCTCACAAGATGGCTTCCTGTTCCGAGTCTGTTCCTGCCATAGTTCCAGTTCAAGTTCCTGAAAGACCATCGCCAAAGCCACTACTGCCAGTGCTATTGCCTGAGCCACTGCCGCCAGAGCTGCCAGAACCGCTGCCAGAGCCACTGCCGCCAGAGCTGCCAGAACCGCTGCCAGAGCCACTGCCGCCAGTACTGCCAGAGCTGCCAGATCCTCCAGAGCTGCCAGATCCTCAGTCATTTCCAGAGCTGCCAGATCCTCCAGAGCTGCCAGATCCTCAGTCATTTCCAGAGCTGCCAGATCCTCCAGAGCTGCCAGATCCTCCAAAGCTGCCAGATCCTCAGTCATTTCCAGAGCTGCCAGATCCTCCAGAGCTGCCAGATCCTCAGTCATCACCAGAGCTGCCAGAGCCGCTGCCAGAGCCACTGCCACCACCAGAGCTGCCAGAGCCACTGCTGCCAGTATTGCCAGAGCCACTACCGCAAGTGCCACTGCCTGAGCCACAGCCGCCACTGCCGCCAGAGCTG
Source organism: Danio aesculapii (assembly GCF_903798145.1). Taxonomy (NCBI): domain Eukaryota; kingdom Metazoa; phylum Chordata; class Actinopteri; order Cypriniformes; family Danionidae; genus Danio; species Danio aesculapii. The sequence goes on along the minus strand of NC_079435.1, from coordinate 28,278,580 downwards.
CCAGAATCGCTGCCAGAGCCACTGCCGCCAGAGCTGCCAGAACCGCTGCCAGAGCCACTGCCGCCAGTACTGCCAGAGCTGCCAGATCCTCCAGAGCTGCCAGATCCTCAGTCATTTCCAGAGCTGCCAGATCCTCCAAAGCTGCCAGATCCTCCAAAGCTGCCAGATCCTCAGTCATTTCCAGAGCTGCCAGATCCTCCAGAGCTGCCAGATCCTCAGTCATCACCAGAGCTGCCAGTACTGCCAGAGCCACTACCGCAAGTGCCACTGCCTGAGCCACAGCCGCCACTGCTGCCAGAGCTGCTGCCGCCGCCTGAGTTTTCTGAATGGCCGCCGTCTGCGCTTCCTGAATGGCCGCCACCGCCTGCGCTTCCTGAATGGCCACCGCCTGAGCTTCCTGAATGGCCGCAGCCGCCTGAGTTTCCTGAATGGCCACCGCCGCCTGAGCTTCCTGAATGGCCACCACGATTATATGACCCGCCGATGTCTGCTGAAAGTAAGGACCCAAGCCCTCCGCAGCTCCATGATCCAGGGCCACTGCAGCTCCATGCTCCAGGCCCTCCAGAGCTCCACTCTCCAGATCTTCCGCAGCTCTACTCCGCAGCTCCACTCCCCAGGCCCTCCGCAGCTCCACTCCCCAGGCCCTCCGCAGCTCCACACCCCAGGCCCTCCGCAGCTCCACTCTCCAGCCCTTCCTCAGCTCCACGCTCGAGGCCCTCCTCAGCCCCATGCTTCAGGTACGCCTCCTCTGCATGGTCCTGGCCCTCCATCCCTCCCCCTGCTCCGCCTCCGCTCCACCTCCCGCCTGATCAGTATGAGGAGTGTCTGGAAGCCACTCCTTAGAGGGGGGGCTCTGTCATGATTACCAGCGATCTCTAACCACCAGAGGTTGCTGGTAAACACTCACCTTCACAATAACCTATGGACTACAATTCCGCCATTCATGGACTACATTTTCATACATGCACTCCGTTCACAAACACACAGGCTTCCTCATTTTGACTGATTACACTTGCACCACCTGAGGATTGTCAGACTGATTACACACACTATTTAAACAGCACACACACTCACTTCCTTTGCCGAGTCTTGTTAGCTGTAAAGTGACAATTCAACGCGTTTCCTTAGTCTTGTTCCTCCGTGTTTTGATCTTTGCCTGGTTTCCCTTTTCACCTTGTCTGCCGCCTGTCTACCGACCTCTCGCCTGTGTTTGACTACGATTCTGGACTGCCTTTATACATCTGTTTGCACCTGTGTTGACCATTGCCTCCCTGACTTTGAATAAACCTGCACGTGGATCCTAAACCTCAGTTGTCTCTGTCACTCCCCGTGTTACAATTAGCCCCTTTAAGCTATTTTTTTTCGATAGTCTACAGAACAAATCATCATTATACAATAACTTGACTAATTAGCCCAGTTAACCTAATTAACCCAGTTAAGCCTTTAAATGTCACTTTAAGCTGTATAGAAGTGTCTTGAAAAATATCTATTAAAATAATATTTACTGTCATCATGGCAAAGATAAAATAAATCAGTTATTAGAAATGAGTTATTAAAACTTATGTTTATGAGTGTGTTGAGAAAAATCTTCTCCATGTGAGTGAGCATATTAGCGTTTTCGCTGTATTGTCTAGCTGTGTTTTTGACTTTTGTTTGTTTGTTTTGCTGCCTGCCTTGACCTCTGCGCCTGTTTCACTGATTAGTTTTTGGATTATCTTTATTCTACCTTTTGTTCTTGTATAGAACCTTGCCTGCCTGACTACTTTTAATAAAAGCTACATTTGAACCTGACCTATGTTGTTTGCCCCCATCATTACAAATACTACTAGCCCTAGAACAACAGCCTTTTTTTTTTTTTTTTTTTTTTTTTTTTTTTTTTTTTTTTTTTTTTGGCTATTAGATAAAATAAAATTGTTTTGAATTTTGTTCGCTGTATTTTCCTTTCAGCACAACAGAGGTTTATCAAATCTTGAAAACTTCTACTTCTGGGAATCACTGAAATGTGAAATATTCAGATCAAACTAACCAACTTTAAGATACTTAAGTCTAAATGTCTACTTGCATCCCTTTTGCGATTTCTCATCCTAAATCCATTTTGCCTACTGTGCAACTCACATTTTTGGTTGCCAAAAAGATTGAAGGCCAAAAATAACTGGAGGACATGTTCTCGGAGTGGCTGACACATTTTAACAGCCTCAGCAAAAAGATAGCATGTGATTCTGTGTCCTCGTGATTGTTACTCCACTTAACAACCATATAAAAACCATGAAGTCAACTGTCACTAATCAAATAGTGAACTCCTAAACAGTCATGCCACTTGACAATACAACACTAAAGAGCAAAGAAATGGTCAGCATATTTACAATGACAATTTTCCTATATTAACACAAACAAGACCATACTCTGAATAAGACTCAACAATATAAGCAGACCTCTGATTACCTGTTTGCCTAAAATCAAACTCAACTAAACAAAAAGAATTAACACACACAGTATGGAGTAATAATAATTAAGTCACGATTTTGAAGTGCAATGTAGACATGTTCACACATTGCATACCATTAACATTATGCAGGACTTTTCACTGCATTTTGCAAAGGGGACACACAATTCACCTTCACATGTTTGCACTTAAAAAAGGAGATGATTCTTAATAGTTAATTTGCACTCAGTAACAGTTATTTTTTTTTAAGAACAGTATCATCCTGAAGAACACTAAAACACTTTTACTCCGAAATAAAAGTAAGTTTAGGGTACTTTACTTCTTGCTTTTTAATTTTTAAATGCAAGTGTCACCTTACTGGCTCTGTACATTTTTAACATTTAATGTGTAATTTGTTTACTACCATTACTTTTTTGGTCACACTTTATATTTAATGTCCTTAACTACTACTTGCATCAAAAAAATAAATACAACGTACCTACTGTGTTCATAATGTATTTGAGAACACTTGTGGTGCTCTTGAGTTGGGATAGGGGTAGGGTTATGGACAGGTTTGGTGGTATGGGTAGGTTTAAGGGTGGGTTAAGGCGTAAGGGATGGTCAACAGTGTATTTACAAATGTAATTACAGAAATTAATTACAGATGTAATTACATACAGGTATTTAATCAAGCAGAAGTACACAGTAAATACATGTATTAAACAATAATAATAATAATAATAATAATATTTTATTTCCATTGCGCTTTTCTAAAACCCAAAGCGCTTACAAGAAAGTAAAAATAACAAAACACAGTAAAACAATAAAAAAATACAGTAAAAAAACACAGTAAGAATAAAAGATATCATAAATTAAAAACAGTCCTAAAAAGATGAGTTTTAAGTAGCTTTTTAAAACAGTCCAATGAACCAGCATTCCTAATGTTAGTGGGAAGAGCATTCCACAGTTTGGGGGCACGGAAAGAGAACGCCCTACCTCCCATGGTGCTGAGTTTGCAGCGAGGCTGAAACAGCGTAGGACCAGAGGCAGAGCGTAGACAGCGAGAGGTAGAGGAAATGGATATCAGGTCACAAATGTAACCTGGAGCAGAACCATGAACCGCTTAATATGTTAAAATCAATGTCTTAAAATCAATTCAAGACTTGACGGACAGCCAGTGAAGCTGTTGGAGTAAAGGAGTGATGTGAGACAGAGACGATGTATGTGTCAACACACGTGCTGCAGAATTTTGGATGTATTGTAAAATCTTGAGAGAATTAGCTGGTAACCCTCCGAACAGAGAATTGCGAAAATCCAAGCGAGACGTGATAAAAGGACAGACGAGTCTCTCAGCATCAGGCCTCGAGAGGAAAGGACATAAGCGGGCTCTATTTCGAAGATAATAAAAGGCTGTTTTAGTTACATGCTTAAAATGAGGCTTCAGACTAAGCTGGGAGTCCAGGAGAATACCAAGATTACGCACCTGCGGAGATGGTAATAAGACAAACCCATCAACCGTTAACTCAAATTCACTACACCTCTTGATGTTAGAAGGAGTGCCAACAAATAAAATCTTGTTTTTTGAACTATTCAGTTTAAGATAATTATGTTGCATCCAAGTTTTAATTTCAGTTAAGCAAGTGTTAAGCGGTGACATTGATGCAGATGAATTGGGAGAAGTGTTAATATAGATCTGTGTGTCATTGGCATAATAATGTCACAATGTCGGCATAACAATAAATACACTGTAACGAATTACTAATTTTGGTGTAAGTACATATTAGTTAAGGCCACTTAATATAAAGTGGGAGCCTTTTTTTTTATTAATAGAAGACCACTGAGTAAGTAAAAGATATGGAATGGATCAATAACACCTAACATGGGAACATGAATAGATTAATCTAAAAGCAACCCATGTGAATTTCACCTTAATCACAAAGTATAATAATATTTTCCAGGTGAATATTAGATTACTTATATTAATATGCTCATTGAAGCAGCATCAATACAGCTGCCTGATATTTATTCTCAAAACCATCTGTACCCGTTCCACTTCCCAAGCTCTTCACGCCATATAAATCTCGCTGTTTTGCAACAACTTTAATACTGAAATGATTTGCAGATGAATGCAGTGCAGTCTGAATACTGTATACCTCTGTAAAGGTCAGCAGGATTGTGAAAGAATGGGAGCGTCGTCTCTCTGAGAGTGGTATCATGCTGTCTCCTCCTCTGGGTCGAGCTTGTCCTTTCAAGCTGATTTAGGAACGGCTTCCCATGAGAAAATCTTACCTTCATGGTAAGAGGAGAACAAGTACAACCGATTTTGGATCAGCGTGAATAGGAAACTTCAACTCACTTGTTCCATGTGGAGTTGGAGCACAGACTTAATTTTGTATGACTGTGAAAATAAATAGCCAGTGCAATGGGAAGACAGCTGGAAACAAGTGGATTCAAACCACTGAACATGATTGCATATATACTGTATGTGGGACTTACAGAAAGAAAAGACTGTAGTTGGTGGAACCTTGTTGTATAGCAGCAACATTTTTACCTTTTACAACCTTTTTGCAACCTTTTACAGTTAGACATTTCACAAAAAACTGAAGAATTGTCAAAAGTATTGAAAGCATATCAGAGGCAGGATTTTTATGAAAATATAAATGTTGAAATAAGTTACAATTGAACTGAATTTATTTATTTACTGTCATTTTCTAGTGCTCGGTTGAGGCTGGAAGGGCATCCACTGCATAAAATATTTTCTGGAAAAGTTGGCGGTTCATTCCGCTGTGGTGACCCCTGATAAATAAAAGGACTAAGCCGAAAAGAAAATTTATGAATAACTAACTTACTGCCATTGTGTAAATAACATGTAATCATGCCATTCATATAAAAAATAAAATGTCTGATTATTAGTATTTTGTCCCATTGATGCGATCCAAGACCTGTAAAGAAATGATGCCAAGGTATCCATAATCCTGGACCAGGCTATTTCCTGTGGAGATGCTGCGGCGGTCATGGAGGAGCAAAGAGCATGAGACTGATTCCTGAAAAACCACAGTGACAGACAAGGGTTCGCATTGATCTTGTGGGCCCACCTGATATTAACCTGAAACTGATATTAAATGGAGTAATTTAAGTCAAACGTCATTGTGGAACTGTGACAATGCATTTGGCCTTCAAATGCGTACTTTTAAAGATGCAGCCTCTAGACTGGGTCACAGCTATTGGGCTTTTTAGTCAATTTTGCAAATCTGTGTGAACGTGACAAAGACATCGACATCAATAAAACGTGACATCAACACATTGACAACTAGAAGACAGTAATTGACAAGACACGGAATGAATGAGGACAAATCAAAAACCATGACAACAAACAAGGGACCTCAAACCAAACCAAGGGAAAGCACAAAAATAAATCCTGAAATTAGCCAATTAGCATGTTTTTACCATACCATTTTTAGTTGTTACAATTTTTGCATTGCATTTTTTCACTTTTACACTATTTTAATAAATAAACATGCTATTTTTTTTTTGTAAGAGTTAGGCAAACTGTTTATTCTTTTCTCATTTCTATGTAAATTTTCATGTAAAAATGGTGTGAGAGCTGTAGCAATGTACACATTAAAATGCAGACATTTGTGGCCCACAAACTCATCCCCATGTGCAGAGATTTGTTAAGATACATTTCCACAGGGAATTCTCCGAGTGTAAAACAGAAAGCCCATTGGTGTTCATTAAGCCTGACAGAGAATAGCTCTGCTTGACACTCCCCACTGGATTATTAAATTGCATGAGCAACACTGGGATAAGGAAGAACAGGGTGGCTGTAGTTGAATTTAGGTCTTTGTGGAAAAAGATTTTTTTTTTCTTTATATATAATTAATAAACGTTTCTGCACCATTTGTGAAGGATCAGTCTCAGATCCCTGTGCTTGAACATGGCATAATAAGTACTTTTTGGTTCAGTGTGCTGCCCCATTACATCAGACCTGCTTTAACAGCATCAATTAGGCCAACATGTTAGCACTAAGTTGTTGTAATGTGCATTATCTAGCACAGAGGGATTTGAATTCACAAGGAAATCTACAGTTTTAAGTCTCTCTTAACAATATTATCAGACATACCGTGAGAATGTATTTGCTCTGTTAAACATCATTGTGAATATATATATATATATATATATATATATATATATATATATATATATATATATATATATATATATATATATATATATATATATATATATATTTGTGTGTGTGTGTTTGTGTGTGTGCTGCGTGTGTCAATAATCACCATGAATTAATTAAATGAATACAATCTAAATTATATAAGAAATAGACTATGAAGCATAATATGAGCAACTCTGTTATTTAAAAGACATTTAAGTTTATTCAATTAATTAATTAATTAATTAATCAACGTTCACCAAGAACATAAATGTACCCAAATTAGCCCAAAGACAAATTTAGCCCAAAAAAAATACAAATTTAAATTAAAAACATTACTCAAATAAACAACAGAAAACAACCACAACAACAATCAAAAAGCCTGGTGTTCACAATGTTGATTAATAAGAAGCCATTTCTTAAAATTATACTTAAATGACTTAAAAGATACACATTTTCTGACAGATTCTGGTGTCAAATTCCATGGATGTGATGCTTTAAAAGAAAAACAAGTTGGACCAGGGGCGTCATGGTGGCGCAGTGGGTAGCACAATTGCTTCACAGCAAGAACGTCACTGGTTCGAGCCCTTGCTTGGTCAATTGGCTTTTCTGTGTGGAGTTTGCATGTTCTCCCATGTTTGCATGGGTTTTCTCTGGGTGCTCCAGTGTTCCCCACAGTCAAAAGATATGCGATATAGGTGAATTGAATAAACTAAATTGGCCTAGTGTGTGAATGCAAGAGTTTATGGCTGTTTCCCAGTGTTGGGTTGCAGCTGGAAGGGCATCTGCTGGGTAAAACATAAACTGAATAAATTGGCGGTTCATTCTGCTGTGGCGACCCCTGATTAATAAAGGGACTAAACTGAACAGACAATGAATGAATGAATGTTGACCAAAAGACATTTTACTAAGTGGAATAATACAATCAGCTCAAGCTGCACCCCGAGTTACTCTGTAATACTTACAGATTTTAACTGGAAAAGTCAGACAGAAAGGGAGGAGCCAAACCAAGCATAATCTTGTAAGCTACACAACCATTTTTAAACTTGATGTTCCCAACTAAGCAGGCTGTGGGTTTTTAAAATACATTGATGAAAACTAAACTATTTTTCATCTAAAATTTTAAGTGCTTGTTTATATAATATTTCTAGAGGTTTTAAAACTATTGATTTTGTGATAGACCAACTTATCAGAGAGGATCATAGATTTTAAATATATTTTGAAGCCTTATTTGATAAAGGAATTTCTAATAAACCTAAAATTATTCATTTATTCATTTTATTTTCAGCTTAGTCCCTTTATTAATCTGGGGTCGCCACAGCAGAATGAAGCGCCAACTTATCCAGCATATATTTTACACAGCGGATGCCCTTCCAGCTGCAACCAATCACTGGGAAACATCCATACACATTCACACACTACGGACAATTTAGCTTACCTAATTCACCTGTACCACATGTCTTTGAACTGTGGGGGAAACCAAAGCACCCAGAGAAAGCCCACGCGATCACAGGGAGAACATGCAAACTCCACACAGAAATGCCAACTGACCCAGCCGAGGCTCAAACCAGCGACCTTCTTGATGTGAGGCGATCGTGCTACCCACTGCGCCACCATGATGCCCGCAACCTAAAATTAACTATATTAAATTTTACCTTGCTACTGTACATACATTTTTATATGTGTTTTGAAACCAGGAGAGGAGTATAGATACACCCATATGTATTTAAACTCTGTGACAATTTGAACTTTCACTCCTGAGATAACAACCTCCTGTTTTGTATCAACGCCATGTCCTTTATAGTACATGTAAGCTGTTTTTGGCACATTTAATTGTAGGTTACACTGATTCAGCCACGCTTTTATTTATAGTGTCAATTTTTACAACTTGTGAAAAGATAAGCTTCAATTAGATTTAAAAACATTGTAGAAAATTTAATTGTGATAATTTTTAGAACAGAACCATGTGATTTATAGTGTCGAATGCTTTCTGTAAGTCAAGAAACACAGCCCCTACCACTCCACCTTTATCCATTAAAGCCTTTACCTTTTCAATGAAATAACAAGTAGCAGTTTCTGTTGAATGATTTAACCTAAAACCAAATTGATTTGGATGTAACTTGTTACTTAAACTTTTATTAAAAAGAACAAATAAAAGGAGCCAAAATGTATTTCTAAATGAACTATAATGTTTGCAAACTTGTTTCACGTCTACTGTGTATTGTAGAGAGAAAACGTACTGTATGTGTGCAAGTGTGAGAAAAGAACATGCATTACAATCATAAAGCACCATGTCATTTTCAATACCCTTCTCCATTTTTGTTATGCCAGAGCGGCAAGTCCTTGGCTTTGCAAAGTGCTGATGAAATTTTACGTTCTGGAACAAAGGCTTTGCCATGGTGATGTATCAGAGTCATATCTGAGAATGTGAATGACATTTTCAAGGCTCGGCAAGCGTGCATGTCACTGGTACAAAAGCTCTAGCTCCATTCTACAAACAAGAGACTGACAGGGATCTCTTTGCTTTGCAGATGTAATTATGTTCATGACCAGACACGTGCCTTGGGGTAATTGTTGTACGTTGCACTTTGGACTGAGTATCGATGAATAATGCACATCACTGGGATAGCAGAAGCTGCTAAAAAGGCATGACAGTGAAGAAATGAGTTACGGAGACAGTGTAGTGCAGCATATTACTTCAGCACTTTTCACTTAGATTTGCACATGCAGTTTCCACTGGATGAATAGTGGTTGACAAGTTTAGTACAGTACACCATATGCAATTTACAATATCACATTTTTTTTTGTCTTTTCTGATGTGCTTTTATACTTTGTTAAATTACTTAGAATTTCTCATTATTCTATAGGACAATCAATAAATGTAACGGATTTTGTATTCCTGCACTTACAGTACATGGATGGATGGATGGATGGATGGATAGATAGATACATACATACATACATACATACATACATACATACATACATACATAAACCTGGAATTTCTAATGGTTAAATGTAGACCGTTTTATCTGCCACGGGAGTTCACCTCCACCATAATAACTGCTGCTTATATTCCTCCCGACGCTGATGCCAAGCTCGCTATGAATGAACTTCATGAATCCATCAGCAAACAACAGACTGCTCACCCGGAGGCTGCTTTTATTGTTGCGGGGGATTTTAATCACTCAAACTTAAAGACAGTGCTCCCCAAATTCCATCAAAACATTTTCTGCCACACAAGAGGAAACAAAACTTTAGACCAAGTTTACACAAACATGGCTAAAGCATACGCTGTGACCCCCCTCCCCCACTTGGGTCAATCAGATCACCTTTGTTTGTTTCTCACCTCCAAGTACTCACCCATCGTCAACCGTGTGAAGCCATCAGTAAGGACCATCAAAGTGTGGCCAGCGGGGGTGGACTCCACACTCCAGGACAGGTTTGAAAACACAGACTGGAGTATGTTTGCTTCCCAGGCCACATGTGGCTCTCACACAGACATTGACAGTTACACTTCCTCTGTTCTGGAATATATCAACACCACCATAGACAGTGTTACAACCCAGAAACAGATCACCACATACCCAAATCAAAAGCCATGGATGAACAAGGAGGTGCGCCTCCTGCTGAAGGCACGCAACACTGCCTTCAGATCAGGGGATGCACAGGCCTACAGCACTTCCAGGGCTAATCTGAAGAGGGGCATCAAAAAGGCCAAGCACTGTTACAAGCTAAAGCTAGAAGGGCACTTTTCCAACTCTGATCGTCGGCGCATGTGGCAGGGCATCCAGGCCATCAGCAACTACAAACCCAGCCAGTCCACCCCCACAGCCATAAATGTCTCCTTCCTGAACGAGCTAAATGACTTTTATGCCCGCTTTGAAAGAGACAATACAGAACCCTACACCAGGAACACTACCTCAACCGACCACTCAACTATCACACTCACCTCCTCAGAAGTCTACACCGCACTGAGTCGGATCAATGTGCGTAAGGCTGCTGGACCAGACGGTATCCCTGGGCGCGTCCTCAAAGCATGTGCAGAACAGCTCACTGGGGTATTCACAGACATTTTCAACCTGTCGCTTAACCTAGCAACTGTGCCAACATGCTTTAAAACCACCTCTATTGTGCCAGTGCCCAAACACTCCAGCCCAACATGCCTGAATGACTACCGCCCTGTAGCACTCACACCCATCATCATGAAGTGCTTCGAGCGGTTGGTCCTGGCACATCTGAAAGACTCTCTGCCATCCACACTGGACCCACACTGGACCCCAGTTTGCCTACCATGGCAACAGGAGCACAGAAGATGCCGTCTCCATAGCACTGCACTCTGTACTCACACACCTGGACAATAAAAACACTTATTCATGAATGCTGTTTGTTGACTTCAGCTCAGCATTCAACACTGTCATACCCTCTAAGTTACTGATCAAACTCAGAGACCTGGATATCAACGCGTCTCTCTGCAACTGGGTTATGGACTTTCTGACTAACAGACCTCAGAATGTTAGATCAGGCCACATCTTCTCCACCACCGTCACACTCAACACTGGTGTACCACAGGGCTGCGTGCTGAGCCCCTTCCTCTACTCCCTTTTTACCATTGACTGTAGGCCTGTGAACAGATCCAACACCATCATCAAATTTGCAGATGACACCACAGTGATTGGTCTAATCAGCAATAATGATGAGACTGCCTACAGGGAGGAGATACAGCATCTGGCCACTTGATGCACTGACAATAATCTGCTCCTTAACATTAGCAAGACCAAGGAGCTCATTGTGGACTTCAGGAAGGGACGAACAGGCTCACATGATCCCATCCACATTAATGGGATGGCCGTTGAGCCTGTCTCATCCTTCAAGTTCCTGGGGACCCACATCTCAAAGGACCTTTTCTGGACCACCAACACCTCCAGCCTGGTCAAGAAGGCTCATCAGCGCCTATTCTTCTTGAGGCAACTTAAGAAGAACCAGCTTTCATCAGCCGTCTTGGTGAACTTCTACCGATGCACAATAGAAAGCATCCTGACCAACTGCGTCACAGTCTGGTATGGAAGCTGCTCTGTTGCTGAGCGTAAGGCACTGCAGCGGGTGGTGAAAACTGCCCAACGCATCACAGGGACAACACTGCCAGCCATTGAGGACATCCAGAAGAAACACTGTCTGCGCAGAGCACGCAGTATTCTTAAGGACACCTCTCACCCTGCTCGCAGACTATTTTCTCTCCTGTCTTCCGGCAGGCGCTTCAGGCTCCCCCGGACAAAAACCAGCAGACTGAGGAACAGCTTTTTCCCCAGAGCTGTCTCCCTTTTGAACTCTGCCCCTCACTGACTCGTTTGCCCCCCCAATACACCCCCCACACTCCTCTAACTTATACTCCTCACAATCACTGCACTATTTAACATTTGCACATTTAAAGTTTGCACATATTCATTGCACTGATTCATTTATCTCAACTGTACATACCCACTGCACATGGACATTTGTAATTATGTTTATCTATCTGCACACTCATTATTAATAGCATCCTGTACATATATTCATTTATTGTAAATCTGTTCATAGCTAATACAACCTGTATATAATGTTCATAGTACATCCATCTGTAAATATTACCATAATTTTTCTATAACTGCACTTTATAACTTATACCTGTATCCTGCACTTGCTGATATTGCACTGCTGGTTAGACCGAAACTGCATTTCGTTGCCTTGTACTTGTACATGTGTAATGACAATAAAGTTGAATCTAATCTAATCTAATACATACATACTTGGGGCTAGTGTTTAGAAGTTATGAACTGAAAGACGACCACCTTTTAAAACCCCAAATCAGAAAAGTTGGGACAGTGTGGAAAACAGAAATAAAATAAGAAAGTACTGTTTTGTAAATTTACTTTGATTTGTATTTCATTGCAAACATTACAACAAACATTATTTAATGTGTTCTTCATGAATTTCTTTTTTTTTTTTTTTACAAAATGAACCTTTTGGTTTCCTAATTTGGTTTTTTCAACACATTTAAAAAAAGCTGTGACAGTAAAGCATTTACCACCTTGTAATATTGCCATTCCTTTTCACACTTAAAAGACATTTAGGGACTGATGTATTTTATGTGTAATTTGTTCCATTCTTTCTGCAAACAGGTGGGCAACAGTATGGGATTTTCATTGTCACAAAATGTGCCACACATAAAGCCATAATATTAAATCTTGAGAACTGTTGTGAAAATTCTACAAGGCGAGATCATGAGAATTATCAGGCACTAAAGCAATAAACTTTCTGATCTGAGAAGAAGATCAGGAAACCTGTTCTATTGAAATCACCCTGAGATGCCCTTCCTGACCTTTACTTTACCTTCTCAACCACAGCAGCTCACTCACTTTTCAAACAAAATGTCCAAGTTTTTAATATAATATAGTGTATCTTGTAGCTCTATATTCATGTTTGGTATCATTTTAAATGTCTCCATGTGATTGGTAAAATGGTCTCAATTTCACAGTAATTTTTCACAATTTCACTTATATATGTTAATCAGGTTTTCGGCTTTGATAAAATCTTTGCCAGATGCTCCCCCTTATAGAGCAAATGGTTCACTCCTCAAACTCACTACCAGGCAAGGGTCCTCGTGAAACTTTTGTTGTCTTGAATTTATGGCTGTTTGTTCTGAGTTGAGTATTTAAGGGAAAGGTGCAAAGACGTCATTGGAATCTTGTAGGTAAGATGCCCGGTTGCAGCGTATAAAGCTATGAGCTATTTTCTTCATTTAACTCTTGGATTTATCTTTGAGTAATTGATGTTGTATATTTCTGAATTGGCTTTTTATTTTGTGATTCTGTAATTGGCATGGTACCGTTTCATATGGAAAATAAAATGTTAAGATTTGATTTATTTTGAATTCTCCTGAAATCTTTTATATCCAGTAGATTATGTTGAGGCTGGTGATACCTTGATCCATGTACATGATATCCAAACAAAGCATACAACACTGTATGGAGCAGTCGGCACATCAGTGTGGAGACTATTCAATTTCTGGTTATCGCTGATTTAGCAAGTGGTATGGAAATTACTAAATTAACTACACTTTTAGTACGAGTGAGCAGGAGGCAACCAGAATAATTGGGTATTAGTTAACCCTGCATCCTCTGAGTAACTTCAGAATGTCGAGATCCTGTCCATGAGAATGTACGCAAATCCCGGGGCGTGACTATTCTGTGTGGCATTGGGTCCCTAACGAATGTATAACTGAACAGTAAGGGAGCAGATATAAAGCAAAACTCTAAATTGAGTCATAAATGATGAATGTGATCTGTTCTTACAATTAGAAATACATTCTTTATTTAACGATCACTTAAAAATAGAAACAGACTAAATTCAGAGCTAAAAAACAAATATAAATAAATTCTAATAAATAAAATAATTATTTTCAGAAGCACTAGAAAAAGCTTACATACATTTAACTGTCAAACATGCTGTTAGTTTAGTTATTGCACTAATAGATGGACTTCTACACATTCTCTATTGGAGACAGGTTGGGATTGCAGGCAGGCCAATCAAGTACCTGTATCCTCTTCCTTCTCAGCCAGGATTTTGTAACATGTGCATAATATGGTTTTGCATTGTCTTGTTGAAATATGCATGAGAGTCCCTAGAAAAGATGTCTTCTTGAAGGCAGCATATTGTGCTCCAACATCTCTTTTCAACATTAATGGTGCCATCACAGAAGTGCAAGTTACATTTTCCAAGGGCACTTAACCATGACAGACCCTTGCTTTTGGACTTGTTGCTGGTAACAGTCTGGATCATCCTTTGCTTCTTTGTTCCAGAGGCTATGGTGTTCATTTAAAAAATACCTGAAATACTGATTCATCTGACATATCTGTTGACAAACTGGCGATTTTTGACCCATCTTTGCTCCTAAAAAACATGATCTTTCTTGGATGCTACATTTGTACCAAATCATAATTACAATGACCATTCGGCATCACCTGTTTAAAATTTTATCATTATTTAACCAATTTACCTGATTTAATTGCTTAACTGCTCCTGACAAAACCTTTTTGGAATGACTTGCAGGTCTGAATGACAGGAAAGGATGTATATTTACAAATGAATTGAAGTTGACCATACAAAACATTAAATATTTTGTGCTCATATTGAAATTTGGAGTAAATTTGGAAATCACTTTTTTTTTTTTTTTTTTTTTTTTTTGTTATTGTCTTGCATTTTCCATACAGTCACAACTTATTCTGATTTGGGGTTGTAGATTCAGAATTTTCCGCAACCCCAGAAATGGGATCAAACCGTTTAGTTAAACTCTGAAACAGATGATGCCACTGTAATGACACATACTGTATTATTGTCAAGGTTGCAGCTGCCAACATGACACTTCTTGTTTCTGAATCACTTAGTTACACAGACTAAGTCTTTGTTTGAAGATGCTGTTTACATAAGCTGATAAGTCAGATTTATGAGGAGAGAAGACAAAGATGGTCGACCAAACCCAGAGTAATGTCAAGGGGCACACAAAACAGTTTCACTTCATAAAGCAGATTGTTTTTGTAATTGAATTGAAGTGTTAATGCTACACCAAACAAATATGGTTGTTAGTTTATGTAAATTGAGGAGTGCTGGCTGAAGGCTGCATGCAAGCTGCAAGAATTAATTTTCAAACTACAGTGTGGCACATGATCAACAGCAATCAAATTCCAATTACACTTCACTGCAGCACATACAGTACAGCTCAGTTAACCATGGAAGCGCTGAGAATGTACAGGTTTTCATGAGGTAGAGAATTGATCTACATTTAAGCATTTTTACTGCTTTTATTTCTTTTAATTTTGATTGTTACTTTCACATATTCTTTTGATTATCTTGAAATTGTGTATGTCAACTGCTTTTTATTAGTAGACTATAATGTATAGGTTGGTAGAGTAAATTGCTCAATGACTAAAAATCAATTTAAATTAACAAGTTATTATTAATTATGAATATTCAGAATTAACTTATTAAATAGTTAATTTAACAAAATAAATATAACAATGACTTCGCTTGCTCGTCTGAAGGACTGTAATTATTTATTTATTTAGAAAAGGAAATTATAATTACTTGTGAAGTAGATGAATAGTTTAGAAGTTTTAGTAAACTAAACAAGATTGTAGCAAGGGTCTATCGTTAAAGTGACTCTTTCTGTAGGGCAAAACAAAGACAATCCAACGTGGTTATATAGCGTGATTTATTGACTTGTCTGACATTTAACAAACAAATGTACAAAACTTAACAATAAAAACAGAAACAAAGAAAGAAAGAAAGATAGATAGGTAGATAGATAGATAGATAGATAGATAGATAGATAGAGAGAGAGAGAGAGAGAGAGAGAGAGAGAGAGAGAGAGAGAGAGAGAGAGAGAGTTGCAATCATAATGATTAAACCCCTGATTTTTTTAGCCCCCGTTTATTTTTCCCCCAATTTCAGTTAAACAGAGTGAAGATTTTTTTTCAACACATTTCTAATTATAAAAATTTTAATAACTCATTTCTAATAACTGATTTATTTTATTTTTGCATGGTGACAGTAAATAATATTTTACTAGATATTCTTCAAGACACTTCAATGCAGCTTAAAGTGACATTTAAAAGCTTAACTAAGTTAATTAGGTTAACTAGGCAGGTTAGGGTAATTAGGCAAGTTATTGCATGACAGTGGTTTATTCTGTAGACCATTGAAAAAAATTTGCTTGCTAATAATTTTGACCTTAAAATGGTTTAAAAAAAAATAAACTGCTTTTATTCTAGTCAAAATAAAACAAAAAAATATTATGAGACACACTGTGAAAATTCCCTTGCTCTGTTAAACATTATTTGTGAAATATATGATTAAAAAAAAAAAAAAAAAAAAAAAAAAAAAAATATATATATATATATATATATATATATATATATATATATATATATATATATATATATATATATATATATATAAATCCTAAATGTAACTGGAAAACAATCTAAAGACACAACTGGAGTGATGCTAAAATAATTTAAGAAATCACTTGCATGAATATTAATTTAATTTGAATGAAATTCTAGAGGCAATTCAATTGAATAAAAAAATATTTTTTGTAGAATTATCTGTTGTGTGTTGTCTTACACCTGACTTATGAGAATTACGTTAATTAAGTCTTACCTTACTGGCTCGTCATCCCCCCTTTTTGCTTTTTGCAGACCAATAAGAAATATGGTGTTTAAGGGCAATCCCGTTCTTCAGGTGCGGCCCGTACGTTACACGGTTTTGTGATGGGAACTTTTGATGTGTTAGGATTATTAATAGTTAGGTCTACACATTCTCTTGAATTTCTCTTTCACGTCTTGCAGTTACAAAGGTATCACTACATAATAAACAGAATGTCTAAAGAAGATCATTGAAACAACGTATTACAGAGAATTTAGTTTGTAGAACATTGGGCTAACATGAATTTGATGGGTTTAAGAGAACACAATGGCTTTGTCTGGACAAAACACATTATTTTCCAAATATTACTTTTCTTTTTGCAAATGAAAATTATTTGACTTCTGTGGATTGCTCTCCCTCAGCAACCAGCATGAAACATGTTCTAAGAATAGAATACATTTTGTTGACCACTGACATTTTGTTAAAAGCATTAGAGGCATAAATTTCATGTTTTCTTCTCTCTTTTCTGAGAACTCAAAGTTAGATAGACCTAACAACTGAAAAGCTATGGCACAGGTCTGAGCTGACATGTTGAAAATGCTTATAGCAGTAAAACAACTATTTACTATTGTTGATATTTAATGCTTAGTCCTATAGGATGCTAATCTAACAGAAGTACAAGAAGGTTTTTTTTAAATATGCAATGTTACATATATTCTGAAGCAGAGCATTCAGCAAAAATCAATTCAAGTCACCCTTATTTCTATAGCACTTATACAACGTTGACTGTCAAAGCTGTTTAACAAGCAAGAACAGTCTCAAAAGACTTTTCAACAGAAAAGTCTGAATACTATATTTTATTTTGTGAGACATGTTCAGTGTAACAAGCAGACAGCAGAATAATGGTAGAATTCTGCTGTAGTTCTAGTTGTTTCAAAATTGATCCAGTTCACTCCAGCCAGCTTCACCAACCACAACCAACCAAGCCAAAGTCAACAATTGCAAAGAACCAAAACTCCCTCAATTGACAAAAATGAAGAACAAACTCAGTCAGGGAACAAGTTTACCTCTGGCCAAATGGAAAAAGCACTGATCTGCAGTCTAGAAAGCAGTGGACAACGTTGATAGCCTTGAGAACAATGACCATGCGTCATGGTAAAGTAAGGATCCTAGTAGGTCCCAGGCAATTGTTCAGGCAAGCCAAATAGAGATGTGTCCTGTCAGTGAGATCTTTGGCGCAGTACACTTGTAGTGAGAGTGCAAAACACGTGTGAAACTGAAGACACAACGTCACTTTTAGGGGACTGTTTCATATGGATTTATTATTCATTCTTACTTTTCAATGAACTGAACTGTCATAGTTAGATTCACATCAGCTGCACCTTCAGCAAATCTCCTAATATGTGCAGCAGCGTCAAATTTATGATTTATGAGCGTCAAAAGTTGTGGATCTGTTCGGCAAAATATTTGACTGTGTGTCACTGCATTCCAAATAACTAAAAATAATACAAAACGATATAACTAAAGCAATGTTCACTGTGCTGATCAAGAGCACTTCTCTTCCTGCTTAACTGAACACTGGTACCAAAAGCGTTCTGAAAAAAAAAAAAAAAGAAACTCATTTTGACTATGAGGTAAAAATATAGTTTGTAAAATATGTTGAAAATTGAAACAATGGAAACTTTCAGCAAGGGATGTATTTTTGGACATCCCAGAGCACTTAAAGTTGCATTTAGACCATGCCACAGAGAAAACAAATAGCATCACTGTCCTCTCCTATCCTTCAGAGGACTAAAGGAGAAGCATAGGAGCTTGTAAATAGATTTTAATTTGTGATTTATGCAACTGCTGCAAATCCCACAGTTTGGACTGTCAGGAAATAGATGGTATTAGCCTAGGGGCGTTCGATAACTAATTTAACCCTGGGCACTAATGCTGAGTCTGACAGATCAATCAAGGAAGTGTTAGATCCTCTGATGCTTATGATTCTGCCTGGCACTGTCAACCTGCTCTATTAAAAGGAACTGACAACATTAGCAGACTCAATCAAACATCAAAAGTCATCAAAAGTAATTTTAGCCAATTATGTGAATTCCCTGCTGAAACAACAAAAAAAAAGGTCTTTCAAGTCTTACTTGATGTAGCTCTAGGGTGTCTAATCCTGCTGTCCTATAAAGTTTATCTACAATCTGAATTTAAACCACATAGGTAATCAAGGTGTTCAGGATTACTAGACACTTCAAGGCAGCTGTGATTTTTGGGCTGGCAGAATCATAAACCTGCAGGACACTGACCCTCAAGACATTGTATCAAACAGCCCTAATATGGCTGGTCTCCAGGCCAAGGTTGGATTAACTAATTTAGATAGCTGGCAAGTTGCTACTAGCCTGAAAAGACTAAAAAAGAACCTGAAAACACTTCAAAAGCCATAAAATCAGTCTATAAGAACGTCAAAAAAGCTAATATCTTTCAAATTCATAACACACCGGATGCCACAAGATGCTGACTTTAGTCATTATTATGTAAGATACTACTTGGGGGATGTGAGATTTTTTTTTTTTTGAGGAAATTTACTTCAGAATGGAACTGTGTAAGTCATGCATTGACTCATGCTAAGTCAGTATACTGTTTGATTCCCAAAAGTTATGTAATCTGATTTG
Organism: Danio aesculapii; assembly: GCF_903798145.1. Lineage (NCBI taxonomy): Eukaryota > Metazoa > Chordata > Actinopteri > Cypriniformes > Danionidae > Danio > Danio aesculapii. The sequence continues at coordinate 28,259,148 of NC_079435.1, read as the reverse complement.
CCTTCTCAGTGCAATAAAAATCTGCAGTGAGAAATCTTGGTGGCAGAGTTATGTTTATTATGTGTCATACTGTGAGTAAAACTAATTGAAAGAGAAAGAAAAGCAGCCAATTTTGGTGCCTGGGGGGAGGGGTGTATGTGTGCGAAAATCACATCTTGTGATCTTGTTATACAGTAATTGTGAGCCAAAAAGAACAGAACTATAACATCACACCTCACTTACCTAGATACTTTCTTTGAAACCCACTACAAGCCTTTTGTACTCTCCCTTGTTATTGCTTACTTTAGGTCATCACAGTCATCAAATAACCAAAAAAATTCAAATAAAGATCCTCTCCTTTTTTCATCAGTCCTGTTGTATGCTTTTCAGGAAAATCTATAAGACAGAACAACACTTCAATATTTAAGAAAACATTGCTAGCGACCTTAATTGAACTGATTTGTATTTTGGTTTCCTGCCAACCATTCAGTGAACTAAAAACATTATAGTAATAATAATAATAATTTCAGAATTTTTTTGGACATAGGGTAGTTGTCCTCACAGACTGCACAGACATTTAGCCCACCCAGTGTAGTCAATTTCCTTTCCCATTTAATCATTTGGTTATTTTTAGTTAATTAAAACCATTAGTGCAACCAATGTAGGCTAATTTATGAACAAAAGACTCTCATTCACTGGTTCTTTTAATAAATGAAAAAGAAAAGACTAAGGTTTAAATCTGCCTGAACTGTAAGATATCAATAGCTTTAAAAAGTAAAGATGATAAATTTTACACTTTACTCAGATCCTTAAGATACTTAGATGTGTTAAACTAGAGTTTTATTGATCACATAAATATACTGTATGTGAATCCCATTTAATCTAATCCATGGTACATATAAATTTTATTTTGATTATTTTTAACCCCCACACCCTCTGTGAGACAATGGGATCTTGAGTTGGCCTCAAGTAAAAAAATGGCAATATAACATTTTGGTAAGTCGCAAATTATGCTAAGTGATCAATGAATATATTTATTAATGTTAAGGCCACACGGAGAAAAAAGAAGGATTAAACTTCAAGGGTGTTTATTCAAGCGTCGCAACAACAGAGGTAAGGTGAAGCAGGTGAATGGTATTGTAGAGGGTGAGCAATCTCACAGACACAAACAGTTCATTGGGTAAGCTCGGAACTTTGGTAAAACGCCAACATAGTCACTTCCCTTAAACAGGTGTATTTGCATTCGCAAGAGGAGGAGAACATCCACAGAAGAGCACAGGAGAGAAGACGAGGAGGACCATGTGTCTTTGATTCCAGCTGATTGATTGTAATGAGTGAGGTGAGTATATATAGTGCGTGGTGATTGCAGCTGCAGGTGCGGGTGATTAGTAATCAGGTGAGGGTTCATGGGTGTGGTGCGTGGTGGATGATGAGGGTGAGCGGTGAGTGGGACTGCAGGAATGAGCCAAGGGTGTAACTTCCCTTCAGGTAGGCAATGAGGAGTAGTAGTGATGGCACAGACCGAGCAACCTCGGACGTACAGGGCGACATCCTTGATCATGTTTGGCCACCAGTACTTCTGTCAGAGGAACAAGAGGGTTCTCCTGCTGCCAGGGTGTCCTGAACGGAGGAAAGTGTGCATACTATCCAGGAGCTGAAGGCGGTATCTGGTGGGTACATAGGTGAGACCCGGAGGAAGTTCTGGGGGTGCTGGTTATTCCAATGTGGCAGTGCGAATATCCTCATCCACTTGTCATAATATGGGTGCCAGAAAGACAGAGGAGGGTAGGACTGGTTCAGGACTGTCAACGTGGGGATCTGGAGAGTACTTGCAGGAGAGGGCGTCGGCTTTGAGGTTTTTATGGCCATGTTGGTAGGTAATCTGGAAGTTGAAACGGGCAAAGAATATTGACCAGCGGGCTTGCTGGGCATTTACGTGTTTTGCACTGTGGAGATATTTGAGGTTTTTGTGGTCAGCAATCACAGTGAAGGGGAATTGAGCTCCCTTGAGCCAGTGGCACCACTCAAGGGTGAGTTTAATGGCTAGTAGTTCACGATCACCAGTACCATAATTACGTTCAGTGGGAGTTAATTTCTTAGAGTAGTAAACACAAGGATGAAGAGCTCGGGGTTCACCAAACCATTGGGATAATATGGCACTGACACCTACATCGGCTGCATCGACTTCCTCGATGAAAGGCTGTGTGGGATCTGGATGTCTGAGGATGGGTGCTGTGGTAAACCTTACCTTGAGCAATTCAAAGGCTTGGCGGGCATCGGCGTTCCAAGACAGTATACACTGTCCGCCTTTAAGGGCGGTTAGAGGGGCTGAAAGGAGACTGTAGTTTTTAATGAAGCGATGGTAGAAGTTGGTGAATCCAAGGAACCTTTGCAAATCCTTCACCATCTTGGGTTCCTCCCATTTGGGCACAGCATCCACTTTACCCCTTTCCATGCTGACCACTTCAGCGGTGAGCATGTACCCGAGGAAGGAGATAGAGGTTTTGTAGAACTCACACTTTTCTGCTTTTAGGAATAGCTGGTTTTCTCAGAGGCGTTGTAGGACTTGTTACACATGGGAATAATGTTCTGTCAGAGTTCGGGAATAAATCAGGATATCGTCAATGTAAACAATAGTGAAATGGTGAAGAAAGTCCCGGAAGATTTCATTCATGAAGTTCTGGAATATAGATGGACTGTTGGCAAGACTTGGTATTCGTAGTGGCCAGTAGGGGTAATGAAGGCAGTTTTCCATTTGTCCCCTTCTCGAATACGGATTAAATTGTAAGTGCTTCGGAGGTCTAGCTTACTAAAGATCCGTACTTCACAGAGCTCTTCTAGGGCGGCTGGTTCTAGTGGTCGAGATGGTGACAGAGGTGGAGCTGCTAGTGTTTTCAATGGTGGTAGCGTGGATGACAAGAGAATTCAGGGTAGGCTTATGATCAGCAGGGGGAGTCAGATGGCCGTAGTTCTTGCAGGTTGTGCTCCAGCCGAGGATTTCTGCAGTGCTCCATTCTATCTTTGGTTTTTACAGATTTAGATTAGCAAAGCCTACAATGAACAAATTTTGGGGACTACAAAAAAATACTTCCGGGCCTTGTGAGATCACAAACGTACTTTTACCGCACACACACACACTGCGCAGCTAAGGTGTTTTTATTTGTTAAAATTGATCATGACATGTACAGTGTCTAATCTTAATGGTGTGTTGTAGCAAAGATGTAAACAATGGGAAATGCTGTTCGCCACCGCTAACGATTTAGCTACAAATTCATATTTATCAGACAAACTGCTGTAAACACAAACACACTTCACCAGCACGTGTGTGTCTCTCTATGTGTGTGCGACTGCAGTATTTCTCTATAGGCAGCTTTTCCATCTCAAATCTCAGATAATGAACTCGCAAAAGATATGTGAACAATTCATGTTACTTACACATGCATATTGTGAATATATGTGAAAGACGTTGCGTAACGCGTTGAGTTAAAAAAATACAGGAGAGCTCGTGTAGCAGCAGAAAAATAAATCAAGGCTCACACAGGTCGCATCCCACATCTTGTGCTTTATTCTCCTGTCAGTGTCACTGTAAATTACAGAAAATAACTTCATCCGAGCATCAGA